>NC_138774.1:202590596-202890596 GCF_965119305.1 Pelophylax lessonae
GGGCGTATTCACTACTGATTGGCCTCTGGACCCCTTAGTCACTCCAATCACATTCCTAGCAGACTCCTGCCCCCTCAATTGGCTTTTACTGACGTTTCTGGGCCAATCATGGGCTTTTAAAGCCCAGTTCTTGTCCCATTGCATTTTGGGCGGTTCTGGTGGCCGAATTCTGAACTTTTACCGCAAAAATTTCGGAATTCGGCCGAATTTTGAACAGCCAATGTTCAGGTCGAACCGATGGTCGACCCGAACCGTTCAATCATCCCTAATCAACACCAGCAGATGACATGGCTCCTCAAATCATCACTGAATGTGGAAACTTCACACTGGACCTCATGCAACTTAAATTCTGTGCCTCTACATTCTTCCTCCAGACTCTGGGACTTCAATTTCCAAATGAAATGCAACATTTTCCACAGTCCACAATGAAATAGGGAGCCATGTCCAGGCTCGGTGCTAGACTATTTTGATCCCTAAGCAAGACCAGCTACTTGCACCCCCCCAAAATAAAACATTTTAAAATATTTTAAAAACAGGGTCACTGCACTATGGGTGAGCAGGGTTTTGGGTAGAGATGCATCTGTGGTGTCACTGGAAAAAAGATTGTCCCTGCATCCTTGGTGTCACTGAAATAAAAAATTCCCTGCATTGGTGGGTTCACTGGAAGAAAAAAAATTCTCTGCGTCCATCATATATGATGTGCACCAGTAAATTTAAGGGGCTTGGGTGGTAGGAAGCTGGTAGTGGGGTACAGGGGGGGATGAAGATGACAGGGGTGGGATGGTAGGAAGCTGACAGTGGGGATGAAGGTGACAGGGGGGATGAAGGTGACAGGGGGGATGAAGATGACAGGGGGTGGGATGGTAGGAAGCTGACAGTGGGGATGAAGATGACAGGGGGTGGGATGGTAGGAAGCTGACAGGGGGGATGAAGATGACAGGGGGTGGGATGGTAGAAAGATGACAGTGGGGATGAAGTTGACAGGGGGTGGGATGGTAGGAAGATGACAGGGGGGATGAAGATGACAGGGGATGGGATGGTAGGAAGATGACAGGGGGGATGAAGATGACAGGGGGGGTGAAGATGACAGGGGGTGGGATAGTAGGAAGCTGACAGTGGGGTACAGGGGGGGATGAAGATGACAGGGGGTGGGATGACAGGGGGATGAAGATGACAGGGGGTGGGATGGTAGGAATATGACATGGGGGGATGAAGATGACAGGGGTGGGATGGTAGGAAGATGACAGGGGGGATGAAGCTGACAGAAGGTGGGATGGTAGGAAGATGACAGTGGGGATGAAGATGACAGGGGGTGGGATGGTAGCAAGATTACAGGGGGGAAGAAGATGATAGGGGGTGGGATGGTAGGAAGATGACAGGGGGGATGAAGATGACAGGGCGGATGAAGATGACAGGGGGGATGAAGATGACAGGGGGTGGGATGGTAGGAAGATAACAGGGGGGATGAAGATGACAGGGGGTGGGATGTTCGGAAGATGACCGGGGATGAAGATGACAGGGGGTGGGATGGTAGGAAGATGACAGGGGGGATGAAGATGACAGGGGGTGGGATGGTAGGAAGATGACAGGGGGATGAAGATGAAATGGGGTGGGATGGTAGGAAGATGACAGGGGGTGGGAGGGTAGGAAGATGACAGGGGGGATGAAGATGACAGGGGGTGGGATGGTAGGAAGATGACAGGGGGGATGAAGGGGACAGGGGGTGGGATGGGGGGAAGCTGATGGGGGATGAAGATGACAGGGGGTGGGATGGTAGGAAGATGAAAGGGGGGATGAAGATGACAGGGGGTGAGATGGTAGGAAGATGACAGTGGGGGTGAAGATGACAGGGGGTGGGATGGTAGGAAGATGACAGGGGGGGTGAAGATGACAGGGGGTGGGATGGTAGGAAGATGACAGGGGGGATGAAGATGACAGGGGTTGAGGTGATAGGAAGGTGACAGGGGGGATGAAGATGACAGGGGGTGGGATGGTAGGAAGATGACTGGGGGGATGAAGATGACAGGGGGTGGGATGGTAGGAAGATGACAGGGGGGATGAAGATGACAGGGGGTGGGGTGGTAGGAAGATGACAGGGGGGATGAAGATGACAGGGGGTGGGATGGTAGGAAGATGATAGGGGGGATGAAGATGACAGGGGGTGGGATGGTAGGAAGATGACAGTGGGGGGTAAAGATGACAGGGGGTGGGATGGTAGGAAGATGACAGGGGGAATGAAGATGTCAGGGGGTGGGGTGGGGTGGGGTGGTAGGAAGATGACATACATCCCCCCTCCATCTCCATACACCCCCCCCAGACAGGGGGGATGAAGATGACAGGGGGTGGAATGGTAGGAAGATGACAGGGGGAATGAAGATGACAGGGGGGATGAAGATGACAGGGGGTGGGATGGTAAGAAGGTGACAGGGGGATGAAGATGACGGGGGGTGGGATGGTGGGAAGATGACAGGGGGAATGAAGATGTCAGGGGGTGGGGTGGGGTGGTAGGAAGATGACATACATCCCCCCTCCATCTCCATACAACCCCCCCAGCTTCACACACCCCTCCATCTACATACACCCCCCAGCTTCACACACACCTCCACCTCCATACACCCCCCCCAGCCTCACACACCCCTCCATCTCCATATACCCCCCCAATTTCACACCCCTCCATCACCATACACCCCCCCCAGCTTCACACACCCCCCCCAGCTTCACACACCTTTCCATCTTCATACACCCCCCCCCAGCTTCACACACCCCTCCATCTCCATACACCCCCCCCCCCAGCTTCACATACACCTCCATCTCCACCCCCCTAGCACCATACACCCCCCCCCGCTCCATACACTCCCCCCGCTTGCAAGTTAGTTATTAGTTATAAACATCACAGACCTCAGATCAGAGCGGCTGTTGCAGAGAGTGGAGAGCTGCTGCCCGCCTCCTCTCCTCTGTGTACAGTAAACACACAGGAAGGAGGAGGGGCGGGTTTGGTGCTCGTCTCTGCTCTCTACACTGACACAGGCAGCTGGGGGGAGAGACCAGCTGCCGTGTGTGTGTAACTCGCAGGCGGCGTGCGGGAACCAAGCCGCCTGCACCGCCGCGAGCATTCGCCGGGGACGATCCCGGCGAATCAGGGAAGCTTGGGAGCGGGAGGTATGGCTGCGCCCTAGGCGGCAGTGCGCCCTAGGTGGCTGCCTTGTTCGCCTAGCGGTAGCGCCGGCCCTGGCCATGTCATCTGCTGGTTTTGGTCCACTGTTTTATCAAGTCCAAAGTCAACGCAGCCCTCTACCAGTAAATTCTAGAGCACTTCATGCTTCCTTCTGCTGACCAGCTTTATGGAGATGCTGACTTCATTTTCCAGCAGGACTTGGCACCTGCCCACACTGCCAAAAGTACCAATACTTGGATAATGACCATGGTTTTACTGTGTTTGATTGACCAGAAAAAAATGCCTGACCTAAACCCCAGAATCCATAGCATATTTATCAAGAGGAAGATGCAACACCAGACCCAACAATGCAGATGAAAGCACTTAACTACTTGCCGACCGCCGCAAGTAAATTTACTGCGGCGGTCAGCCCCGGCCAGGCAGAGTGACGTTAATTAACGTCACTCGCCTGTCACTCCTTTTAGAGCCAATAGCGGGCGAGCGCGCGCCCGCTGAGGCGCGCGCCCGCCTCGGCTCGTTCACTGAGGAGTGCGGGAGTGTGACTGGCAGACCCGATGTCCGCCGGTCACACTACGATCGCCGGTACAGCGGGAGAAAGACAGAGCGGCTTATGTAAACAAGCCGCCTGTCATTCTCCCCTGTGTAAAAATGAAGATCAGACGGTTCTACTATGTAGAACCGTTGATCTTTGTTTTTACACTAGGAGACCTGTCCCTGCACAGTTAGAATCACGCCCCTAGGACACACTTAACCCCTCCCTCTCCAATACAGTTAACCCCTTCCCTGCCAGTGTCATTTTTGCAGTAACAGTGCATATATATAGCACTGATTACTGCAGTAATGTCACTGGTACCCCCAAAAGTGTCAAAAATGTCAGTCTAGGGTCCGATCTGTCCGCCGCAATGTCGCAGTACCGCAAAAAAAATCGCAGATCGCCACCATTACTCGTTAAAAAAAAAACACCAAAAATGACAAAAATCTTTCCCTTTGTTAGTAAACGCGATAACTTTTGCGCAAACCAATCAAAATATGCTTTTTGCGATTTTTTTTACCAAACATATGTAGCGTAAAACAATTTGGCCGAAAATGTTAAAAAATTTAGATTTTTACATTTTTTTTGGGGGGGAATTTCATATAAAAAAAAGTGAAAAATATTGTTATTTTTGCAAAAATTACGCTCTTTTTTTGTTTATAGCGCATGATCAAAAAATCGCACAGATGATCAAATACCACCAAAAGAAAGCTCTGTTTGTGGGAAAAAAAGGACGTGAAATTCGTTTAGGTACAGCGTAGCACGACCGCGCAATTGTCCGTTAAAGTCACGCAGTAAAAAATCGCAAAAAAACCCCTGGTCAGGAAGGGGGTAAAATCTTCCGGGGCTTAAGTGGTTAAAAGTATTCAAAGCTCTAAAATCGGCTTTTTTAAATAATGTCACTTTTTTAAAATCAGCGGCATTGGCAGCCGAGTAAACCAGAAGTCACGTCGTAATGTCGCTTTCGGGTTACTTAAACAGAGACTTGATCTAAGCCAAATCTGGCTGGTCGCTCGGCTCTCCTGGTGGGACGAGAGAACCAGATGGACTTGTGTCTTTTTTCAACCTGACTAACTATGTAACTATGTCCTTTCCCTGTGGTAATGGCCGCATCAGTTGTTATCACCAGAAAGCCGACCGCCGACTCTAAAAAAACGGTACCGGGTGATGCCTCTAGCTGCAGGCATCACCCCAATATAACCACTTCTTCAAGCCAACATACAGGTATGTCAGTTTGTGGGAAGTGGTTAATGATCGAATGTACGTTGTCACTGTGCTTGATTGGCCAGCAAACTTGCCTGACCTAAACCCCATGGAGAATCTGTGGGGTATTGTCAAGAGGAAGATTAGAGACAAAAGAAACCTGGGCTTCCATAACACCTCAGCAGTGCTACCGGCTGATCGCCTCCATGCCACGCCGTGTTGATGCAGTAATTCATGCAAAGGGAGCCCCTACCAAGTATTGGTATAGTGCATACTACACTGTACATGGACATACTTTACAGTAAGCCAACATTTCTGTGTTAAAAATGTTTTTTTTATTGGTCTTATGTAATATATTTTTCTGAGTTACTGAATTTTGAGTTTTCACTAGCTGTTAGCCATAATCAAAATAAAAAGAAAGAAATGCATGAACTATATCACTCTGTGTGTAACATATATATAAAATATATAAGTTTCAGTTCTTGAATTGAATTACTGAAATAAACTAACTTTTTGATGATATTCTAATTGTATGAGATGCACCTGTATATTATATTGAGCTTAGTCTGGTTTTTATTCTTTTTTTCATCTTTCTTTTTGATATAGTGGTGTTGTAACATCTGATAAAGACCTCAGCAAGGAGATTGCTTTCTTTTTGCTACTCATAACACCCTTGTTGGGCACCAGCATCATTGACCCTCAGCATTGTTTGTGTAAACTATTGCAACATATCCATTCCTCGGAATTAGAGAAGGGAGGGAGGGGTTTGACTCGCATAAATACAGCTTCCTTTTTGTGCAGTCCCTGGTCAATATAATGTTTTTTTTTTCTCTTATTGATAAAGGAAACACACCTCAAATAACTAAATATATAATGTTTTAGCCCCCGTTCACACAGGGGCGACCTGTGAGGCGACCTGGTCGCCTGACAGGTCGCCGTAGGTCGCCTGCCATACAGAAGCTATGGACCCGTTCTAATAGGAGCGACCGACTTAGAAAAAGGATCCGGAGCTTCTTTGGGGCGACCCGGAGCGACCTGCATAGACTTCAATGTTATGAAGTCCGTGCCGGCCGCTCCGAGGTCGCGGTGCGAGCAGCGCGCCGCGACCTGTGTGGTCGCCTGGGGAAGGCGGATCGCCCCAGTGTGAACGGGGCCTGAATGTATATAATGTTTTTCTTTATTTATTTTTTAAAAAAGCATTTTTAATAGATAAATACAAGATTCCCGAAATATCATATCACGTGGTAAAAAACAAACTAACTAATGCAAAAAATCGCAGATCGCCGCCATTACTAGTAAAAAAACAAACGAACAATAAAAATGAAATAAATCTTCCTGTAGTTAGTAGATGCGATAACTTTTGTGCAAACCAATCAAAATACGCTTATTGCGATTTTTTTTTTTACCAAAAATATGTAGCAGAAAACCAATTGGCCTGAAATGTTAAGAAATTTTGATTTTTAATCTTTTTTTTTTGGGAAAGCTATATAGCAAAAAGTGAAAAAAATATTTTTTCCCAAATTTTTTTGTTTATAGCGCAAAAAATAAAAATCGCTCAGGTGATCAAATACCACCCAAAGAAAGCTCTATTTGCGGGAAAAAAATGACATCAATTTTATTTGGGTACAGCGCCGCACGACTGCGAAATTGTCTGTTAAAATAACGAAGTGCCGAATCGCAAAATAGGGCCAGGTCATTAAGGGGGCAAATCCTTCCGGTCCAGATCTGGTTAATATTATTGGTGCTGGTTCCTTTCAAGCTTGAAACAAAGCCCCTGGGAACACCGCTCGTCCATGATCATGCTTGATTCTTAATGCTCGTTGTTACTGGGATCTTGTAAATGCATTACTTACCTTTTATTTCAATAAATTGAAAGTCTTTTAATGCATTATGGAAGTTCTTTTTGTTTTAATCCTTTTGATGTACGCCTGCTGTAAGTGACATCCTATCCCTAAGTGAACTTTGCTATCAAGGCTCATTTGACCACTTATAATTTGGTGGTCCAGGTTGTCTGGTAAGCTTATTTTGACCTACTATTACCTTCGGTGTGAAGCAGATTAATTTTGAGTCACCCTCTTATCTTCATTTACACCTATCCATCTTCAATGGTGATCCGGTCTTCTCCTTTGCAACATAATCAGCGGACTGTCCCTTTTTTTAAATCAAGGAACTTTTTAATGCTTATGTTATTGCTGCATATTTAATATTTTATATCGAGCACTGCACTCTTTGATTGTATATGTACTGTGACATACTGAAGCAGAGCATGATCCCCTCCCTTCCAAGACTGAACCGCAGGGCAATATTGCAACATGATAACAACCCCAAACACACCTTCAAGAAAGAGAGTTTGCTCTCAGAGGGATCCCTGATATAGGTGCTGTAACAGATCAACCGGCACCCTGGCCGGGCACCTCAGTTGACGAATGCTCCTAGTGCTTCCCGAGGGCTCCAAGCACTCCACCAGACACCGTAACCACTTCAGACCCCACCAACCGCCGCAGCTTGGTTAGGGTCTCACCGTCTCCTACCCACCCTGGACCTACAACAAGGCTCCAGGTTCCCGTGGGTGAACCTCTCTTTCCCTAGAGAGTGCAGCAGGAACAAGCTCTTACACAAGCTCTTACAAGAGCTTAGTGATTATCCAAGTGAGTATGAAGGACTTAGCAATCCCTTGTAGCATATTCCCCCAATGAGAGAAAGGACTCTAGATTGAGGGTGAAGTATAACTCAACTTTATTGAACCAGAAACAGACTTTCACACAGTTTTCCCCCACAAGGTTACTGCCCAGGCGGACCTTGTTGAAAACAAGCCCTGACATTTACAATCCAATAGAAACAGGGTTTTACACTCAGTCATTCCCATACAGTGTACACAATCCCTCCCCCTTAGCAGCCAATCCACACACATATACATCCCATAATAAGCTTATCTTAAGGCAGACAGAACAATGTGAGGTCATTAAAATTTAACAATGAGACAGGCACAATCCACCTTCCCTCCCAATACACAAAAAATAGGGAAGTCTGCCAATGACAGTCTGTGTGTCTCTCACAGACAACCACATGGAATACACTGTGTAAGTGGTATTAAATCTTCATATTTCTATATGAAGATATGGTTGACAAATATTACTATCCCATCTGAAGCAATTCAAACCATTAAGTATCTGCTCCTCACCTCCAGTGACTGTGAATACCGTCACAGGTGCCACACCCCTTAATATGTTCAAAAGAAAGACTTTTCCCCTGGTGGTGGGACTTTATAGGCACTCATATAAATCACAAGAGTAAATATAATAAAATAAAACTTTATTAAGAAAATTATACAAATGTTAAAAAATGCAAACAGTACATTTCACAATACACATGATGCAGATGGTTGTCAGACTGAGCAGCAAAAAAATACCCAATGCATTTTGAAGCAACAATACTTCTTCCTCGGGGGTAGGTCTGACATCTGTAGCTATTCTTCTATGATTAAATCATATAGACTACCGTTAGTACATATATTCATCACAGTATCAAGTATGTATGTACATATACACATATAAATATCGTATTAAACAAACAAATTTATTTAAATTAATAGCCCATAAAGCTAAAGATCAACGGGAAAAGGTATCATAGCATTATCATTATTTTAAAAATAAATCCTCTGAAAAAATGTAAAAAAGAGAGCATACCTTGGTGTTAGGGAGAGGCTTGCATAATGGTGACTGAAGCTCGCAGCAGGCAGGATGCAAATGCCCGCTGCTGAGCCAGTTTAAATATTACCTGTAAATGGCCAGATCCGAATCAGCTGAAGCTGCATAAGTTTCTGCTGACACAATTGTCAGCTGAGCTCCCGAACGGACTTCCTGGAGGGCCGAGCTCGGCACCACCCCCACCCGCGTGCATGCGCCAAAAGGGAATGATGCGGTGGTGTGACGACCAGCTCCTGCGCTCCACCGACATGGAGACTCCTCACAGCTTACCTCTTTGCTGGATCTTTATGTGCCTAAAAATCATACCTAGCTTTCCCCACTATGTATGCTAAAGAGAATATTCAGTTGTTTTTCAAAAAAAAAAAGAAAAAAAAGTCAGCCGCTACAAATAATGACTTGTAGCAAAGAGACACTGTCCAGGGATACAGCGCTGTCCTTACCTGGGCTTGTTCTTCACCAGTCTTTGGGCCCCAAGTGCCACCATCTTGATTTTGGGAAGCCAGCTGTGACTCATTGCAGCTTCACAGCTGGCTCTTCACTGCGCATGTGCTCTGTGAATGGTCCTGCAGCCTCCTTGATTCTGTGACATGTCCCAGGAGTTTGTGGGCAGGGAAGGGGTCCTAGATAATTTCAGCAGAAATGGAAGCGGGTACCTGAGAAATCTAGGTACCTGCTCCCCAAAAAAAATGTTTTTTCCAAAAGTGGAGGAGGAGGGGGGAGGAGGATCAGGGGACCTGATTTTTAAGGTGAGGCTGGGGAGTTACAGTATGTTTAGGTATCTTTTAAACTAAAAGGCCTCATGCACACAGGGTGTTTTTACAGCTGCTTTTAGGAGCGTCGCACGTTTTATTTTTCTGCAGCTTAAAAACACATAGGCTTTCTTTGAATCACACTACCCTAAGCCTTCAGGATCTCCTCTCAGCACATATGAACATATTTGTCTAAAAGATCTCTCAAGTAGGGGACATATCTCTACAATATATTCCTCACTTAACAATTGTGATCCGGATACAAAACTTGGTTACATGGTTAAATGGGAGTCGGAACTACAGACTGCTATATCAATAGCCGACTGGCGAGACATGTGGATAAATATGTGTAAGACAATCAAATCCCTAGGAGTGAGGGAAACGGCTATTAAAATATTCACGAGATGGTATTATACCCCCAAAAAATTGAATAAATTCTACCCCGAGGTCTCCCCAAATTGTTTCAGAGGTTGTAATGAAGTGGGCTCTCTGATACATATTTTCTGGGAATGCCCCAAAATTAAAAATGTCTGGCAGGAAGTATTCAATCTAATAGAGAGAGTTACAGGATGTAAATTTCCACTCTTGCACCTGCAATGTCTACTTTTCAAAAATATTCCAGAAATCACCACAGATCTCACACGCCTAACACATACCATTTGCATCGCAATGTTATGGGTTATTTCCAAACACTGGAAAGAAACTTTCATACCCTTTGATCAGGTCATCAGTAGAATAGAAGATATAAGACTAATGGAACAATACCATCACACCATCACAAACACTAAGATCAAATTTGATCAAAAATGGACTCCTTGGTACATATACAAATGTTCCCTAACCACATGAATATCACATCAACTTAACCAATCAACATATGTTGCCTTTACACTCCGGAAGTGAGTGTTCGTGCGGTTTGTGCGGCAAGGGAGAGAGGAGGAAGGAAGAGGAGCTGCGGGGACACGTGCGGGGGAAGCCGCACAAGGGGTGCGGGTGCACCGTGCAGGGACCAGCAACTGAGCGGAGGTGGAGGACGGGAGCCGAGGCAGAGAGCGGCGGCGGCGGAGGTCAGAACCCGCCTTCCTTAGTGCCTGGAAGAAGAGGAGGAGGACCGTCCGTGCCCAGTGAGGAGGAGGAGGAGGAGGAGACATCCGTCCCAGTGTGTGTGTGTGTGTGTGGCAGCAGCTGTGAGTAGAGCAGCAGCTGCAAACAGGGGGAAAGCTGTGTGACTGTACTCTGTGAGAAATCAATAGCTGTTTGTCTGTACTGCGACTGACTGCTGTGTGACTGTCTCTGCAACTGAGTACCTGGGAAGTCTGGTAAGTATCCTTGCGACTGGTGAGTATCCTTGCGACTGGTGAGTATCTTTGCGACTGGTGAGTATCTTTGCGACTGGTGAGTGTCCTTGCGACTGGTGAGTATCTTTGCGACTGGTGAGTATCATTGCGACTGGTGAGTATCTTGCGACTGGTGAGTATCTTTGCGACTGGTGAGTATCCTTGCGACAGGTGAGTATCATTGCGACTGGTGAGTATCTTTGTGACTGGTGAGTATCCTTGCGACTGGTGAGTACCTTGTGACGGGTGAGTATCCTTGCAACTGGTGAGTATCCTTGCAACTGGTGAATATCCTTGCACTGGTGAGTATCCTTGCGACTGGTGAAGTAGCTTGCGACTGGTGAGTATCCTTGCGACTGGAAGTATCTTTGCGACTGGTGAGTATCCTTGCGACTGGTGAGTATCTTGCGACTGGTGAGTATCCTTGCGACTGGAAGTATCTTTGCGACTGGTGAGTGTCCTTGTGACTGGTGAGTATCTTTGCGACTGGTGAGTATCCTTGTGACTGGTGAGTACCCTTGCGACTGGTGAGTATCCTTGCGACTGGTGAGTATCCTTGCGACTGGTGAGTATCTTGCGACTGGTGAGTATCTTGCGACGGGTGAGTATCCTTGCGACTGGTGAGTATCCTTGCACTGGTGAGTATCCTTGCGACTGGTGAAGTAGCTTGCGACTGGTGAGTATCTTTGCGACTGGTGAGTATCTTTGCGACTGGTGAGTATCCTTGCGACTGGTGAGTATCCTTGCACTGGTGAGTATCCTTGCGACTGGTGAAGTAGCTTGCGACTGGTGAGTATCTTGAGACTGGTGAGGATCCTTGCGACTGGTGAGGATCCTTGCGACTGGTGAGGATCCTTGCGACTGGTGAGTATCTAGTGACTGGTGAGGGTATTAGCGACTGGTGGGTACCCCAGGTTTTGTACCAGGGAGGTTAGAGGTAGTGTAGGTAAGGAAGAGCAGGTCGTTAATATTATCCCCATAGGGTAGTGGGTAATAATGTCTGACAGGATTGGGGATGCCACTCAGTGCACTTCTTGCGGCATGTATGCGTTCCTTGATGAAACAATCGAGGACGAATACTGCTGTACAAGATGTGAGCGACTTGTTGCTCTGGAAGCCCACATCGTGGATCTAGAGAACACAGTGACAAGACTGCGTGGCATCTACAACCTGGAAAGGAGCTTGGACATTACCCATCAGGCGCTGGCAGGGGTCAGCATAGAGGAGGGAGGAACAGAGGAGACGCAAGCAGCAGAGGTACGCAGCTGGGTGACTGTTAGGAATGTTAGGGGGAGGAGTGTCAGGGAGGCCAGTCCTGAGTTGGTAGACCCTAACATGTTTGCCGAGTTGCAGGTTGAGGGGGATATCAACTCAGGGGTGGCAGTGCTGGAGCATGCGCCCTCCCCCAGCTGCCAGGGGAGGGACGGCTCCAGGAAGAAGGGGGTCCGTAACGCAGGAAAGGTTAGACAGGTTGTGGTAGTTGGGGACTCAATTATCAAGAGGACAGAGAGGGAAATCTGTAAAAAAGATTGCGTGAACCGAACAGTTTGTTGTTTACCGGGCGCCCGAGTTCGGCACATCGCAGATCTGGCAGACAGATTGTTGGGCGGGGCTGGGGATGACCCAGCGGTCATGGTGCATGTGGGCACTAATGACAAAGTTAAAGGTAGGTGGAGGATCCTTAAGAACGATTTCAGGGACTTAGGTAATAGATTGAGGAAAAGGACCTCCAAGGTGGTTTTCTCTGAAATACTGCCGGTACCTCGAGCCACACAGGAGAGGCAGAAGGAGCTTAGGGAAGTTAACAAGTGGCTGAGGAATTGGTGTAGGAAGGAGGAGTTTGGGTTCCTGGAGAACTGGGCTGACTTCTCAGTCGGCTACCGGCTCTTTAGTAAGGATGGGCTGCACCTTAATGGGGACGGTACAGCTCTTTTGGGGAGAAAGATGGCCACCGAGTTGGAGGGGCTTTTAAACTAGGAGATGGGGGGGAGGGCTCAGAAGTAGAATCAGTCAGGAGGGAGCAGAGGACTGAAGGCAGTTGTAGGGTCAACAGCGACAGTAGGTCAACAACATCAATTGGCGGGTCTGTGCGGGAGAACAGCAGACCAAACAGAAATAAACAAAACCGCCAATCACGTTTAACTTCCGTAAAACTAAGAGGGGTATATGCTAATGCCAGGAGCCTAGCTAATAAGATGGATGAGTTGGACATGTTAGTACATGAGGAGGACATAGACCTTGTGGGAATAACGGAGACTTGGCTCGACCCCTCACATGACTGGCTGGCAAATATCCAAGGGTATTCGGTGTACCGGAAGGACAGGGTTGGTAAAAGAGGGGGAGGGGTATGTCTCTATATCAAGAACAATATAAAGGTGCTAGAAAGGAGTGACATTACGGATGGGATGAGCATGGATTTAGAATCT
This sequence comes from Pelophylax lessonae, assembly GCF_965119305.1. Classification (NCBI taxonomy): domain Eukaryota; kingdom Metazoa; phylum Chordata; class Amphibia; order Anura; family Ranidae; genus Pelophylax; species Pelophylax lessonae. The sequence goes on from NC_138774.1 coordinate 202,603,726, forward strand.
GTGTGGGTTGAACTCGATAGGGAAGAAGATAAGGGAAAAGTAGTTGTGGGGGTTTGCTATAGGCCACCTAACCAAGGGGAGGAGGTAGAGCTGGAATTTTTAGCACTAATAGGTAAAGCGGCAAAACTAGGATCAGTCATCATATTGGGGGACTTCAATTATCCCGACATTGACTGGGAAGAGGGGACTGCACACTCGCATAAGGCCCGGCTATTCACGGAAACCTTACAGGATAACTACATGTCGCAGTTGGTGGATTCCCCTACTAGAGAGAATGCTATCCTGGATCTATTGATAACTAATGACCCAGACATCATCTCGGAGGTAGGAGTCCAGGACAACCTGGGCTCTAGCGATCACAGGATGATCACATTTAGTATAAATGACAATATAAAAAGGCAAGTGGGGAACATAAGAACCCTAAACTTCAGAAGGGCAGACTTTCCAAAATTGTACTCATTGATGGAAAGGGTAAACTGGGACCAAACCCTGGGATCACTGACCACAGAGGAAAAATGGGAATGCTTTAGAACAATATTAAGCAAAGGCATCTTGCAGTGCATTCCTATGGGGAATAAATTTAGAAGAGACAAAGCCAAACCTGGCTGGCTAAACCGTAGCGTTAAAAAACTTATTAGGGGAAAAAAATTGGCCTTCAAGAAATATAAATCAGAGGGCACAGTATCGGCCTTCCAGCAATACAAGGAGGAAAATAAGAAGTGTAAACACGAAATCAAGATGGCTAAAATCAACTTTGAGAGACAAATAGCGGAGGATAGTAAAAAAAACCCAAAGAAATTCTTTAAATATATCAACAGCAAAAAAACTAGGGCAGAGCATATTGCACACATAATTAACGATGATGGGAGGATGGTTACAGAGGACACTGAAAAAGCAACCGTGCTGAATTCTTTTTTCTCGTCAGTCTTTACGCAGGAAAAGGAAGGGTACACTGACCATGACTGTATGGTTAGTAGTAATACACAGGACTTGCCACTATGGCTAACAGAGGGGGAAATCAGGGAAAGACTGGATAAACTTAACACAAACAAATCACCAGGCCCGGATGGCGTACATCCGAGAGTGCTCAAGGAACTCAGTATGGTTATATCTAGACCACTGTTCCTGATCTTTGCTGACAGTATTAGGACAGGAGATGTACCAGGGGATTGGAGGAAGGCTAACGTGATTCCGATATTCAAAAAGGGCCAGAGACATATCCCGGGAAATTATAGGCCTGTCAGTCTGACATCAATAATATGTAAACTTTTGGAGGGGATGATAAGGGACTATATCGTAGAGTATGCTAAAGACAACAACATCATCAGTAGTAACCAGCACGGGTTTACAAATGGGCGTTCTTGTCAAACCAATCTCTTAGCATTCTACGAGGAAGTGAGCTGTGAGCTAGATAGGGGGAGACCAGTGGATGTGGTGTACTTGGTGTTAGGAATGCTTCCTGAGCACACTGCTGTGCTGTCATGATTCTGCAATCCAAAGGGTTAACCTAGAGCAGACTGATTGCAGTAATTGGCAAACAGGCTGCCTTATTTAAACAGCTCAGAAGCACTGTGTCTTCGCTGTCTTGTCTGCAGCTCTTCCTGTGTTCCTGAAGCCTGCTTCCTGTTACCTGTTTGATATCCGTTTGACCTTTGGCTTGTTCCTGACCTTGTTGACCTGCTGCCCGTCCTGACCCCCGGCTTGTTTGACCATTCTCTCGGATCTCCCTTGTCTGCTTATCTGCCTTCGGATCTTGACCGGTTTCTCCCTTGGTGGGGCGACCCTGAGGACTGCGACCTGGTATCCACACGCAGCAAAGTCCATCCTCACCACTAGAGGCCCTGGCGAAAACCGGTGGATACTTAGATTCCGCACCTCAGGTTAGCCTTTGTCACTTACCTTGGGGGGTCCCGTCTAAGCTCCGCCCTCCAGCACCAGTGGGGCCTTCCTCTGCCATCAGGCTACCACTTGTATCCCTAACAGTACAAGACAGCCATGACGGAGCCTGCAAGAGAAGCCTCACCATTGGAAGAGATCTGCCAACACCTCGCAACCCTGTCTCAAGCCGTAAAGTCGCTTCAAAACGGCTACACACAGCTAGAGGAACGGTTGCGCTCTACGACACTTCAGGGGGGTCCTCCTGTATTATCTGCTTCCTCTCCTGCTGCAGCACCCTCTGGACCTGCTTCTGGCCCTACCGTAGTGATGCTGCCACCAGAACCTCGAGTTCCTGCTCCAGAAAAATATTCCGGGGATCGCGGTAAATTCCGCGCATTTCGCAACGCCTGCCAGCTGTATTTCTCCCTGCAACCTCAAACCTTTTCTTTGGAGACCACCAAGGTGGGGTTTGTTATCTCCCTGCTCCTAGGCGAACCCCAGTCCTGGGCTCATCGGCTCCTTGAAGAGGGCAGCCCCCATTTAAACTCCTTACGGTCATTTTTTGAGGCCATGGCACAGCTCTATGATGACCCGCAGCGATCCTCCACCGCAGAAACTGCGCTTCATGTTCTTCAGCAGGGTCGCAGGCCCGTAGAAGACTACGTCACTGACTTCCGCCGCCTCAGTTCCGATACGTCCTGGAACGAAGCAGCACTCCGGTATCAGTTCCGTCTCGGTTTGTCGGAAGGACTGAAGGACGAGCTGGCGCGGGTAGGTGTCCCCGACGCCTTGGAAGATTTGATTTCCCAGTCCATTCAAATCGAACGGCGGCTACGGGAACGCAGAGCAGAACGATCTCCGCAGCAGTTCAGACCAGCCTGGACGCTACCAGTTGCTCCTCCTGCATACTTTTCTTCCGCTGGGTCAGCTCCTACCAACCCCGCTCCTGCTGGAGTCGCCTCAGATACGCCCGAACCTATACAACTTGGGATCATACGGCCTGCTTTGTCCCCGGAGGAGAGACGCCGTCGCCAGTTGGGTAACCTGTGCCTGTATTGCGGTGAAGCTGGCCACTATGTGTGCTCCTGCCCGGCAAAATATAATAAGTTCCTGCAGGCCTTACCATCCAGTTCTGTGGCAACTGTTACCAGTTCCTCCCACCTAGCCTTTCCTGTGTCATTACAGCTTCAGGAAGGACCCGTCCCAGTTACAGCAATCATTGACTCGGGAGCCTGCCGTTGTTTCATTGATCGCTCGTTCGCCCTGCAACATGGCGTACCTCTCCGGCTCAAGACCCAGGACCTCACCATCTTCCTGGCTGATGGCTCCCACATCAAATCCGGGCCCGTGACCCAAGAAACTTTTCCCCTTTCTATGGTCTCCTCCTCCGGCCATAAGGAACTGATTATCTTGGATGTTATCAAATCCCCCTTATTTCCCATTATCCTGGGATTACCGTGGTTGCAAGCACATAACCCACAAGTCAATTGGATCACAGGCACCATTCAGTTCCCATCTCTGTACTGCAAGAATTCCTGTCTACCCACTCCTCCTGAATTCCCCAAGACTCTGTTCTGTCTTGAATCTGAACCTGATGTATGTTCTGTGGTGCCCAAAGCATACCATGATTTCCTGGATGTATTCAGAAAACGGGGAGCAGAGACCTTGCCCCCCCACCGTCCATATGACTGCCCCATCAACTTGCTCCCAGGAGCCGAAATCCCGTTCGGCCGGATCTACCCACTTTCTGAACGTGAGCTGGATGTCTTAAAAAACTATGTAGACGAAAGTCTGAAGAAGGGGTTCATCCGTCCCTCTACCTCTCCAGCAGGGGCAGGTATCTTCTTCGTAGAGAAGAAGGATCACACTCTCCGACCATGCATTGATTATAGGGATTTAAATAAAGTTACTATTAAAAACCGTTATCCCCTTCCTCTAGTCCCCGAACTCTTTCAGAGACTCAGATCTGCCGTCTTGTTTACTAAGCTGGATCTTCGTGGGGCGTACAACTTGGTGCGCATCCGGGAGGGCGACGAATGGAAGACTGCTTTCCGCACTAGATTCGGACATTTCGAATACCTGGTAATGCCATTTGGCCTTTGTAATGCTCCTGCCACGTTCCAACACTTTGTGAACGACATCTTCAGGGATTGGTTGGATATCTTCGTCATCGTATACTTGGATGACATCCTAATCTTCTCAACATCCCTAGAGCAGCATCGCGAGCACGTTCGAAATGTCCTCGGTCGCCTTCGCCAGCATGGTCTCTACGCCAAGGCCGAGAAGTGCGTTTTTGAGCAGAACAGTATCCCGTTTCTGGGGTTAATAATTTCCACAGATGGAATAGAGATGGATCCTCAGAAGGTCTCTGCCATTCTGGACTGGCCACCTCCATCAGACAAAAAGGGAGTACAGCGCTTCGTTGGCTTCGCCAATTTTTATAGGAGGTTCATTAAGGGGTTCTCCAACATCATAGCCCCTATTACTCACCTTACTAAGAAGAATGTCCGCTTCCAGTGGACCCCAGAGGCTCAGTCCGCCTTCTCGGTTCTTAAAAAACATTTTACCTCTGCCCCTATCCTGAGTCACCCGGATCCTGCCTTACCCTATCTCCTGGAGGTAGACGCATCGGAAGTTGCGGTCGGGGCAGTCATCTCCCAAAGACAGGGAACTAAAGACTTAACTCACCCAATAGCCTTCTTTTCCCGGAAACTCTCTCCTGCGGAGAAAAATTATGATGTCGGGGACCGGGAACTCCTGGCTATCAAAGCCGCTCTCGAAGAGTGGAGATATCTACTGGAAGGAGCATCACACCCGATTCTTATATTTACCGATCATAAGAACCTTGAATACTTAAGATCTGCAAAACGACTTAGACCCCGCCAGGCCCGATGGGCACTCTTCTTCTCCAGATTCTCGTTCCATATTACCTATCGGCCCGGGTCGAAAAATGTCAAACCGGATGCCCTGTCCCGGATGTTTGATAATCCTAAAGAAGATTTGGTACCTGACACTATCCTGTCAGAGAAAAACTTCCTGCTCCTGCTCACTAGCCTGAAATCCCATCTTGAGCAAGCCTCTGCCAACATTTCCGGTCCTCCTGGGATACCCCTGTCACGCAAGGATGGTTTGTTGTGGGCTAAGGACAAAATCTTTGTCCCAGAGGGAGTCAGAGTTTCGGTTCTAGCTGCCTGCCATGACCACCCTCTGGCTGGCCATTTTGGCGTTCATAGGACCCTTGACCTCATGCAACGCACCTTCTGGTGGCCTGAAATGGAAAAAGACTGCAGAAGTTATGTGTCTTCCTGTGTTTCTTGCTCCAGGAGTAAAACCACCAGAAGTAAGGCGTGGGGTCTCCTCAGACCACTCCCCATCCCTGACCGGCCCTGGCAAACTATCGCCATGGACTTTATCGTGGAACTTCCACCTTCGGCCGGGTGCTCCGCCATTTTTGTGGTTGTAGACCGGCTTACTAAGATGGCCCACTTTCTACCCCTCAAAGGTACCCCCTCTGCGAAAGAAACTGCAGAAGTCTTTATTAGGGAGATTGTGCGACTCCACGGGGTACCCAAGAACATTATCTCGGACAGAGGGGTACAGTTCACGTCACGCTTTTGGAGGGCCTTGTGTAAGCTACTAAAAATTGAATTATCTATGTCTTCAGCTTACCACCCGCAGACGAACGGGCAAACAGAGAGAACGAACCAGACCCTGGAACAATATCTCCGGTGCTTTACCACCTTCGTCCAGGACGACTGGGTAGCATTACTACCATTTGCGGAATTTGCCTTTAATAATTCACGACATTCTGTCACCGGCCAATCTCCCTTCTTTGCCAATTATGGGTTTCATCCTTCCTTTCTGCCCGACTTCCCATCTGATTCCGGAGTGCCCGCAGTTCAGGTCACCATTGGCTTCTTCACGAGTAACAACAAACTTCTGCAGGACACCTTGGCCAAGGCTCAGATAGCATCCAAAAGAATCTTTGATGGGAAAAAGAGGGGAGAACTGATTCTCCAACCAGGTGACCAGGTCTTTTTATCCACAGCTAACCTCCGCTTGGCATGCCCATCCAAGAAGTTGGCTCCCAGGTTTATTGGCCCATTCCCCGTTAAAAGAAGACTCAATGCCGTGTCCTATGAGTTATCCTTTCCTGATACCCTACGGATCCATCCTGTGTTCCATGTCACTCTTTTAAAACCCGTAGTTCCCGACGCCTTCCCCGGCAGAAGCCCTGGACCTCCGGAACCAGTGATGGTGGATGGCGACATGGAGTACGAAGTTGAGGCTGTACTTGATTGCCGGAAAAGAGGTAACCAGCTTCAGTTCCTTATTAAATGGAAGGGTTATGGGCCGGAAGAGAATTCATGGGAACCTGAGAGTAACATTCATGCCGGAGACCTGATCCAGGCGTTTTTTCTTGCCCATCCTCAGAAAAGCAGTTTGTTGGGCACCCGGAGGTTGCCTTTAAGGGGGGGGCAATGTTAGGAATGCTTCCTGAGCACACTGCTGTGCTGTCATGATTCTGCAATCCAAAGGGTTAACCTAGAGCAGACTGATTGCAGTAATTGGCAAACAGGCTGCCTTATTTAAACAGCTCAGAAGCACTGTGTCTTCGCTGTCTTGTCTGCAGCTCTTCCTGTGTTCCTGAAGCCTGCTTCCTGTTACCTGTTTGATATCCGTTTGACCTTTGGCTTGTTCCTGACCTTGTTGACCTGCTGCCCGTCCTGACCCCCGGCTTGTTTGACCATTCTCTCGGATCTCCCTTGTCTGCTTATCTGCCTTCGGATCTTGACCGGTTTCTCCCTTGGTGGGGCGACCCTGAGGACTGCGACCTGGTATCCACACGCAGCAAAGTCCATCCTCACCACTAGAGGCCCTGGCGAAAACCGGTGGATACTTAGATTCCGCACCTCAGGTTAGCCTTTGTCACTTACCTTGGGGGGTCCCGTCTAAGCTCCGCCCTCCAGCACCAGTGGGGCCTTCCTCTGCCATCAGGCTACCACTTGTATCCCTAACACTTGGATTTCGCTAAGGCGTTTGATACAGTTCCCCACAAGCGCTTAATTTATAAAATAAGGTCTGCAGGTATCGACAGCAGGGTTTGCTCTTGGATACGGAATTGGCTAAAAGGCCGTGTCCAAAGGGTGGTAATAAACAGCGCATACTCAGACTGGTCTGAGGTAGTAAGCGGGGTGCCCCAGGGCTCAGTCCTGGGACCAACCTTGTTCAATTTATTCATAAACAGCATTGAGGAAGGGATCAGTAGTTCGTTATCAGTTTTTGCAGATGACACAAAATTGGCCAGGGCAATAACTGCACAGCATGAAGCAGATATCCTACAGAATGACCTGGACAAAATTACGGAGTGGGCAACGACATGGCAAATGAGGTTTAATGTGGAGAAGTGTAAGGTTTTGCACTTGGGGACCAAAAACATAAAAACACAATACACGTTAGGAGGGGAACCCTTGGGGGAATCAAAAATGGAGAAAGATCTGGGAGTCTTGGTTGATGATAGATTAGGCAACAGCATGCAATGCCAAGCGGCAGCTTCCAAAGCCAACAGAATATTAGCATGCATAAAGAAAGGGATGTATTCCAGAGATAAGACTATAATCCTTCCACTTTATAAAACTCTGGTCCGACCGCATCTGGAGTATTCTGTCCAGTTCTGGTCGCCAGTCCTCAGGAGGGATGTGTTGGAGCTGGAGAAAGTCCAGAGAAGGGCAACTAAACTGATTAGGGGGTTGGAGGACCTTACCTATGAAGAGCGGCTGCAATCGCTCGATTTATTTTCCCTGGAGAAGAGACGTCTGAGAGGGGACATGATAGCAATTTATAAATATCTTAATGGGGATCTCAGCTTAGAAGAAAAGCTGTTCATTCGAAGGAATTGCATGAGGACTCGAGGACATACAATGCGATTAGAGGAGAAGCGTTTTAACCTCAGGCAACGTGGGGGGTTCTTTACTGTTAGGGCTACAAGATTGTGGAATTGTCTACCACAAGAGGTGGTTTCTGCGGGTAGTATGGTGACTTTCAAAAGACTCTTAGACTTACATCTCAAGGATCAGGAGATTGAGGGCTATGTTAGATGATTACAGTCACACACACCTACACAGGTTGAACTGGATGGACTATTGTCTTTATTCAACCTCACCTACTATGTAACTATATGTAACTTGATATCTCTGTTTTCCACCACACCATACCCATGGTTTATGTTAGTTGGACGCCTCTCACTGAGGCGAAAGAGGTAATCTACATATTGACGATTTCCCACGTATTCTGTTAACTTGCTCACTCTACTCTTGGATATTTTATCATTCTTACAACGCTATATTTCCATCAAGAACGGATATACATCTTATATTTTGTTTAATTATTGTTTCTTTTTTATCGCTTGTATGTTTTTTCACATGCCTATTACTTAAAATGTTTTATTGATGAAACACCTTTATGTAAATTTTACATTTACTATACTATTTGTATTGAATATATTTTTCAATAAAAGTTTATAATCAAAAAAAACACATAGGCTTTTACGAGCTGGAAGTGGCTCAGCTGTAAAAAAAAAAAAACCCAGGGCCAGTGCGTTCTTGAGCAGCAGCATTAGGCCACGTCAGACGTTTTTAAGCTGTAGTAGTTGGATTTGAGGTTAGAAAATAGAAGAGGGCAGAGAGGCTGCTAAACACTAACCCTGCTAAACAGCTGCTTTTTCTGGCATCAGAACTGGCTTTGCAGCTCGTTTTTTCAAACACTCTGTGTGCAGGTGAGGCCACATCTGGCAACTTTTGGGGGGAGCGGGTACCTGGTACCTGTTTTTGACAGGTACCTGTCCCCACTTTCGATGGACTCGGCTCCAGTGAAGTACGTCACAAGTCTGGCCCCCCTCCTCCTCCACTCGCCGCTGCACCATTCAGAATGCGCAGCGCGCTTTGCGCATGAGCAGTAGGGAACCGGCCGTGAAGCTGCAAGGCTTCACTGCCGAGTTCCCTTACCGGTAATGGTGGAGGCAGCACCCGCCAGTCGATGAGAAGATCGGCTGGGGTGCCGACATCTCTGGATTCCAGGACAGGTAAGTGTCCTAATAATAAAAGTCAGCAGATACAGTATGTGTTGCTGCTGACTTTAATTTTTTTTCTGGGGACAGGACTCCGCTTTAAATCGAAAGTTTAGTTCAGCGGGGGATCGATCCACTGAACCCCACTGTGCAGGCAGATGACAGCTCACTGTGCAGAGACGTACCTATCAGAGCCCCGCTCTCCTCTTTGGGGAGATCAGATGAAAACGGACCGCCTGTCCATTTTCATCTGATACCATCCTCCGGACGGATAGAAAATAGGGTTACCATCCATCTGGATTTCACAGACAGGATCGGATCACAGCGGGTGTCAGCGGACATGTCACCGCTGACATCTGCTGCTCCATAGGGGTTGCATAGAGCATTCGATCAGGTTCGCCTGAAAAACTGACAGGCGGACCTGATCGGAAAGTCTGTGTGAAAGGGGCCAGTGTGGGGGATGCTTTGACTGGAGGAAGACAGAGATCCGTGTTTCTAGCAGAAACACAAGATCTCCATCTCCATCTTCCTCTCTCCCACTCTTCTTGTTACATAGGCAGACCACCGTTCTGCTTCTGCTGAGAACGCTCAGCCGGTCCAGTCGGACATCACGTCCGCCAGACCTGCTGATTGGCTCCCGCTGTTTTCATTCACAGCGGTGCCCCAGACCCACTGCGAGAAATCACCTACAGGTACGTTATTTTGCGCAGGAGGGCCGCCCTGCCGCAGTACATCTGCGTGGGGCGGTCCTTAAGGTGTTAAGATAAAAAAATGCTGGGGGTTTAGTAGTACATTAAGTTAATAGTACTCCTTTAACCTTCCTAGCGGTATTCCCGAGCGTGACTCGGGGTTACATTTTAGAGCCAAAAGCGGTAACCCCGAGCCACACTCGGGGTAGCGCTAGGAAGATCGCCGGATCCTGGATGAGGTTTTACTTACCTTTTCTCTGGGATCCAGCGATGTATGCGGGCGGTATGCGGCGGCGGAGCTTCCTCCCGATCATCTGTCAGCCCCGGCTTCCGTCTCCGGCGACGTGACGTCCGCCGGGGGGTGGAACCGGAGGCAAATTCAAAATGTATAACACACAAACACACTGATACACTGTAATCCTATTGGATTACATTCCCTAAATAAAATAAATTGACCTTTGATTGCCCCCCAGTGCTTTCTCCATTGCACTTCCTGCATTATTTCTATACATTGTATCTGGATCATTGCAGAGCGACCATGGCCTCAAACAAGCGCGTCAACATCAAAAGCGATGTATGACCTGCTGGGCGAGAGCGACAGCGATCCCGAAATGCATGCAGAGTGGAGTGAAAGCGATTCATGGGGAAGCTCGTCATTCGACGCTGAAAGTGAGTTCAGTGATGATGCCGAAGCTGAAAAAGATCTGGGACATTTACCAATTAATTTTGAAAAATTTCCAGGAGTCCTATGTCCCAGAAAGAGACATTTGCATAGACGAAAGTCTTATGGCATATAAAGGGAGACTTAGCTGGATCCAATATATTGCGTCCAAGCGAGCACGCTTTGGAATCAAATCTTTTATGCTGTGTGAATCCAGCTCTGGCTATATTTGGAACTCGGTCCTATATACCGGGAGAGGAACCAAGTTCAACCAAAGGTTCAGCAGCTATGGGATGGCAACTGCTTCTGTTCTGACGCTGATTGAGCCTCTGCTGGATCAGGGGTACTGTGTCACCACAGACAATTTTTATACGTCCCCAGAACTGTTTGAGTTCCTCCTACAGCATAAGACAGATGCGTATGGGACCGTCAGAGCAAACCGGCGTGACATGCCCCCCAGCTTTGCCAACAAAAAACTCAAGCCCGGAGAGTTAGTTGCCTGGCAGAAAGGAAAAATGTTGGCACTTAGATGGCGCGACAAAAAAGATGTCTGCCTGATGAGCACCATCCATAACATCGCTACTGTCATGGTCCATACAAAAGGGGGAAAATATGTTCTGAAACCGCAACTGGTCCTGGATTATAACAACACCATGGGAGGTGTGGACAGAGCTGACCAGGCCATGACTTTCTATCCAGCAATGCGGAAACAGCAGAAAAAATACTATAAAAAAATATTCAGACACCTCCTGGAGCAGTGTTTGTGGAATGCCTTCATTCTGCTAAAAAAGAAAATGACAGGCCTGTGATCCATGCGGACTTTGTGTGGAAAATTGCTGAGCTAATATTTCTCAGGCACCAGACACCAACAGTAAGTTGATCCAGACGCCGTGCTGCTGGTGTTGTGAACCCCGAACGATTGACCGGTCGTCATTTTATGGACCACATTCCGCCGACGGAGCAGAAGACTGCACCCACAAGAATGTGTGTGGTGCGCTTTTCCAAGCACGACGACACCGGACGGAAAATCAGAAAAGAAACGCGGTACTACTGTCCAGACTGTGATGTTGGACTTTGCGCTGTACCCTGTTTCAAAATTTTCCACACCCGGGACGTTTATTGAATCAGTATTACAAGTAATATTGCATTCTTTTTGGGGAAAAAATAAATATATTGCATCCTTGTTTGACAAAAAAAAATGTCAGTGTTTTTGATTACATGATTTACTATAATTTATTGAATAAAAAGTGTTATTTTTTGGGGGAAAAAAAGTGTTATTATTATATTATTATTTTATAGTTATTTATTATATTATAATTTAGGATTTTGTGTTTCAAACTTTATCATACTCGGGATGTTATAAAGAACACACGGTAAAAAGAAATCATATGTAAATAGCTGGTTTGGGCTGCTCATTCTCAAGAATTGCAAGCAAAATAATGGTACCACTTTCAGCACCTAAAATCCGAAAGAATCATACCGCCAGGGAGGTTAAGTAGGGATTAGGGTTGAGCGAACACGGACTGTATTATTCGTGTTCGTACCGAATAATTGGATTTTTTTTACCCGAACACGGACACGAACACTTTATTGTATATTCGGGTAAAAATCCGCGTTCGGTCGTTTTATTTCCGGGTTTTGCATGCTTTGGCGCGCTTTTCATGGCGGGCTTTCAACAGCCAATCAACAAGCGTTTAACTGGTGTGCCTAAGCCATCCCAGCCATCCCTGCAAATGTATCAGTAGCTGTGATTGGCCGTCTGAAGCATGTGACCAAGTCTTTATAAGTTCGAGGCAGCGCCGCTGCGGCGTCATTCTGCTGTTTAGATCAGGGAGAGAGCACACATCAACGTGCTGGCTGCTGATTAGGGACAGACAGGAAAAAAAAAACATTTGTGTCCGGATAGAATTGAGGGACAGGTCAGGGTGTGTTAGGCAGGGCGAGTTGTAGGCATTTTAGGGAGAGAGTCTGCTGATTTTAGGGACAGTGCATTCTACAAACTACAATCGACATTGCTGTGTGGGGTGGGGTTTGCAGTCACCCGATCTACGATCTTATCAATCCTGTTAGGGATAGAGTCTGCTGATTTTAAGGGAAAGTGTGTTCTACAAACTACAATCGATATTGCTGTGTGGGGTGGGGTTTGCAGTCACCCGATCTACGATCTTATCAATCCTGTTAGGGATAGAGTCTGCTGATTTTTAGGGAAAGTGTGTTCTACAAACTACAATCGATATTGCTGTGTGGTGTGGGATAGGAGATAGGCAGGTGTCAGTGGTCCACATCCATTTTGCTGTGTGGGCTGCAGTGAACACAATCTTTTTGGGGTGCAGTGAACACAATCTTTTTGGGGTGCAGTGAACGCAATCTTTTTGGGGTGCAGTGAACACAATCTTTTTGGGGTGCAGTGAACGCAATCTTTTTGGGGTACAGTGAACACAATCTTTTTGGGGTGCAGTGAACACAATCTTTTTTGCCCACTGAGGAGGAGGGAGAAAAGTATTTTTCTATCAGGCACTGTGTGCAGCATTTTTCCTTCAGCTGTGCTGTGCTGAGTGACTGATCATACACTGCTGTGTTCAGTTCACATGTGCTAATATTGAGTGGTTTCAAAAATCATACACTTTTTTTCTATTCCACTATTCAATATACAGCCTTGGGTTAAAAAAAATTAAGTTGTGGCCTGCAGCAGAGCTGAATGATATTTGGGGTTTTTGGGGTTCATCTCATACTTTTGAGATTTGAGGGTGCTGCCTGTTCCATACTCCCCCTACTCCTCATCCAGCCTTTTAGGGGTACAAACAATAGTAATTGGGGCCTAGTGTGGTTGTGTACGTGTGATATACATACACTTTTTTTATCATATTTTCTATTCCGCTATTTAATCAAAAACCTTTGGGGATCAGTTAAATTGGGGGATAGTCTGTGTTGGTACGTGTGAGAGAGATCCACCTTTCCAAGTTTTTGGGGTTCATCTCATACTTCTGAAGATTTGAGGGTGCTGCCTGTTTCATACTCCCCCCTACTCCTCATCCAGCCTTTTAGGGGTACAAACAGCAGTAATTGGGGCCTAGTGTGGTTGTGTACGTGTGATATACATACACTTTTTTTGATCATATTTTCTATTCCGCTATTTAATCAAAAACCTTTGGGGATCAGTTAAATTGGGGGATAGTCTGTGTTGGTACGTGTGAGAGAGATCCACCTTTCCAAGTTTTTGGGGTTCATCTCATACTTCTGAAGATTTGAGGGTGCTGCCTGTTTCATACACCCCCCTACTCCTCATCCAGCCTTTTAGGGAAACAAACAATAGTAATTGGGGCCTAGTGTGGTTGTGTACGTGTGATATACATACACTTTTTTTGATCATATTTTCTATTCCGCTATTTAATCAAAAACCTTTGGGGATCAGTTAAATTGGGGGATAGTCTGTGTTGGTACGTGTGAGAGAGATCCACCTTTCCAAGTTTTTGGGGTTCATCTCATACTTCTGAAGATTTGAGGGTGCTGCCTGTTCCATACTCCCCCCTACTCCTCATCCAGCCTTTTAGGGGTACAAACAATAGTAATTGGGGCCTAGTGTGGTTGTGTACGTGTGATATACATACACTTTTTTTGATCATATTTTCTATTCCGCTATTTAATCAAAAACCTTTGGGGATCAGTTAAATTGGGGGATAGTCTGTGTTGGTACGTGTGAGAGAGATCCACCTTTCCAAGTTTTTGGGGTTCATCTCATACTTCTGAAGATTTGAGGGTGCTGCCTGTTCCATACTCCCCCTACTCCTCATCCAGCCTTTTAGGGGTACAAACAATAGTAATTGGGGCCTAGTGTGGTTGTGAACGTGTGATATACATACACTTTTTTTGATCATATTTTCTATTCCGCTATTTAATCAAAAACCTTTGGGGATCAGTTAAATTGGGGGATAGTCTGTGTTGGTACGTGTGAGAGAGATCCACCTTTCCAAGTTTTTGGGGTTCATCTCATACTTCTGAAGATTTGAGGGTGCTGCCTGTTCCATACTCCCCCTACTCCTCATCCAGCCTTTTAGGGGTACAAACAATAGTAATTGGGGCCTAGTGTGGTTGTGTACGTGTGATATACATACACTATTTTTGATCATATTTTCTATTCCGCTATTTACTCAAAAACCTTTGGGGATCAGTTAAATTGGGGGATAGTCTGTGTTGGTACGTGTGAGAGAGATCCACCTTTCCAAGTTTTTGGGGTTCATCTCATACTTCTGAAGATTTGAGGGTGCTGCCTGTTCCATACTCCTCCTACTCCTCATCCTGCCTTTAGGGGTACAAACAATAGTAATTGGGGCCTAGTGTGGTTGTGTACGTGTGAGATACATACACTTTTTTTGATCATATTTCCTATTCCGCTATTCAATAAAAACCTTTGGGGATCAATTAAATTGCGGGATAGTCTGTGTTGGTACGTGTGAGATCCACCTTTCCAAGTTTTTGGGGTTCATCTCATACTTCTGAAGATTTGAGGGTGCTGCCTGTTCCATACTCCTCCTACTCCTCATCCTGCCTTTAGGGGTACAAACAATAGTAATTGGGGCCTAGTGTGGTTGTGTACGTGTGAGATACATACACTTTTTTTGATCATATTTCCTATTCCGCTATTCAATAAAAACCTTTGGGGATCAATTAAATTGCGGAATAGTCTGTGTTGGTACGTGTGAGATCCACCTTTCCAAGTTTCTGGGGTTCATCTCATACTTCTGAAGATTTGAGGGTGCTGCCTGTTCCATACTCCTCCTACTCCTCATCCTGCCTTTAGGGGTACAAACAATAGTAATTGGGGCCTAGTGTGGTTGTGTACGTGTGAGATACATACACTTTTTTTGATCATATTTCCTATTCCGCTATTCAATAAAAACCTTTGGGGATCAATTAAATTGCGGGATAGTCTGTGTTGGTACGTGTGAGATCCACCTTTCCAAGTTTTTGGGGTTCATCTCATACTTCTGAAGATTTGAGGGTGCTGCCTGTTCCATACTCCTCCTACTCCTCATCCTGCCTTTAGGGGTACAAACAATAGTAATTGGGGCCTAGTGTGGTTGTGTACGTGTGAGATACATACACTTTTTTTGATCATATTTCCTATTCCGCTATTCAATAAAAACCTTTGGGGATCAATTAAATTGCGGGATAGTCTGTGTTGGTACGTGTGAGATCCACCTTTCCAAGTTTTTGGGGTTCATCTCATACTTCTGAAGATTTGAGGGTGCTGCCTGTTCCATACTCCTCCTACTCCTCATCCTGCCTTTAGGGGTACAAACAATAGTAATTGGGGCCTAGTGTGGTTGTGTATGTGTGATATACATACACTTTTTTTTGGATCATATTTTCTATTCCGCTATTTAATCAAAACCTTTGGGTATAAACAATTAAATTGCGTGATAGTCTGTCGGTACGTGTGAGATACACCTTTCCAATTTTTGGGGCGCATCTCATACTGCCGAGGATTTGAGGGTGCTTCAGTCTGCCTCCTGCCTGTTCCGAACTCCTCCTACTCCTCATCCTGCCTTTAGGGTAGAAAAAATTGTAATCGGGGCCTAGTTTGTGTTTGTACGTGTGAGATACACCGTTTTGTAAAATTTGTCCTATTCCGCTATTCAATATACACCCTCTTTGAGTGTAAAAAATTAAATTGCGGGATAGTCTGTACCGGTACATGTGAGATACACCTTTTTAAATTTGTTTGGCGCATCTCCTTCTACCGCCGATGATTGCAGGGCGCTTCAGTTTGCCTCCTGTTCCCAACTCCTCCTACTCCTCTTCCTCATCCTGCCTTTAGGGTACAAAAAATTGTAATCGGGGCCTAGTTGGTGTTTGTATGTGTCAGATACACCGTTTTGTAAAATTTGTCCTATTCCGCTATTCAATATACACCCTGTTTGAGTGTAAAAAATTAAATTGCGGGATAGTCTGTACCGGTACATGTGAGATACACCTTTTTAAATTGGTTTGGCGCATCTCCTTCTACCGCCGAGGATTGCAGGGCGCTTCAGTTTGCCTCCTGTTCCCAACTCCTCCTACTCCTCTTCCTCATCCTGCCTTTAGGGTACAAAAAATTGTAATCGGGGCCTAGTTGGTGTTTGTACGTGTGAGATACACCGTTTTGTAAAATTTGTCCTATTCCGCTATTCAATATACACCCTGTTTGAGTGTAAAAAATTAAATTGCGGGATAGTCTGTACCGGTACATGTGAGATACACCTTTTTAAAATGGTTTGGCGCATCTCCTTCTACCGCCGAGGATTGCAGGGCGCTTCAGTTTGCCTCCTGTTCCCAACTCCTCCTACTCCTCTTCCTCATCCTGCCTTTAGGGTACAAAAAATTGTAATCGGGGCCTAGTTGGTGTTTGTACGTGTGAGATACACCATTTTGTAAAATTTGTCCTATTCCGCTATTCAATATACACCCTTTTGGAGTGTAAGAAAATTAAATTACGGCATAGTCTGTATCGGTACGTGTGAGATACACCTTTTAAATTTGTTTGGCGCATCTCCTTCCACCGCCAAGGATTGCAGGGCGCTTCAGTTTTCCTCCTGTTCCCAACTCCTCCTACTCCTCTTCCTCATCCTCCCTTTAGGGTACAAAAAATTTGAATCGGGGCCTAGTCTGTGTTTGTACGTGTGAGATACACCGTTTTTTTATCCTTTTTCCTATTCCGCTATTCAATATACACCCTTTTGGGGTAAAAAACATTAAATTGCGGCATAGTTTGCATATTTGACTGTAAGATACACCCGTGCGATACTGTTGTTGTTTTGTTCCGCTATTCAATAAACACCTTTCTAGGGCAAGATCATAAATTACAGAAATATGAGGTATAGCTCCTGTTGCAAGGAGAGGACGTGGTCGATCTGTGCCAGCTACACGCACAAGTGAAACACCTTCCACAAGTGTGAGTAGGCGACAGAACCTGCATCAGTATTTGGTAGGGCATCATGCGCCTCTAGACGTGATGAGGCCTGAAGAAGTACAGGCGATAGTAGATTGGGTTGCTGACAGTGCCTCCAGTTCCTTCACATTGTCTCCCACCCAGTCTACTGCAGAAAGGTCAGAGTTGGCACCTGCAGCCAATGTCCAACCGTCTTTCACCACACCCCCTTGGAAATCAGGCAAGCAGTCTGAGCCCCAATCCATACAGCAGTCTCTTCTTCTTTTTGAGGACTCTCTCAGCAGGGTTTCCCAGGGCCATCCACCTAGCCCTGCCCCAGAAGTGGAAGAGATTGAGTGCAGCGATGCCCAACCACTTATTTCTCAAGATGAGTACATGCAAGGACCATCGCAGCACGTATCCGATGATAACGAAACGCAGGTGCCAACTGCTGTGGCGTTCAGCATTGTGGAGACCGACAAGGAGGGCAGGGGTGAAGACTGGGTGGAAGATGATGTGGAGGACGATGAGGTCCTCGACCCCACATGGAATGAACGTCATGCAGGTGACCTGAATAGTTTGGAGGAAGAGGCGGTGGTCACACAGAGCCACCAGCACAGCAGAAGAGGGAGCAGGGTGCAGAAGCGGAGCGGCCGTGCCCTAGACACTACGCCCGCTACTGCCCAACGCAGCAAGGGAACGAGCGCACCAAAGTCAGCTCATAGGAGTTCTCTAGGGTGGAAGTTCTTTAGAAAATGTGCTGATGACAGGACAGGAGTGGTTTGCACCCTGTGCAATCAGAGCCTGAAGCGAGGCATAAACCTTCTCAACCTGAGCACAACCTGCATGATCAGGCATCTAAGTGCAAAGCACGAGCTGCAGTGGAGTAGACACCTTCAAAAACAAGAAACGTCTCTGGCTCATCCTGCTTCCTCTTCTGCTGCAGTCTCGGCCGCTCCAGCCACATCTGTAGTGATACCGGCACCTGCCACCCCGCAAACAGAGGATCTGTCAGCAACACCACCACCTGGGTCACCAACCATCTCCACAATGTCCCGTGGAAGCGTTCAGCTTTCCATCTCCCAAACACTTGAGAGGAAGAGGAAGTACCCCCCTACCTACCCGCGATTCCTGGCCCTGAATGCCGGCATTTCAAAATGATTGGCCTTTGAAATGCTGTCATTCCGTCTGGTGGAGACGCACAGTTTTAAAAACCTTATGTCGGTGGCTGTCCCACAGTACGTCGTGCCCAGCCGCCACTACTTTTCCAGGCAAGCCATCCCTTCCCTGCACAACCAAGTGGGGGAAAAAATCAGGTGTGCACTGCGCAACGCCATCTGTGCCAAGGTCCACCTAACTACCGATACGTGGACCAGTAAGCACGGTCAGGGGCGTTATATCTCCCTTATAATGGCACACTGGGTAAATGCAGTGGCGGATGGGCCTGAGGCGGATAGCAATTTGGCGCATGTCCTTCCACCACCGAGGATTGCAGGGCGCTTCAGTTTGCCTCCTGTTCCTAACTCCTCCTACTCCGCTTCCTCATCCTCTACCGCCTCCTCATCCGGACAGCGTAACACCTTCACCACCAACTTCAGCACGGCCAGGGGTAAACGACAGCAGGCAGTTTTACAACTTGCCTGTTTGGGGGACAAACCACACACCGCGCAGGAGTTGTGGAGGAGCATGGAACAGCAGACAAATGAGTGGTTGCTGCCAGCGAGCCTCAAGCAGGCCTGGTGGTGTACGATAACGGGCGAAATCTCATAGCAGCTCTGGGCCTAGCCGGTTTGACGCACATCCCTTGCCTGGCGCATGTGCTGAATTTGGTGGTGCAGAGGTTCCTTAAAAACTACCCCGTTATGTCAGAGCTGCTGAAGAAAGTGCGGGCCGTCTGTGCGCACTTTCGGCGTTCTCACCCTGCTGCTGCTCGCCTGTCAGCGCTGCAGCGTAACTTCGGCCTTCCCGCTCACCGCCTCATATGTGACGTGCCCACAAGGTGGAACTCCACCTTGCACATGCCGCGAGCAGCAGCAGACCATAGTGGAGTTCCAGCTACAGCACGCACGCGTGAGTCGCTCTGCGGAACAGCACCACTTCACCACCAATAACTGGGCCTCCATGCGAGACCTGTGTGCCTTGTTGCGCTGTTTTGAGTACTCCACCAACATGGCCAGTGCCGATGACGCTGTTCTCAGCTTAACTATCCCACTTCTATGCCTCCTTGAAAAAACTATTTGGGCGATGATGGAAGAGGATGTGGCACAGAATGAGGAGGAGGATGAGGAGGTAACATTTCCAAGGCTTTCAGGGCAGTCATTCGCAAGGGGCTCCGAGGGTGGGTTCCTGCACACACAAACGCCAGGGACACAATTGTCCAGCAGGGGCACAGTTCTGGAGGATGAGGAGGATGAGGAGGAGGAGCTGGAGGAGGAGATGGAACCATGTTCACAGCAGGGTGGCACCCAGGCCAGCTCATGGCCATCACTGGTGCATAGCTGGGGGGATACAGAGGACACGGACGATACACCTCCCACAGAGGACAGCCTTTCGTTGCCTCTGGGCAGCCTGGCACACATGAGCGATTACATGCTGCAGTGTCTCCACAACGACCGCCGAGTTGCCCACATTCTAACTTGTGCTGATTACTGGGTGGCCACGCTGCTGGATCCCCGTTACAAGGACAACGTACCGTCCTTAATTCACTCACTGGAGCGCGATCGCAAGATGCGTGAGTACAAGCGCACGCTGGTAGACGCGATGCTGCTGGCATTCCCACCTGACAGAGGGGCCACAGTGGAAGCACAAGGCAGAGGAGGAGGAGGAGGAGGAAGAGGTCGCCAACGCAACCAGGGCACCGCCAGCACCTCAGAAGGCAGGGTTAGCATGGCCGAAATGTGGAAAAGCTTTGTCAGCACGCCACAACAAACAGCAGCACCAGCAGCTCAGATGGAACGTCTTAGCAGGAGGCAGCATTTTACCAACATGGTGGAGCAGTATGTGTGCACACGCCTACATGTAGTGAATGACGGGTCTGCCCCCTTCAACTTCTGGGTCTCCAAATTGGGCACATGGCCTGAGCTTGCCCTTTACGCCTTGGAGGTGCTGGCGTGCCCTGCAGCCAGTGTATTATCTGAACGGGTATTTAGCACGGCTGGGGGCGTTATAACAGACAAGCGCAGCCGCCTGTCCAGAGACAATGTGGACAAGCTCACGTTCATTAAAATGAACCAGGCATGGATCCCACTGGACTTTTTCGTACCTTGTGCAGAATAGCGATGGATACCGACCTTACCCACCCATTGTTCCATTTTTGCTCTTTCTCACTCTTTTGGGGTGTACCCGCATTTAAAATTTGTGAAAAAGAAGCAGTGTTGGCTACCTCGTCCTCCTCCTCAGGGCCAGATTAACGTAGGGGCTATTGGAGCCGCAGCTGGGTTGGCCATATTCACTGTTACCGCTCTTCTGTCACTTGTAAACACAGAAGTCTGGCTTCTATGCTCGCTTCCCCAGGCAGCTCCCTCAGAACCTCCCCACACAGCACGAAGGCCGGACAAGGAGGGACAGTTGCCGATGCATGGATGTGTTTATGGGCTTCAGAGACAGCATCCCATGTTGAATTAGGCATGAATGGCTGCACCCTTCCTCCTCTGGGTGCATGCCAAGGCACGGCCCTTAAGGCCCTTCAAAATCCTCAGCACCAAGCCCATGATGCTCTTAATCCGGCCCTGGTCCTCCTCCACCGCCGCTTCCACCTACACCGCCCATAGGTGTGCGCAGCCTATTGCATTAGGGTGTGCACCCCAAAGTTTAAATACACATGCATGTGTTTGCCTACATGTACATGGCCCCGATACATTACTCTCCCTGCTGGCAAAGTGAAATAGAGCAGAGCAGGTCCGAGGGAGATCTTTCCCATCTCCTCACTGGCAAACAGAGCGATAATGCTAATGTGCCCTAGGTGATTAGGGTGTGCCCAGGTACACCTGGCACACCCTGTGCGCACGCCTATGACACCGCCACATCCACCACCACCTCAACCTCCCTCCTACTCCATATGGGCCTCGTCCTTCAGAGATGAAGAACATTGTTTTATTTTTCTGTTTTTTTTTTTTTTTGTTGTTTTAAGTTATTTCCCTATCCACATTTGTTTGCAGAGCACTTGCCATGCTCTTAACTACGTTTTGCTGCCATTTGCAGCACTCTAGCCCTTTCCTTTGGTGTTTTAGAGCCATTTTAGTGCCTGAAAGTTCGGGTCCCCATTGACTTCAATGGGGTTCGGTGTCCGGGAAAAGTTCGGCAAAAGTCCGGGACACGGACCCGGACTTTTTTTTAAAGTTCGGCTGAACCCGCCGAACGTGGACATCCAGGTGTCCGCTCAACTCTAGTAGGGATCTGAAGCATGAGAAAACTTTAAGTTAAGTCAAAACCTTTAATACACTCCTGCTCTATTAGTATTGGAATAGTTGTAGAGGACTCTCCCATAACAGCACAATCTTTGTAAATTTGTTTTTTCCTTTTGTTAAGGAACATATTTGCATATTGTTTCCAGTAATGGCTCAAAGAGCTTTGTAAGATGTACTCTTGTCTTCATTTGCTAATCCTACTCTGACAGTCGTCACCTTGTATTTACCACGTTACCCGGCAGCACACAATATTAATCTGGCTTGGTAGCAAGCTGGTATTTTTAAAAAAAGAGTATTGTATGACCATGTGCAGTAGTTGTTTCCTTCTTGTATGCCAGCCAAGTTGGGACAGCCCAATACCAAGAGAATTTATAAAGGAGAGTGGTTGACATTAGGATCACAGAAACAGCCAAGGAGACTTAGGAAGGAGCTGTACTGTCCTTCTAAAGACATTCAAACAATAGAGGAAAAGAAGAAGAAGAAGCAGAAAATTTGATTCCTTCATTTTGTATCCTATATAATATAATTTCATAAACTGGACTCCTCTCCATATGTCTCCTGTCTGTTTGCTCCTGGTGGTGGCTACAGGGCTAGTGTTGACCCTGCATTTTGCAAGTACGTAATTTTAAAAATAAACTTTTTAGATATGGAGCCATGCCATGGCATTTTGTGAGTTCTGTGCCTAGATCTAGTTAAACACAGAACAAGGTGTTTTCATTTCAATTGTTCAACAATCTATAGAGCGCAAATCATATGGGGATTGACTTCAAATTTGCGAAGGGGACATCTGGTTGTAAGGTTTAGCCTAGGACTGAAGCTCTAGAGGTGGAGGACTGAAGGTCTAGAGGTGGAGGACTGATGTATTTGGATTTGTAGACAGAAAAAACAACAAGGGTTCATACATCACAGTAGTGAAGTTTCAAGATGATTTACACGATTGTCTCGTGTAAATGGAGTGCATATGGAGTTGGTTCTCGGACATTTAAGGGGTGTTCCATTAAAGAGGTGTTCCATTCTCAGTCAGTTTTGGTTACCATTATATTGAGAGTTACCACCACTATGCGCTACAGGTCGTGAGAATTTTACAGTTTGGTTTATTTTTCCTTTTCCTATACATAAAACATACATGCATGGACAGGGCTTTGAAGTAAATTTTAGGATTCCATTAGATGGGGGACCCTCATATAATGAATGGAACCTCCTTTATTACGTTTGCTCCTTAGTGTAGTGTTATTCAAGCTACAGTTAATAATGTCCGAGTGAGGCATGACTAAGGAACTCCTTTTATAAGTAACAGATGTCATAGTGTTCATAAAGACCCTAGCCCAAGTCAGCTCTTATGTTTCTTTATTGTAATGGGTATTTATTTATTTATTGATTCGGGTCCTTTTAATATATATATATATATATATATATATATATATATATATATACATAGTATCATTTAACATAATTACCTTAGATTGTAAGCTCCTTGAGGGCAGGGACTGATGTGAATGTGCAATTTATATGTAAAGCGCTGCATAAATTGACAGCGCTATATAAGAACCTGAAATAAATAAACATAAGCCAGCAGAAGCCATCAAGTTTAATGGTATAGTGTATGCGCAGAGAGCACACATTTAAATCACTTTTGTACTGTGCCCTGATGTATTTTTTATTTGACTTTTAAATTTGTACAAGTTTGCCTTTTCATATTTGGTATTATATTGAAAGTAGGATTTTGTAAATTAATCACTAGGCATGGTAGGCTTGCTACTCCAATGACTTAACAATGTTGAAATGTCAGCCAATGGGGAGTTTGTTGTTTTCAGAAAGTTGGCCAATCAGTGGGTTGCGGTAAGGGGCAGGTAAGCATAACTACTGTGGAGCACTGCAGAGCAGGAAGCAGCATCTGCATAAGTAATGAGCAACTATATCTGCCTCATTGTACAAAATGATATAATATACATAGAAACAAAATGTTAAAAAAACTACAGTATAAAGCTAAGTAACAAACGCTGGGCACACAGAACACACACTCCGTCACCGCACAAAGACTGAACACGCTCAGTCCCAGAACACAGTCAGAGCGCACATTTAGTCCCAGAACACAGTCAGAGCGCACATTTAGTCCCAGCACACAGCCAGAGCGCGCTGTTAATCACAAACATGGGTCACAGAACAGTCAGAGTGCACATTAAGTCACAGAACACAGTCAGAGCGCACATTTAGGCACAGAACACAGTCAGAGTGCACATTTACTCACAGAACACAGTTAGAGTGCACATTTACTCACAGAACACAGTTAGAGGGTACATTTACTCACAGAACACAGTTAGAGGGTACATTTACTCACAGAACACAGTTAGAGGGTACATTTACTCACAGAACACAGTTAGAGGGTACATTTAGTCACAGCACACAGTTAGAGGGCACATTTAGTCACAGCACACAGTCAGAGAGCACGGCTAATCACAAACACAATCAAAGTGCATACTTAGTCCCAGCACACAGTCAGAGCGCACGTTTAGTCACAGTACACAGTCAGAGCGCACATTTAGTCACAGTACACAGTCACGGACATTTAGTCAGGGAACACATTCAGAGAGCACCTTTAGTCACAGCACATAGTCAGAGCGCACATTTAGTCACAGAACACAGTCAGAGGGCACATTTAGTCACAGAGCATGCTCAGAGCGCACATTAACCACTTTACCACCGGAGGATTACGTCCAGGCCACTTTTTGCGATTCGGCACTGTGCGACTTTAACTGACAATTGCGTGGTCGTGCGACGCCGTACCCAAACGAAATTTACGTCCTTTTTTTCCCACAAACAGAGCTTTCTTTTGGTGGTATTTGATCAGCTGTGCGATTTTTACTTTTTGCGCTATAAACAAAAAAAGAGCGTTTATTTTGAAAAAATAACAATATTTTTCACATTTTTTTATATGAAATTCCTCCCAAAAAATATGTAAAAATCAAATTTTTTTAAAACTTTTGGCCAATTTGTTTTCTGCTACCTATGTTTGGTAAAAAAAATCACAATAAACGTATTTTGATTGGTTTGCGCAAAAGTTATTGCGTTTACTAACTAAGGGAAAGATTTCTGTAATTTTTGGCGTTTTTTTTTAACGCGTAATGGCGGCGATCTGCGATTTTTTTTGCGGGACTGCGACATTGCGGCGGACAGATCGGACCCTTGACTGACATTTTTGACACTTTTGGGGGTACCAGTGACATTACTGCAGTAATCAGTGCTATATATATGCACTGTTACTGTAAAAATGACACTGGCAGGGAAGGGGTTAATTTTATTGGAGAGGGAGGGGTTAATGTATGCCTGGCGCTTACTAACGTGTGGGGGGGGGGGGGAGGTGACTGAGTGAGTGAGGGACAGATCGGATGTTCAGCTATGCTGAACACTCCGATCTGTCACTCCCTGTCACTGAGGAGATCCGCCCGCTCTGTTTAAACAGGCGGGCGGATCTCCAAACTAGATTCCCCGACGATCGGGGAAGAGCGGCGGCGATCGCCGCCGCTCCTCTCCTGGCCCGACTCCCGCTGTGAATGAAAACAGCGGGAGCGCGCCCCCGGCGGCACGTGAGCGCCGCCTACAGGGGGAGGAGTCCAGCGACGTAGGTCTACGTCGCTGGACGATAACGAGCCACTGTGCCGCAGTAGAGGCACAGTGAGCGGTCGGCAAGTGGTTAAGTCACAGAACACAGTCGGAGTGCACATTTAGTCACAGAGCATGGTCAGAGCGCACATTAAGTCACAGAACACAGTCAGAGGGCACATTTAGTCACAGCACGCAATCAGAGCGCACAGTTAATCACAGTTAATCACAAACACAATCAGAACGCAGATTTAGTCTCAGCACACAGTCAGAGCGCAAATTTTGTCACATAACACAGTTAGAGGGCACATTTAGTCACAGCACACAGTCGGGGAGCACAGATAATCACAAACACAATCAGAGCGCACATTTAGTCACAAAACAGCCAGAGTGCACATTTACTCACATTTACTCACAGCACACAGTTGGAGCGCACAGTTAATCCCAAACACAATCAGAGTGCACATTTAGTCATAGCACAAAGTCAGAGCGCACATTTAGTCACAGAGCACAGTCAGAGCGCACATTTAGTCACAGCACACAGTTCGAGCACACAGTTAGTCCCAGCACACAGCTAGAGCGCACATTTAGTCACAGAACACAGTCAGGGTTCATATTTAGTCACAGAACACAGTCAGAGCGCACAGTTAAGCATAAACACAATCACAGCACACAGTCAGAGAGAGCACAGTTAGTCCCAGCAAATAGTCCGAGAGCACAGTTAATCACAAACACAATAAGAGCACACATTTTGTCCTAGCACACAGTCAGAGTGCACATTTAGTCACAGAACACAGTCAGGGGGCATATTTAGTCACAACACACAGTCGGAGCGCACAGTTAATCACAAACACAATCAGATCGCACATTTTGTCACAGAACACAGTCAGAGCGCATATTTAGTCACAGAACACAGTCAAGGCGTACATTTAGTCACAGTACACAGTCACGGACATTTAGTCAGGGAACATATTCAGAGAGCACCTTTAGTCACAGCACACAGTCAGAGCGCACATTTAGTCACAGAACACAGTTGGAGTGCACATTTAGTCACAGAGCATGGTCAGAGCACACAAAGTCACAGAACACAGTCAGAGGGCACATTTAGTCACAGAACATGGTCAGAGCGCACATTAAGTCACAGAACACAGTTGGAGCGCACATTTAGTCACAGAGCATTGTCAGAGCGCACATTAAGTCACAGAACACAGTCAGAGGGCACATTTAGTCACAGAACGCAATCAGAGCGCACAGTTGATCATAAACACAATCAGAGCGCACAATTAGTCACAGCACACGGTCAAAGAGAGCACAGTTAGTCCCAGCAAATAGTCGGAGAGCACAGTTAATCACAAACACAATCAGAGCACACATTTTGTCCTAGCACACAGTCAGAGCGCACATTTAGTCACAGAACACCGTCGGAGAGCACAGTTAGTCCCAGCACACACCCAGAGCGCGCAGTTAATCACAAACACAATCAGAGCGCACATTTTATCCCAGCACACAATCGAAGCACACATTTACGTCACAGCACAAAGTCAGGGGACACATTTAGTCCCAGAACACAGTTGGAGTGCACATTTAGTCACAGCGCACAGCCAGAGCGCGCAGCTAATTACAAACACAATCAGAGCGCACATTTAGTCACAGCACACAGCCAGAGCGCGCAGCTAATCACAAACACAATCGGAGCGCACATTTAGTCACAGCACACAGTCAGAGTGCACAATTACTCACAAACACAATCAGAGTGCACATTTAGTCACAGAACACAGTTGAAACGCACAGTTAAACCCAGCACACAGCCAGAGCGCACAGTTAATGATAAACACAATCCGAGCGCACAATTAGTCACAGCCCACATTTAGTCCCAGCACACAGTCGGAGCGCACAGTTAAACCTAGCACACAGTTAATCATAAAGACAATCAGAGTGCACAATTAGTCACAGAACACAGTCAGAGCCCACATTTAGTCACAGCACATACTGTAGTCAGAGCGCTCATTTAGTCAAAGAACACAGTCAGAGCGCACATTTAGTCACAGAACACAGTCAGAGCGCACATTTAGTCACAGAGCACATTCAGAGTGAACATTTTAACCCAGCACACAGCCATAGCGCACCGTTATTCATAAACACAATCAGAGAGCACATTAATACCCCGTACACACGTGCAGATTATCTGAAGACTTTTGTCTGCAGATTTACATTTTCTATGTAGTGCAAGGGCCTGCCGGATTGCATACAAATTGAAAGTGTTTAGGTTTGACCTCATATTATATGGTTTTGGTAAGTCTGCAGACAAAAGTCTTCAGATAATCTGCACGTGTGTACGGGGCATTAGTCACAGCACACAGTCAGAGCGCACATTTAGTCAAAGAACACAGTCGGAGAGGACAGTTAAACCCAGCGCACAGTTAATCACAAACACAATCAGAGCACACATTTAGTCACAGCACACAGTCAGAGCGCACAACAGTTAATTACAAACACAATCAGAGCACACATTTAGTCACAGCACTCAGAGCGCACAGTTATGCCCCATACACACGTGCAGATTATCTGCAGACTTTTGTCTGCAGACTTACCTTTTCTATGTAGTGCAAGGGCCTGCCGGATTGCATACAAATTGAAAGTGTTTAGGTTTGACCTCATATTATATGGTTTTGGTAACTCTGCAGACAAAAGTCTGCAGATAATCTGCACGTGTGTATGGGGCATAAGTCACAGCACACAGTCGAAGCGCACATTTAGTCACAGCACACAGTCGGAGCGCACAGTTAGTCCCAGCACACAGTCAGAGCGCACATTTAGTCCGAGCACACAGTTGGAGCGCACAGTTAATCACAAACACAATCAGAGCGCACATTTAGTCCCAGCAAACAGCCAGAGCGCATAGTTAATCACAAACACAATCAGAGCGCACACTCAATCCTGCATACAGAGTTCGCATTTAACACAATTCACAGCACATTGCCTTGCGTGTAACTGGCGTAAATCTGATCGATAATGGATGAGTAAGACTTCAAGTGTAGATATATGTTCCTGCATATTGGGGAGGAAGTATCCTCTGCCATAAAGCAATTGGAAACAGTTGTGGATGTAGGGGATTTTAATGTTGGGGGGGGGGGAAGGAATGCTTGAGGCTTCTTCCATGTGGCAGCTATGAGTTTTCTGATGTTACTCTGGTGGCCATCTGAGGCCATCCACACTTGCTTTGTTCACTATGTGATTAATCTATAAAACATTTGGGATAGTCAGACTAATTAAGGTTGACTACAAGCAATACCAGCTGTAAGTGTCTAGACCTCATTATATTGATCTTTTGGGAATGTCTCTATGATTGTTTCAGCTGTTGTCTCTTGGATAGGAATAATAGAAAAGTAGAGAAGGAAAGGTTGAGAAGTACATGATAATATGTATGCAGCAAGCCAAACTCAGACTTTAGAGTTAGGTCAGCTGTTTATGTGGATAGAGGAAGCACTGAAAAGAGAAATTCTATGGTAAATCTAAGATATTAATAGATAAAAGGATTGGTCAATATCTGTAGAGTAGCAGATAATGCCTTAACTAAAGCTGGCCATAGACATATAGTTTCTTCTTTTATTCAGTCAAAAATTAGTTACAAAAGAGGGGTGGATGGAGGAATCCATAGCAAGGCGCAAATGAGAAAAGGTGACATTGTATTCTTGCAGTTGGATCGGAGTCTATCAGAATACACCGATCAGTGGCTACAGACAATTGGCTGAAGCTGCTCGAGTGTTTTCCAGTCAAACTAACTTCTGTTGAACAGGGGAAACCACACACTGAGCCCCCGTTCATATTGACATGTCAAAACGCATGCCAAATCTGAGCCAATTGCCGGCAATGGCACTGTCCGAACCGGTGCAACGCCGACTTTGTAAATCTGCACTGATTCCCAAAAGTTGTTTCTGCACTACTTTTGGCAACTTCGGGGCGATTTCAATAGACATCTGTGCATGAACCCATACAGATGTCTGTCGAATTGCCCCTGAACTCACACTGAAATGAGGGTTTGATTTTATTTGAATTGTGCAAGTTCAGCTGAACGATTTCAAACCCGCCCTCAGTGTGAACAAGGGCTAAAGGCAATTTGCCCTGTCCCTGCTGAACTGGCCGAAATTTTGATTCATCTATGGCAGTGGTTGTTAACTTACGAGCTAATGGGGCCTCAAATGTGGCCCCTGACATCACCAAAGGGCCACACATAATGTTCAGAATATGTAATACTTAACCACTTTAGCCCCGGAGGATTTGACTGCTCAATGACCAGGCCCTATTTTGCGATTCAGCACTGCGTGACTAAAGGCCCGTACACACGATAAGAAAATCTGTAGGGAAAATTTGTCCGACGACCGATCTGCCGATTTTCGGATTGTTAGTATGGTGCTTTCGACAGCCAACTCCGACTTTTCGGCTGACAAAATCCTGATGTGCAGGCTATATAATTTTTGTCGTCCGTAATACAACGTCCGATTTTCGTCTCATTAGTACAGATTTCGACGGAAAAAAATCTTAAGAGCAAGACTAGGCATGCTCAGAGATGAAAGAACACATACAAAGCAATCCAACACAAGACATCACTTCTGAAGTTGAATTCTGTCGTACGGGAAAATTCGTATGAAAATAACCTCTTCACTTTCCACATCAGACTAGCATGCCACAAAAAACGGACGACAGATCGTTCGATAATTTGATCGTGTGTTCGGGGCTTTAAACGGACAATTGCTTTAACCAAATTGATGTTCTTTTTTTCCCCACAAATGGAGCTTTCTTTTGGTGGTATTTGATCACCTGTGCGATTTTTATTTTTTGCGCTATAAACAAAAAAAGAACGACAATTTTGAAAAAATAACAATACTTTTCACTTTCTTTTAGATGAAATTCTCAAAAAATAAAAAATCTAAATTTTTTAACATTTTAGGCCAATTTGTTTTCTGCTACATATTTTTGGTAACAAAAATTGCAATAAGCGTATTTTGATTGGTTTGCGCAAAAGTTATTGCGTTTACTAACTACAGGAAAGATTTATGTCATTTTTATTGTTTTTTTTTTTTTTTTTACTAGTAATGGCGGCGATCTGCGATTTTTTGCGGGACTGCGACATTGCGGCAGACAGATCGGACCCCTAACTGACATTTTTGACACTTTTGGGGGTACCAGTGACATTACTACAGTAATCAGTGCTAAAAATATGTACTGTTACTGTAAAAATGACACTGGCAGGGAAGGGGTTAACAGAATGGGTGATCAAGGGGCTAAATGTGTCCCTAGGGGGCGTGATTCTAAATGTCAGGGAGCGTTGCTTGTGAAGTCATCATAGAGACATTTGATCCTATATAGCAGGATCACATAGCCTCTGTGATTACTTCAGAGAGAATGACAGACTGTTGTCTTTACATCAGCCATCTGTCCTTGTCTCTCAGCTGCGGGAGATCGCGAGTGGCCGGTGGCCATCGGAGCCGCCTACCACACGCACTGGCTCCCCAGCTGACAAGCGGGGATGGGAGAGCGCTGCCGGCGGCGCGCACACGCCCCCTAGAGTCTCTTAAACGAGCGACGTAGTACTACGCCGGATTGCCCAGGAGCGGCTGCCTGCCGCAGTAAATCTGCGGTGGCCAGTCGTTAATTGGTTAAGAAGACTGTCAGAACCTAATAGAGGAGATGAGGGTCAGAGAGCAGGGACATGCTACATTTTTGTTTGGGAATATGCTGCAGAAGACAATATGAAACTGGGAACATGTTGCATAAAATTAGTAGAGATCAATGCTATTACCCTAATCAATGTTCCCACTACAAGCTGCTGAGGTCCAAGGGCAACATATAATTTATCAAAGGGCCACAAGGTATGCACCAGGGATTCATGGCCAGCTTAATCCTCTATTCATCTGCATTGAAGGTTGGTCAGGTGCTGGTTGCTGAATTGTGGGGCAGGGCAGGACAGGGCCAGGCCAGGACAAGGGGTGGGCAGAAGGAATGGCTACCCTGGGGACTGTGGTATCAAGTGAGGTGGGTGGGGAGATTGGAGGGGAGGGGGTTTGTGTTAAGAAGGCTAATTTGTGGGGCAGCATCGGCTAAGAATTGTTCTGGGGGGGCAAATTATGGGAGGGGTACTAAGAGTAGTGATTTGAGGGTATATATGTTAGGAGGGGGGCTGGGGAAGAGGACTTGTGCTATAGGAGGAGGATTTGGGGGGTTTGTGCTATAAAACTAAAATAGTAAAGGAGAATTTTTTTTTTTTGGGGGGGGAGGGGGGAATTTTTGCCATGTGAGATAATTGGGGGCATTTATGTTAAGAGGGGAACTTTGTGGGGGGGGGGGATTTGTGCTAGGTTGGGGGATTGGGGAGGGGGAATTTGTGCTGGAAGTGGGGTATTTGGAGGGGGGCGGCTATGTGGGCTGCTTGGAGGGGAAATTTCAGGGGCAGAGGATTTGTGCTAGGGAAGTAGGATTTTTTTTTTTTTTGGGGGGGGGGGGGGATTTGTGCTGGGGGCATATGAGGAGAGAGAAGATTTGAACTGGAGGAATGGGAGGGGGGATTTCACAGCAGGGAGTGGATTTGTACTGGGAGGAGGGGGAATTTATCCTTAGGGGGGGAACATACTGATCAGTGCTTGGTTTTTTGATTTTTTTTGGAGGAGGGTATTTTTGCTGACACATAATGCTCATGCATCTTTGGGGGGGGGGGGGGGGTGGTGCACAATTTGACATTCTCCCTGGGCTCTAGCTGGCCTTGAAGAAGGGTTGGAGAAATGTGTGTATAGCTCCCAACTGACAATCTCTGTGAACCTTTCCAATACTTGATGTAAACAAAACCTTTATAATCTCTTTCATCAACTGTTTTGCTATACTCGTTCTTTCCCAAAACGTGCAATCTAAGCAGACTAAACAGTGATGCTACTGATGTGCAAATCTTGACTTTTTATCAAAAGTCAGCGCCTAAGTTTCCCCTTGCTCTATAGCCACTCCCTATGGATGCTGATGTTTGCAGAGTGCAGTGCAACAAGATTGTCACAGTAAAGGCAGGGGAGTCTTTGCTTTATGGGCTGCGATTGACAGCATGATGCAAGATAATAGGGAATCATTGGGTCTCTGGGGAGAGACTGGAGCAGAGTTAGACCAGCCACACATGCACAGATTTCTTAGCCCGCAGACTGAACAAGAAAAATATATCAGAAACTCCCTTGCAGGCTATTTTATTCACACAGCTGTCTGAATACCCAAACAATGACTGCATCTGATTGGATGCAGTTACTGTTTGGCAAACTATTTTGTACCCGGCTTCTTTGATCTTTTAGTAGATGTTTGCCAACTGGTGCTGACAAGGGAGTTTCAGCAGATTCAGCAGGACTTGGCTGAAATTGAAGCACTGTATTTAGTTTTAGTTTTCCCCCTGTGGGCAGAGAACATGGTCACTTTACCTAGTTAGCACTCCTAAAGAGAACCTGACTGATGAGACAGAAAGAGTTGTTTGGAAACACTAAGGGTCCTTTCACAGGGGTGTTCCGCCCCGCGGACTCTGCTTTGCTTACTGGGAGATGGTCCAGCTCTCCTCTATGTAAAGAGCAGGTGAAAACGGACCACCTGTCAGTTTTTATCCAATCCCATGCCATCTGATCTGCCAGACGAATGGAAAATAGGGTTACCAACTGACAGGTGAACCAGATCAGAAAGCCGTGTGAAAGGGGCCTAACATGTTACACAGGGCGCAGAGTCCAGCTATGACATTACTCACCCACCAAGCCCTGCATTGCTTTGTAAATCTCAGGACTGGATGGACAGGAATACAAATTTTCTGAGAGGTAGATAAATAGAAGCTTACTGTTAAGTATAAGTATGTTAAGTATTTTAACAATATATTTACCAGTTCGTATAGTGTTTAGATTTAAACAATACGTTGTCTCTTCTACTTACACTTTCTGTTCTTTCCCATCTGTAGGATCAAATGATGTTATATGCTATGAAGCTGTTAATGAGAAAACGGGTGAGTGCGAGGAGTATCTTATAGATGGTGTGTCCAAGGAAGATTGCTGTTTGAATAGCAAATATGGCTTTAGGCGAGAGGCTCATGATCAGTGCCAGTCCTGCCGGTGAGTCTCTTTCTTTCTATTTAGCTCCCTTGTCACCTCCTCCCATGCTCACTTCAGAACTTTTCCAGAGTCTCTCCCATTCTATGGAACTCTCTACCCCAATCTGTCCGAATATCTCCTATTCTGTCCTTCTCTTCAGAGAAACTTATCCTGCCCCCACCTTATGGCTGTACTTTTATTTTCTCCATCAGCCCATCCTCCACCGTTATTACCTTTTGTATCTCATGACCCTCCTGTAGGCAGGCTGCCTACTCTTGGTTACTTAGTCTATCGGCTGCCCAGGTTGGGAGGAATTGGTTAATGCTCATGCTGCCTTTTTTTGTGCATTTGTGGGTTTTCCTCTAGGGTTCAGCCTCCCTCCTGGGTGTGATATATAGGAAAGAGGCCCAGATCCTGGGGGGAACAAGCACGGGAATATGGAGACCCTAAAACCAACTCAGGATGCATGTTCAGAGACTCCAAATGTATGTCATAATAAGCTTGTGGGAATGCCAACCCATGAGAATACTCCCAGGACATGAGCTTCTATGTTCAAGCTTTTGCCAGTTTGGGCTTTTTGCAAAGATGTTACACTCGCACAGGTAACACAGGGCAGCCACAGTTAAGTTTATTTTGAGAAATTACGTTGTCACATATTGTACATGTTCTGCCTAATGTTCAGTAAAGATTACCAAGGACCCTAATGTCCCAGACCATAGAAATACATAAAGGAGCACCAGACCAAAACCAGATAAAAGATCATTTTAGTTGTTGTTAAACAGCCGACATGTTTCGGGGCAACACTGTTTCCCCTTCATCAGGATAAAACTTAGATGCACTCAGAGAAAACAGTGACTTTACAGATCTATATTTGATCTATTATATTTTGATCTATATATCAGTAGTAATGTCACGTATTTGTCAGTGGAGCTTGAGATGACAAGGATGGCCTCTTCCGCGGACATAAGTATCTTTGCATGCTTAGTTGAGCTCTTGTGCTAGAGGATATGTGCACAAGTATGCACATGTGCACAGAAATGAGCAAAGCCAGCATGAGGTTCTCCTCAATTAAACTCATCTTGACAGCAGTTTCTGATCAGCAATGATTGTAATTAAGCCTATGTATAAATTACTTTTGGAAGTGGAAACAAATTGTTAATAAAATACATTTCACAAATTAGCAATTGAAGCCCAAAAGAAGAACCTACCCTTTCCCACTCTATCACAAGATTAAAAATAAAGTTTTGGCTAGAGTTACACTTCAGCACATTTGAAAGACATGCCCGGATCTTGAAGGAAATGATAAGCATAGGGCATACATGACAGGGTGGAAGGAAAACCAGGCAGTAGGGGGTTAAATTAGTTGTTGGAATAGGAGAGGTAAGGATTCTTACCTTATTGGCAGAGCAGATGAGGTGATGGGGAGGAGCAGGAGAGAGAGTAGTTGGAGGGGAGGAGTGAAGGGGGCTTCACTTGCAGACTGGAGATCATAGGAGAAACGTTGTTCCCGCTCTCCCTGGTAATGCAGTTTTTTTTGTTCTGCTAAGGAGGTTGGACGTTGGCGGTTGGGGTCCTAGACGAGGGTCCAAAACATGGTGTCGAACGATAAAATGGTGGGGCCCATCTCAGGTATGGAGTCCTATGGTTGGTCTGGTTCATTCTAGACTGACCGGGTAGTGTAAGGTGGTAGGGGTCTGTGGTCAGTTAGGATAGTCCTCAAGGCGGTGTTTTGGCAGCTGGGGACAGAACCTAACTTAATGGTACCACAGACTCCAAAGTTGTGGGAGTTGGTATCGTCAGGGATCTGAAATCATTCTTTGATCTGGATTGGTTTGACTCTTTTATGTTTTTCTGTTATTTATGGTTTTGTTTAAAAAAAAGGCCGAACCGGCCATTTAATCCCAATGCAGAGTTAGTGTTGTCATTTAAAGGTAAAAGGGGGTGGTGTTGGATACTGATCCAGGTAATATGGTTAAACAGGTGGGATCTGAACTACCCTAGTCACGTATATTTCTTCAAAGAAGCCTTAGCAAGTGGTTGATAAAGTGTCCTGGCATTGGAAGGAATTCAAGGTTTCCATCTTCCCATGGCAGACACTTCTAATTCATATTAAATAATTCAGCCTAATATTTTTTAGCTCAGCAGAGTGGAAGGAGTGGAGTAGCTGGAGCCAGTGTTCTGTTTCCTGTAAGGAAGGAGTGCAGACAAGAAGAAGGACCTGCTTTGGACAGGGAAACTGCCCAGGAAACAGCGTGGAAGTCAAAGCCTGCATTGCACAAGAGTGCTGCCCTGGTGAGTTCCGAGGAACACATCTCTCAAAAAGAGGGAGAAAAACATTTTTATTAGTGTTGGGCGAACAGTTTGGGCCGAGCAAAAGTTCACCCATTTGGCGAACGCCCCAATTTACAGAGCGCTCGGTGGGATGTGCACCCACCAAGAGCCCCACAAGGCTTTGCCCAATCAGGGCACAGTGAAAGCTGATTGTTAAGGAGCAGGCCCAGGAAACCGGCTGCTGTGTCCTTAACAACTGATGAGTAATCAGCTGTCAATGGGCTCCCCACTGACAGCTGCATAAAAAAAAACATTGCTGGCAATAGAAAAAAGTCTGGTTTGGTATGGATTTTAAGGGTAACACCAGACGAAAATGGAAAAAAAATGGCATTGGGCCCCCCCAAATCCATACCAGACCTTATCTGAGCATGCAGCCTGGCAGGCCAGGAAAGGGGGAGAAGAGCAAGCCCTCCCCCTCCTGAACCATACCAGGCCATGCTGTCAACATGAAGGGGTGTATGCTGGGTCGATGATGTAACAAGGGGGCGGTGCCAACAAAGGGACATCGCCAGGTGGCTCTGCCCCTTACCTATATAATGACTGTGTAACAGCAGGGCCTGCAGTAAGGTGGTCAGCCTTCGTTATGGGTGGAGCGTTTTTTTTTTTTTCAGGCCCGGTGGTGGCAGCAGCGGCAGCGTGATTGACAATGTATCTATATCGGGGGACATTTTTTTTTTTAAATAAAGGAATTGTCAAAAACTCTGTGTGTGTGTTTATTTCTTTTTTGCCACTTTTTTTGGTGGATGGGTTGGAGTACTATGTACCCCATACTCATTTACATGGGGGGTGGGATCTGAGGGCTTCCAGAATCTGTTAAACCCCCTGCCCGCAGACCCCTACAAACATACCCCAGGGCTTTCGGTAAGAGACCCTTGTCCCCATCAAGCACCCCCTCATGTTGAGAGCATGTGGCCTGGTATGGTTCCAGGGGGGCACTCACTCATCCCTCCCTTTTCTGACCTGCCGGGGGGCTGCATGCTCGGATAAGGGTCTGGTATGGATTTTAGGGGGGACCCCAATGCCGTTTTTTATTCATTTTCACGTGGGGTTACCCTTACAATCCATACCATACCAGACTTTTTTATATTGCTGGGTGCCAGGATTGGCTTGCAGCCACAAAGTACATTTAAATGCATTTTTTTTTCTTTAGAAATGTCAGTTTTGCTGCAGCAGGTTCTAGACACTGTACAGATGCGCCACTTTACAGGCAGACTAAGGGACCCCTCCCCCCCAGGAACTATATTTAACCACCTTAGCTCTGGAAAGTTTACCCCCCCTTCATGACCAAGATTGGTTTGGTTGGTTTGTGCAAAAGTTATAGTGTCTACAAACTATGGGATATTTTTAAGGAATTTTTATTTATTTATTTTTACTAGTGTTTAGACCCCTGATATCTCACCAAAGCCCCCCCCCCCCCCCAACAGGGCTGATAAAAAAATAAAAGAATTGTATAATATATTAAAAAATGTAATTGTAAAAAATAAAATATTATATATATATATATATATATATATTTATATATATATATATATATATATATATATATAATAAAAGTTTAAAAATTATTTTTAAAAAATTGAATCAAAACTACTGATGTCATCAATCCCCACCCCAAAATTGTAAAAAAAAAAAAACAATTAAAAAAATAAAATTGTAAAAAAAAGTATAAAATAAAATAATTAAATAAAAAACTACTGACACCATCCACTGCTCTACTGACACCGTCCACTGCCCTAATGATTTGAACCACTGCCCCAACCCCCTCCTCCCCAAAAAAAGAACTGTAAAAAAATGATAAAAAAATAAATTGTAAAAAAAAAAATAAATAAATAAATACATTTGTAAAAAATAAATAAATTGTTGACACTGTCCACTTCTCTACTGATACCATCTATAGCCCTCCCCCCACCCAAAGCACTGTGAAAAAAATTATAAAAAAATAATAATAAAAAATAAAATTGTAAAAAATAATAGAAAATAATATAATAAAACAAAAAACTACCGACACTGTCCACTACCCTAATGACACCATCTGTTGCACCCCGCCCCTCCCCCAAAGCATTATGATAAAACTAATAAAAATATAAAAGGTAAAAAAATAAAATAAAAAAAACTACTGACACTATACACTGCTCTCCTGACACTGTCCACTGCCCCCCAAAAATAATCTTTCTGAGAAAAATAATTAAAAATAAAAAAAAATTGACAACGTCTATTGCTCTACTGACACCATCCACTACCCTATTGAAACCATCCACTGGCCCCCAAAAAGCATTTTGAAAACTAAGAAAAAAATAATAAAAAAATGAATTGTAAAAAAAAAAGAATTATATATATTTGAAAAAAAAAATAATATTAAAAATAAAAAACTACTGATACCATCCACTGCCCTACTGACACCATCCTGCACATACTACCCACCGCCATACACTCAACACCCCTCTCATGCCCTGATGCCCCGTAAAAAGGCTGCACCAGTTCTGCCGCAGACATGCCTAAAGGATTCCCGGTGAAGACAATTAAAAAGTCCCCACTTCTGACCTACTGAGTGTGGGATAAAGACAAGGAAAGAGGGAAGGCCCCCCCCCCGCATGGATGGTGTAAACTGTGACTGAGCAGAGGCCGGTTCCTTTCCCCACTGGCAGAGGCGTAACTAGAACCTTCAGGGCCCCGGTGCAAGAAACCATGAAGGGCCCCCCCAGACCCCTGGCCGGGGCCCTTCCCTTCAAGCCTGAAAGGGAGCACAGTGGGGGGGGAGGGGGTCAGCACAGTGGGGGGGGGGGGACCAGGGGAGCACACAGGGGCCCAGAGACAGCAGAACACAAGTGAACTGGATAGGAGGGGTGGCAGGGGCAGCTTACAGAGGAACCAATCTCCTCCATTTTCTCCTGCAGCTACAGGAGGAAAAAGGAGGACAGTGATTACTCTACATGCTGCCCCCCCCCGCCCCTCCTATCCAGGTGTGCAGGGGAGCCACACAGGCCCCCTTGACCATGGGGCCCGGTAGCAATCGCAACCCCTGCAACCCCTGTAGTTACGCCCCTGCCCACTGGAGACTCTTCTCCCCCAGGCAGTCCCAACCAAGCTGTCCGTTGAAGCTACGTCCAATATTTAGTGTAATGTAATCCAAACAAACTTTTCGCCACGACACACTTTGCGCAACCACATTATTATTTTTGTTGCTGTCTAGGGCCCACTTTTGATTTTACACACGGGTCCACTGATTTCATGATATGCCCCTGGATGACACATTCTCATTTTACAAAAAAATATTACATTATATTATACAATGTGACCTTTTTTATGGTCTATAATTTGCCTGCTTTTCCCTCAGAAAATGGAGGTTGGGCTACCTGGTCTTCGTGGTCATCGTGTTCAGTAACCTGCAAGACTGGACAAACGCAAAGAGCCCGCCAGTGCAACAACCCTCGTCCGTCCTGTGGAGGGAGGTGTAATGGGCCTGAAAAGGAGGTGGATATATGTGAGACGTACCTCTCCTGTCCCAGTAAGTGGCCTAAATAACACTGCTCTATGCCCGAGATAGGGGTTCCCAATAAAACAAGTAAAACCAATGCAGCACTGGAAAAAAATGTTCTCTATTTACAATTGAAAAAGAAAAAAGGTGCATTTACAAGCAAGTTTTACGTTTTTGAGGGCTTTAAAACCCAAATACAACCAACGTTAATCTTCTAGTGTCTGCAACTTCACTAGGGGATTTGTCTTTACTCTAATTTACTGGATGTAACAACAGGAAGTTTTCTACCAAGGTACAATTAAAGAATAAGTTCAACTTTTTTTTTTTTCCCTTACTCTGGCCCTTCTTTATACTTTCCTCAGCTTCAGCCAGTATAATGGGACCCACTGCAGTACCTTTGGTGGTGTATTTCACCCAATCTTTACACATTTCATGTTGATTGTTAGCCTTGTTGAATAGGGAAGCCAACAGGTTTCCCTTTCGCCGAGGAGAGAAAGTGGTGCACCTCAAACCCTGGCAAGGAAAGCCTACATCCGAGAAAGAGATTCTCCCCCACCTGATCACAGGAAGCGCCCCTCTTGTCTTTATACACAGTCCTGGTTTAAAATGTGATTCTTGTACTTCTTGATTTGTGTGTTATACTGCTATTGTCTATTTATCATGTTTTCAGCGCTTCACTTGGTTAGAGACATTTATTATAGCTGTGGGTTCTGTTAGATCCTTTGTATGACTTTTGATTTTATAATTTTATTTCTCGTTTTGATAACTTGTTTTGTAAATCTGTGAAGTTTCAATGAAGGGTTTATGTAACAAAAAAAAAATATGCACCTCAATGCAAGTGCACAGCATAGAGCTTGCACATGTATGTAAACAAACAATTGTTGCAAACATCAAAGTGAGGGCAATAATTCTAGAGCCATAATTAATAATTATAACTAAACTAACTAAACTGATAATCCAAGAAGGCTTTTAAAATGTTGCCTATGGGGAATTTTAGGTACCATATTTTTTTGCAACTTCATGCCCCAAAAATTTGCCATTCAATGGACATGAAATGCCTTTTATGCCGCTGTATTTAGCGAAGACAAGGACCAGGAATTGTTGTGGGTGGATGGTGGTCTGGCGGATATTTGTGGCCTAGCATGAGGAATTTCAATGAAACATGGTCTACTGGTCACATGTGTTGAATTCCTCAGAGATCCATGCCTCATTCATTTTTTATAAATGTGAGTTAGTCTACACTGTCATGAGCTAGGCGAGTGCACTTATCGGTCAAGATCCCCCCTGCTGCGCTGAACGTCCTTTCAGACAGGACACTGGATGGGGGGCAAGCCAACATTTCCATTGCAAATTGTGCAAGCTCTGGCCAGAGGTCAAGCCTGCCCACCCAGTAGTCCAGGGGTTCATCACTCCTCAGAGTGTCCACATCGGCCGTAAACCCGATGTAGTCAGACACCTGTCGGTCTAGGCGTTCCCTGATGCTGGATCCGGAGTACAGCTGTCGATGGTTCGGCTGAAAGAAGGATCTCATATCTGAAGTGACCAAGACATCTTCAAACCACCCTCTTCTTGCAGGTGCTGTTGGATTGCTACCCGCAACTGTCTCTCTGTGACTAGAAATTCCTATGCCAGCGCATGCAAAAGCAGAATGCAGCATTTCCCTTTAGCAAGGCCCGGAAGTGCTGCATTCTGACCGCCCTCAGTGATTGTGGTAGCATTTCCGCCATTTTTTGTTTGTACCGGGGGTCTAAGTATGTTGCCACCCAGTACTGGTCCTTGGCCTTTATGCTTTTTATACGGGGGTCCCCCTTAAAACACTGGAGCATGAAGGCCCCCATTCGCACTAAACTGGAAGCGGTGTA
Source organism: Pelophylax lessonae (assembly GCF_965119305.1). Taxonomy (NCBI): domain Eukaryota; kingdom Metazoa; phylum Chordata; class Amphibia; order Anura; family Ranidae; genus Pelophylax; species Pelophylax lessonae. The sequence goes on from NC_138774.1 coordinate 202,644,694, forward strand.
GTGGCCTGCTTCCAGCTCATAATCCTCGTTCTCCTCCCCCCATCCACGCATAACACCAGGGATCCCAGAAAGGTTTAAAGCATGTTCTTCTTGCTCCTCCTCATCCCCCCCCAGCACCATCCTCCTCTGACTCCTCTTCAGACTCCTGCTGTTGACTTGTCTCAGATGGAGTAGCATGCACTGGGAATTCATCCAACATTGCGACTTACTTATCTTCCTGCTCCTGCTCCACGACGGCTTGATCAATGACACGACGCAATGCACACTCCAGAAGAAGGCGTAAGGTACGATGTCACTGATGGCGCCCTGGCCGTGACTGACCAGTTTGGTGATCTCATCAAAAGGCAGCAGAAGTCTGCATGCATCGCGCATTAACAGCCACTGGCAAGGTGAAAAAAAACCCAAGCTCCCCAGAACCTGTCCTGTTGCAGAGTTTGTACAGGTAGTCATTAACTGCAGGTTTCTGCTGGAGCAGCCTATCAAGCATATGCAACGTTGAGTTCCATCGCGTCAGGCAGTCACAAATAAGACGCCTGACGGGCAGGTTGTGTCGCCGCTGAATGTCAGCAAGGCGAGCCATGGCTGTGTAAGATCTTCTGAAATGGCCCAAGATTTTCCTGGCCTGCCGCAAGACGTCCTGTTTGGCAACGAATCGCTGTACCACCAAGTTCAGGACGTGTGCCATGCATGGCACGTGTGTTATTTTTCCCTGTTTCAGCGCGCTCAGCAGATTGGCACCATTGTCACATACCACTTTACCAACTGTCAAATTCAGCGGTGTCAGCCACTGATCTGCCTGTGAACGCAAAGCTGAAAGGAGTGCAGGACCAGTATGGCTCTTGGCTTCCAGGCACAACAGACGCAGCACAGCATGGCAACGTCTCACCTGGCATGTGGAATAGGTTCTGGGGATCTTGGGCGGCGCAGTGGAAGAGACAGTAGCAGCAGAAAAGGAGGAGTCAGCCGAGGAGGAGAGAGAGGATGGAGGAGGAGAAGAAGAGGCAGGCCTGCATGCAATCCGTGGCGGTACAACCAAATCTACACGGGTGCCAAGGGTTACATGCTTGATGGCCGTCAGAAGGTTAACCCAGTGGGCAGTATAAGTGATATACCTTTCCTGCCCGTGTTTTAATCCACACCATGTGTCTGTGGTCAGATGTATCTTGGCACCAACACTGTGTGACAGAGATATATTCACTTGCCACTGAACATGGCCATACAGCTCTGGAATGCCCTTCTGCGAGAAATATTTCCTGCCTGGGACCTTCCATTGTGGTGTTCCAATGGCCACAAATTTACTAAAGGCCTCCAAGTCCACCAGTTGATATGGCAGTAGTTGGCGGGCTATCAGTTCCGACAAGCCAGCAGTCAAACGTTGGGCAAGAGGGTTATCCGGCGTCATCATTTTTTTCCTCTCCAACATTTGGGCCACAGAAGCCTGCCTTTTTCCAGAACAACGTGACGACGGCATCATGGAAGGTGGAGTGGAGGACAAATGTGAGGAGAGAGGAGAAGGAGAAGAGGTTGGACAGTGAGAGCCTGGAGTGTGGCTTTGTGGGTTCTGATGGTGTTGCTCCCACTGGGCTCTGTGATGGGAGTTCAAGTGCCTTCTTAAGGCGGTCATCCCTAGGTGAGTGTTGGGCTTACCGCGACTTATGCGTTGACTGCAAAGGCTGCAGATGGCAACACTGTTGTCAGCAACGGACACATTAAAAAAAGCCCACACTGCAGAGCCATGTGCCGGCGTTCTGGCAGCGCCAGATGTGACTGTACATGGTTGATAGCTCGCTCCTGATACATTTGCAGTCTGCTTTGTACCTCTTGTACAATGCAAGTTCTGCCTGCCTCTCCTCCCTATCTGCTGGTCCGTCTCTCCCTCTGAACTCCCCTCCTCTTCCTCTCTTGTGGGCACCCACGTGACGTCCATAGACACGTCATCATCCACGTCACCTTCCCCACCACTAACAATCGAGATCTCAGAGTAGGCAGCAACAGCGGGGACCAACCTCCTTGGGCTGATCTGGGTACTGTCGTCAGACTGCTGAGTGGCGGCTGTTGCTACCTCCTCTTCCTGATCAGATGCCAACAATGGCTGCGCATCGCAAATTCCAGAGACTCAAGCGGAGGGTATGTGGTGGTGGTGTTTGTGGTGGTGTCTTTGGGGGTGCACACAGCAGAGAGTGAAGAGGGTGCAGATAGAGAGAATGAGGAGGGTGTTTTTAAATTTTCCTGTGACAAAAGTCTCTAGAATAATCTCTCAAATAATTGGCCAGTAACTGTTGTCACTGTGTGTAGCACAGTTAACACAGCAAAAGAGGCCAAATTTTTGCAGGACTAAAATACACTCTTAGAAAAGTATAATGTTAAATAACACCCCACTTCAATGTGTGGTATTGGGGGGCCACTGGTCTATCACACCAGTTGTTCAAAAAATTAGCCAGGGAGTTTGGCACTGTGTGTATCAGAGTTAACACAGCAAAAGAGGCAATATTGTTGCAGGACACAAATACACTTATGAAAGTATATTCAGATGACACCCCACTTTAATATGTGGTATTGGGGGGCCACTGTTCTATCACACCAGTTGTTCAAAAAATTGGCCAGGGAGTTTGTCACTGTGTGTGTATCAGACTTGACACAGCAAAAGAGGCAATATTGTTGCAGGACACAAATACACTTGTAAAAGTATACTCAGATAACACCCCGCTTCAATATGTGGTATTGGGGGGCCACTGGTCTATCACACCAGTTGTTCAAAAAATTGGCCAGTGAGTTTGGCACTGTGTGTAGCAGAGTTAACACAGCAGAAGAGGCAATATTGTTGCAGGACACAAATACACTTGTAAAAGTATACTCAGATAACACCCCACTTCAATATGTGGTATTGGGGGGCCACTGGTCTATCACACCAGTTGTTTAAAAAATTGGGCAGTGAGTTTGGCACTGTGTGTAGCAGAGATAACCCAGCAAAAGAGGCAATATTTTTGCAGGACTAAAATACACTTTTAGAAAAGTATACTGTTAAATAACACCCCACTTCAATATGTGGTATTGGGGGCCACTGGTCTATCACACCAGTTGTTCAAAAAATTGGCCAGTGAGTTTGGCACTGTGTGTAGCAGAGTTAACACAGAAAAAGAGGCAATATTGTTGCAGGACACAAATACACTTGTAAAAGTATACTCAGTTAACACCCCACTTCAATATGTGGTATTGGGGGGCCACTGGTCTATCACACTAGTTATAATACATTAAAAGTGCTTTTGTCACTGTTTGTAGTATTGCTGCAGCCATGCTCAGTCACCACACCAGTCACAATGCTGCACAGTGCACAATAAAATCCACTATAATATGCTTTATATATTACACAGTATATTATACCGTGGATTACACCCCTATATAGTGCACTGTACACCAATAACAAAAAAATTCCAGCCCTTTAAATGACTTTTGTGGACATTAACGGAGCGATTTGTGCTACTGCAGATCTGTCCCTAGAGCACACTGGATACCTGTCCCTAAACTGAACAGAGACTGTACACCTATACCAAATAAATACCAGCCGTTTAAATGACTTTTGTGGACATTAACAGAGCGATTTGTGTCACTGTCTGCCGATCTCTAACTGTCCCTAAAGCACAGACTGGATACCTGTCCCTAAACTCAAAAGAGACTGTAGTAGACCTATACCGAAATACCAGCCCTGAAAATGACTTTTGTGGATCTTAACAGAGCTATTGGTGGCAATCTCTCCCTCATGAACACAGCAGACCTTTCCCTAGGCTGACAAAAAGCAGAATGTGAAATGTCCGACAGCTCAGGTCCATTTTTAAGGTAGGAGGTATGTCCATGTGCTGAAATGTTTCAATTGGCTGTCCCATTCCACCTGACGGCTGTGTCATGGGTCAAAGTTCTCCCCAATGTAAACTAATATGGCCGCCGCGAACAACGCCATGTGTTCGCAAAATTGGCGGGTAGCGAACAAGCAAAATTTGCCGCAAACCGACCGCCGGGCGAACCGCAAGGCCATCTCTACAGGGCACTCTAGGTTAGCTGTTTTGCTATCAGAGGTGAAGAGACCTGGATGCTGGATGGAAGCTTCCCTACTCTGACTTGAACCTGCTGGTTTGGGAAGAGAGAAGCAAAAACAAGCTACGCTCTGTGTCATTACTGATTGGCTCAACCCTTCTTCTTTTCTTCTTCTACTTGTCAATAAACATTTGGATAATTTTGATACACATTTGTCACAAAGGAGCCAGTGCGCATGTTCTGAAATGCGTCACCACCCCACTGACATCACATCCGGCTACTGCAGTCCATGCTGGTTCCAGCAGTTCGGCGGATCCCGCAGGGTGCTTGACACGCATTTCCACACTTCTGGCCCACCAGGAGACACATTTATAGGATTACCCAGGGAGCACGTCTGGACGCTTCACAATATATGATGAGCCTTCAAATCCATTCCCTCTTGTAAATGTTTTTAACTGCCCTAGCCTTATAAAGTCTTGTTTTTTTTATTGCACTTAGAAGTGTCTTCTTTCTGCTTTGTAAGAATTTTACTGCTGTTTGTGTCCCCATGAGGGAGGTTTCACCTAATTTCCTGTTCAGGTAGATGTTAGACAATACAGGAAAAGAAGAAAAGGAGACCTCTCTTTCCAATAGGCACATAAATTACATTTAAAATCTTATAGGGGTCCTAACCTTCCCACATCTATTCAAAACTAGAAAAAAATGTATGGGTAGAATTGGGTTATAAGTATTAGTATAATGGATAAATAAAAAAAAATAATTATTGGTTGATAAAAGGTCAAATGAACACCAGATTGATCAAACATTTCAGCTGCTTTGTAGGTTATTCTGACCCCCTCATTCTTCACACAGTTCATGGTCAGTGGGGAAACTGGGGCCCCTGGCAGGGATGTTCCTCCAGTTGTAAAAACGAAGCGGGAACTCCGCCAATTCAGAAACGATTCCGCCTGTGCAACAACCCAGAGCCATCTCACAGCCCTCCTGGAAACCAATGTGATGGAAATGCTGGAGAGAATCGTGTCTGCGACAACCTTCCCTTCTGTGCAGGTAAGACTATGCAAACTGTTAAAGTTAAATGTTAAAGCGATTGTAAAGTCTGTTTTTTTTTTTTTTTTTTATCCAGGTTATACTTACCTGCCCTGTGCAGTTGGTTTTGCTCAGAGCAGCCAAGATCCCCCTCTTCTCGGGTTCCTCTTCACTGCTCCAGGCCCCTCCCTCTTGTCAAGTGCCCCAACAGCATGCAGCCTGCTATATGGGCACCCGAGCCAAGCTACACTCCATGTGCCCATTCAGACATGGAGCTGTCATTCGGCCCACCCCCTCTCTCTCTCCTGATGTCAGGATTCAGCAGCTAGGGAGACCAGATATATGTAGCTACACTTGGAAACTGAGACCAACAATGTATATATCGTTTAAGTGAGATTTATTTACAGTGAAACACACAAACAAGTATACACAGCAAACAATGAACATAGGTAACTCCAGCAAACAAGAACCAACCTCAAAGACAAAAATAACTAATGGACCTAACAACTGACTATATACAAATATATACAATATAAGGACACCGGTTACAGGGATGCAAGGAAGAGGGGAAACAAGACTGGGTACTAGAGAAGAGAGCAGGAGCAAGGCAGGGGGGTACAGAACCGATATGGCTATGTATCAGGATCACAGGAACAAGGCTCTGGCAACAAGGAGGCAATCAGAATAGTGACGCACTGGGGAAAAGGGAGGAGCAGCCTTAAATAGCCACCTGGCAGCTGAACACAGGTGTAACCGATCATTACAGCCTGCTGGCTTCTGGGAGACACCTGCTGGTGGACACTGGAACTGCAACAATCAGCCCAGAGCAGCACAGTGCCACCAGCAGGTGAACTCAATTCTAACACCTGATTGGATAATTGATTTTGATTGACAGCAGCACGAGCCAATGGCGCTGCTGCTGTGTCTCAGCCAATCAGGAGGGAGAGTCCCAGAAGGCAGAGGGACTAGTGGACATCGCTGGATAGGGATGGGGCTCAGGTAAGTATTAGGGGGTGCTGGGGCGGCTTGTATACACAGAAGGCTTTTTATCCTAATGCATAGAATGCATTAGGATAAAAAAAACCTTCTGCCTTTACAACTCCTTTAAAGTTAAGAGACTCTGCAAGTCTAATCGAATAAATTCCCGACATGTCGCCATATAAAGCAATGAGATCTTCAGTTTTCTGCAGGCAGGTAAATGCATTTCCTTAGTGTCCACTCCCTCATTTATCACTCACATTGTACACTGTAACTGTAGCAGGTCACAAGGTGAGAGAGGTTGCAGTAAAAGGCTAATATGTTTTTGACATTTGTCAGTTCAACAGAAATGTACACAGGCACCGGGATTTACAAAATTGTGTCATCTCTAACCAGGTATCTCAATCCAGGAAATAGATCCTGACCTTGAGTGCCGGTTCACATTTGTGCGATCACAGAGATTGCATGTATTTTGGAGCACACTGCTCCTAAAATTACATGCGACGTCTGTGTGGTGCAAATTCAGCCATACAGTTTGTATGGTTGAATTCGCACCGCAATCTCACTGAAACACGCACAGGACCCTTTTTTTGGTCCGCAGCAGAATCGGATCGCGTAGTGGTTCACACTAGTGCGATCCGATTATGTGCGTACTATGGCAGTGTGAACTGCCTGTTGTGCGGATGCGACGCGGAAACGCGCTGTATATTCGCAGCGTTCCTGCATCGCATAAATGTGAACCAGCACTTAATGATGCTTGAAAAAATATGGAGCTGTCCTTAGGGATAGAAAATTACATTAAACACTGGCAATAGTACTGTGATCTCTGTGAGAGGTGATGATTAGTACTTGTAAGTGATACTCTTTAATATTACATAGCATACAGTGGGTACGGAAAGTATTCAGACCCCCTTAAATTTTTCACTCTTTGTTATATTGCAGCCATTTGCTAAAATCATTTAGGTTCATTCTTCTTCCTCATGAATGTACACATAGCACCCCATACTGACAGAAAAACACAGAATTGTTGACATTTTTGCAGATTTACTAAAAAAGAAAAACTGAAATATCACATGGTCCTAAGTATTCAGACCCTTTGCTCAGTATTTAGTAGAAGCCCCCTTTTGATCTAATACAGCCAGGAGTCTTTTTGGGAAAGATGCAACAAGTCTTTCACACCTGGATTTGGGGATCCTCTGCCATTCCTCCTTGCAGATCCTCTCCAGTTCTGTCAGGTTGGATGGTAAACGTTGGTGGACAGCCATTTTTAGGTCTCTCCAGAGATGCTCAATTGGGTTTAAGTCAGGGCTCTGGCTGGGCCATTCAAGAACAGTCACGGAGTTGTTGTGAAGCCACTCCTTCGTTATTTTAGCTGTGTGCTTAGGGTCATTGTCTTGTTGGAAGGTAAACCTTCGGCCCAGTCTGAGGTCCAGAGCACTCTGGAGAAGGTCTTTGTCCAGGATATCCCTGTACTTGGCCGCATTCATCTTTCCCTCGATTGCAACCAGTCGTCCTGTCCCTGCAGCTGAAAAACACCCCCACAGCATGATGCTGCCACCACCATGCTTCACTGTTGGGACTGTATTGGACAGGTGATGAGCAGTGCCTGGTTTTCTCCACACATACCGCTTAGAATTAAGGCCAAAAAGTTCTATTTTGGTCTCATCAGACCAGAGAATCTTATTTCTCACCATCTTGGAGTCCTTCAGGTGTTTTTTAGCAAACTCCATGCGGGCTTTCATGTGTCTTACACTGAGGAGAGGCTTCCGTCGGGCCACTCTGCCATAAAGCCCCGACTGGTGGAGGGCTGCAGTGATGGTTGACTTTCTACAACTTTCTCCCATCTCCTGACTGCATCTCTGGAGCTCAGCCACAGTGATCTTTGGGTTCTTCTTTACCTCTCTCACCAAGGCTCTTCTCCCCCGATAGCTCAGTTTGGCCAGACGGCCAGCTCTAGGAAGGGTTCTGGTCGTCCCAAACGTCTTCCATTTGAGGATTATGGAGGCCACTGTGCTCTTAGGAACCTTAAGTGCAGCAGAAATCTTTTTGTAACCTTGGCCAGATCTGTGCCTTGCCACAATTCTGTCTCTGAGCTCTTCAGGCAGTTCCTTTGACCTCATGATTCTCATTTGCTCTGACATGCATTGTGATCTGGAAGGTCTTATATAGACAGGTGTGTGGCTTTCCTAATCAAGTCCAATCAGTATAATCAAACACAGCTGGACTCAAATGAAGGTGTAGAACCATCTCAAGGATGATCAGAAGAAATGGAAAGCACCTGAGTTAAATATATGAGTGTCACAGCAAAGGGTCTGAATACTTAGGACCATGTGATATTTCAGTTTTTATTTTTTAATAAATCTGCAACAATGTCAACAATTCTGTGTTTTTCTGTCAGTATGGGGTGCTATGTGTACATTCATGAGGAAGAAGAATGAACCTAAATGATTTTAGCAAATGGCTGCAATATAACAAAGAGTGAAAAATTTAAGGGGGTCTGAATACTTTCCGTACCCACTGTACATGCTCTTCACTTAAATATACACTATATAACCAAAAGTATTGGGACGCCTGCCTTTACACGCACATTAACTTTTTTGACATCCTAGTCTTAGTCCGTAGTGTTCAATATTGAGTTGGCCCATCCTTTGCAGCTATAACAGCTTCAATTCTTCTGGGAAGGCTGTCCACAAGGTTTTGGAGTGTTCTATTGGAATGTTTGACCATTGTTCCAGAAGCAAATTTGTGAAGTCAGGCACTGATGTTGGAGAGAAGGCCTGGCTTGCAGTCTCCACTCTAATTAATCATAAAGATGTTCTGTCGGTTTGAGGTCAGGACTCTGTGCAGGTCAGTCAAGTTCCTCCACCCCAAACTCACTCATCAATGTCCTTATGGACCTTTCTTTGTGCACTGGTGGGCAGTCATGTTGAAACAGGAAGGGCCAACCTCAAACTGTTACTACAAAGTTGGGAGCTTGAAATTGTCCAATATGTCTTGGTATGCTGATGCCTTAAGAGTTCCCTTCACTCGCACTAAGGGGCCAAGCCCAACCCCTGAAAAAAAAAAAAACTCCAAACCATAATCCCCCCCCCCCCCCTTCTTCATCAAAAGATTTGGACCAGTGCACGAAGCAAGGTCCTTAATGACATGGATGAGCGAGTTTGGGATGGAGGAACTTGACTGGCCTGCACAGAGTCCTGACCTCAACCAGGTAGAACACCTTTGGGAATAATTAGCGCAGACTGCAGGCCAGACCTTCTCTCCAACATCAGTGCCTAATCTCACAAATGCGCTTCTGGAAGAATGGTGAAACATTCCCATAGACACACTCCTAACCCTTGTGGACAGCCTTTCCAGAAGAGTTGAAGCGGTTATAGCTGAAAAGGGTGGGCCAACTCAATATTGAACCCTGCGGACTAAGACTGGGATGCCATTAAAGTTCATGTGCGTGTAAACTCAGGTGTCATAGTACTTTTAACAATATAGTGTATACAGTATCTAATTGGTCCTCTTTGGGTTCAGGTTTTCAAATCTACAGCACTAGCAAACAACCAAACTCTGCTGTAGAGCCTATGTGCTGTCATTGAACATGTTGACAGGAAGAAAGAGCAAACTGAACAAAAGGATGATATTCCTCTTCTGATGATCCTTATATGTCCAATCAGCAGGCTGGCAGAGGTGCTTGACCAATTTGTTCTTACACTGCACTCAGGGTCGGGTGCTTCCACTAGGCAAACTAGGCAGCCGCCTAGGGTGCATTGCCACCTAGGGGCACAGCCAGGAGTCGGCAATCTCTCTTCATCATGAATGATCATTGTGAGCTGAGGGGAGAGGTGGCAGTAGGGGAGGAAGGAGGGACAGAGAAAGATGCCAGGTGTCTTGGGTAGTGGCGGAACTATCAGGCCCTGGCTTTCCACTACTGTTGGAGGGGCCCCAAGAGGCAGGAATGGAGCCCACCAGAGTGCTGCCTGCATGATGATCCTCTTCAGCTGGAGCTGAACGGCCTTAACCGCAGGCAGGAAGTGACTCTCTGCACTGAGCTGGTCCCTGGGTGTTACATGGAGCATCCCTGGTATGAAAGGGAATCGGGGTCACCAGGTGTGCCATGGGGAATCAGAGTCACCAGGTGTGACATGGAGGATAGGGGTCACTGGGTGTGCCATGAGGAATTGGGGTCCCTGGGTGTGCCATGGGGGATTGGGGTCCCCAAGTGTGACACGGAGGAACATCGGGGTCCCCAGGTGTGACCCGGAGGAACATCGGGGTCCCCGGGTGTGACATGGAGGAACATCAGGGTCCCCAACTGTCAGGGTCTGACATAGAGGAACATTGGGATCACTGAGTATGACAGCATGACATGGAGGAACACGGGGTCCCTGGGTGTGACATGGAGGAACATCAGGGTCAGTGGGTATGACAGCATGACATGGAGGAATGTTGGGGTCCAAGGGTGTGACATGGAAAAACATCAAAGTCCCTGGGTGTGACACGGAGGGACATTAGGGTCCCCGGGTGTGACATGGAGGAACATGGGGGGTCACTGGGTATGAAAGCATAACAAGGAGGAACCATCAGATCAGGGTCACTGGGTATGACATAGAGGAGTATTTAACCCCTTCCCTTTTTTTGGGGGGGGGGGGGGGGTGCGCAAGTAGCTGGTCTTGCCTAGGGCGTAAACTAGTCTAGCACCGGCCCTGACTGCACTGAAGATCCAGGATCTGGTTGGGCTGTCTTGTAGGAGTGTCAGGATCACAAAACTACCTGCACATAATTATAAATCCTTTGGCGAGTAACGCAACACATGTATGTTTACTTCAGTTGCTTATTATGTATGGAATTCTGGTTTAAAATTAAAACACAGTTGTGTCTTTTTTCCAAAACATGCGGAAGCTGAATGGTATATCGAGGTACCTTTGACATTAGGTGATACTATATATTACAATATACGAACCTACAGTACCTAGAGACTGACATATCCCTATGACAGAAAGATGGGGGGTGCACAATGATTGCCTTGAGAGTCAGCCCATCTTTGCAAATGTGAATGTTGGGGAATTCTCTAGTACTGACCTAGGGGCTCCTTTTTGCTGGGATGCTGGTTGGTTAGGAGTTATATAGGGACTATCTGCGCCTCTTGTTAATGCTTGCAAAGAGTTTCAGTTTCTGAATCTCTTTAAGGCTAGGTTCACATTTGTGTTTCCCTATGGCCACATTTGCGCAGTCACAGCAGTCTATTCATTTGAACCACATGGAAACCACATAGTCCTATGTGTTTTCCAACATGGTAAAACATGCTGTAGTTTCCAATGCATGGGGTGCCTTTAAGAATTAATTGCACCCCCATGGGTCTGTTTAAGAGCAGTGCATTTTGGCTGCGGATGCTTGCGGGTTCAAGAACATGTGCGGTTTACAAATGTTCCCACACCACATATCTGTGAACTTTGGCTTATGCTTAAAAAGTGAAGCTGGAAAAAAATCTCTGCATGTTACCCACTTCAGCCAATAAAATTCCAGCCAAATGATTCCAAGTTTGAAAATAAATAGAAATGTCAGGTAAAGTACAAGGCAGACACATTTCCCTTTTAGGCATTTTTTTTTTCTTTACATGGAGAACTTTTAATTGAAATGTAGTATTTCTGCAGTGGATGGACAATGGGGAGCTTGGAAGAGAGACTCAGAGTGTTCGGTCACCTGTGCCATTGGAAGAGTGAAAGAAAAGAGGTCATGTGATAACCCATCGCCTCGTTATGGAGGAAGATCCTGTGAAGGTGCCAACACAAGGAACACCATCTGTAACACAAAGGTACCATGTCCCGGTAAGCAGAAAATGAATGTAGGTTGGTACTCCACAAAAAATTAGAAAGATTGTGTGTAAACTGGATTAAATGAGAAAATGGTATTAAAGAAAGTGGGTAAAGGCCGTACACACGTGCAGATTGTCGGCCGTAAAGATTTGGCCGACGACCGATCGGCCGATTTTCGGCTTGTTAGTATGATGCTTCCGACAGCCGACAGCGTACTTTCGGCCGAACAGAATCTGTCGTGCAGGCATTAAAATTTTTGTATGCCGACACCAGAACGGCCGATTGTTCGCCAGTCAGTACAGAATTCGGCCGACAAATAGCAGATTTGCAAGACTTGGCATGCTCAGAAAAGAGAAAACACAGGGAAAGTTAACCATCACATGACACAGGACAGCCTGGGGACAAAAGACGGCCGATCGGTCGGCCGACGATCGGTACGTGTGTACGGGGCTTAAAGCCCTACACACACACAGATTGTTGGCCGTTAATTGTTGGCCAACGTCCGATCTGCCGATTGTAGGCTTGTTAGTACGACAACCAACTGCGAATTTTCAGCCGAAAAAAATCTGGTGTGCATGCTATAAAATTTTTGTTGGCCAACAAAAAACGGCCGATTGTTCCTCAGTCAATACAGATTTCGGCAGACCAAAATCAGATGAGCAAGACTGGGCATGCTCAGAGAAGAAAAAACACAGGGAAAGTCAACCAGAACATGACATCACTTCTGAAGTTGGTTTTTGTTGGCCAACAAAAGTCCAGTGCAAGTCTAGAGCACTTTTAACCAACAAACAACATTGGACAAAAAGTGGCCGATCAGTTGGCCAACAATCTGTGCGTGTGGACGGGGCTTTACCCTGCATATCTCAGCGTCAGCACCCTCTGAAACCTAGAGTAGAAATATTGCCTCCTTTAACTATAAGGTTTATATAAGCTTTCTCTTATACGGTATAAAAGGTGTCTGTAAGATTTTGGCTGGAGGTAACAATCATCTGAGGACATTTGTGAGGGGGTAGCAGCACAACACAAGCACTGATTTTTCCTTCTAATCAGTGACTGCAGGCTTGATAACAAGCTTCTAAACTGCCTCCTACATTGACTGTCCTTGTATCTCTCACACTAATCCTATATTATCACATATCACATAAGACATGCCTGAAAAAGTGGTCCTGCGTAGCTCCAAAATGTTGCAATCGTGCGCTTTGGTATGATCATCTTGAATAAAACTTTAGAAAAGGACGTTATTTGAAGATCCCTGGTGTGTTGGCAACAACTATGTTGTTTCATGATGTTACCAGCTTCCAGTTGGCAGTTGCTGGAGCATTCTTACTTCTGAGTCTACTCCAGGAACATATGCAATAGGAATATTGTTCACTGTTTGTAACCCTAACACTAACTATGTCTGTAGCTCTAAAACTGACTCTTTCTGTAACCCTAACACTAACCCTGCTGGTAACACTTTCTGTAACATTTTTTCTAAATCACCCTGTTACCCTCCTACTAACCCTCCATGTAGCCCTAACATCAGCCCCCCATGTAGCCCTAACATTAGCCCCCCATTTAACTTTATTTAGCCTTCACGCACAGACCTTCCTTATAACCATCATATAAAGCCTTTCCATCATCCTAACACTTTTTTTCCTTGTGAACCTCAAATTAACCCTCCCTGGAACCCTAGCAATAACCTTCCTGGTAACCCTCTCAGTAACCCTCTGTGTAACCCTAGCACCAGCCTTGCCTGTAACCTTAACGATAAACCCTCTGTGAAATCTCAACTCTAGCCCTCCCTGTAACCTTAACACTAACCCTTCCAGTAACCCAATGTTGCACTACTTCCACAGGAGCTGCTTGGTATATTGGGTTCTCTGTTCTTTGGCCTTAACTCTTGAAACAACCCGTTCCCTCTGACACATTTGATTAGGTGAAGATTTTCAGGTCCTGTGTGGACAGGCTTTTTTTCATTGATGTCAAACAAATGCGATCTACACAAACTAGAAGCCCACCAACACAGGCCCTAATGCCAACCTTTCCTGTAACCCTGACACTGCCCCTGTATGTAAACCCATTACAGAGCCATCTTTAATAGTAATTGGACCATGGGCAAACTTTTTCTTCGCCCCCTCCCCAGCCATGCAATTTCACTCTCCACCTCAATATCCAAAAACACAAAAAAACACAAACAGACTTGTCTCTAAAAGAAACTTTAATAATGTAGACATAAAGAACTGGTCCACACTCACTGATTGGTTAATAGAGGTTACTGCACATGTGTACCGCTCACTGGTTGGTTACAGCACATTACCGCTGACTGGTTGCTATAGGTTACTGTACATTATTACTGCTCACATATTGGTTGCTAGAGGTTACTGCACATTCTTACCGCTCATTAGTTGGTTGCTAGAGGTTACTACACATTATTACTGCTCACTGATTGGTTGCTATAGGTTACTTCACATTATTAGTGCTCATTGATTGGTTGCTAGAGGTTACTGCACATCCTTACCACTCACTAACTATTTGCCAGAGGTTAATGCACATCATAACCAGTCAACAATTGGTTGCTAGATGTTACTTTACATTATTACTGCTCACTAATTGATTGCTAGAGGTTTCTGCGCATCATTATTGCTCACTGATTGGTTTCTAGAGAATATAGCAGATCACTACTGTTCACCGATTCGTTGCTAGAGGTGGACTGGTCCAAAGATTTATGTCTTCACAGGTAAAGGTGCATTTTGATGCCCGCCATCCCCACTGTCCTCCTGGGCATGGTTGGATTCAATTCAATGTTGGGCGTGGCTTAATACAACATAGATTCTGATTACAAACAATTAAGAAACCTGAGATTAGCCCAAATTAAATTAACCTGTACACACAATCCCCCTTTCCCCTGCACACACACTGTCCTTCCCTTCACACTGCTCACCCTCTGTACACATTTTCCCCTCTCCCCACTGCTTTCCTCTACATAACCCCAGTCCCCTGCACACATTGCCCCCTCTGTGTAAACACTGCCCCATACACATTGCTCGCCTGTAAACATTGGGGGGTAAACAGTAATAGGAGAGAGGCATTGAGACCTGTCATCCCTCTCCCAGCCCTGCAGAACATCACACTTTTCTCCCCTCTCACAGCCCTGCAGAGCATCTCACCTGTCTCCCCTCTCCCAGTCCTGCAGAGCCTCACACCTGTCTCTCCTCCCCCAGCCCTGTAGAGCATCACAGCTATCTCCCCTCTCCCAGCCCCACAAACCATCACACCTGTCATCCCTCTCTGAGCGCTGCAGAACATCACACCTGCCTCAAGCCCTGCAGAACATCACATCTGTCTCCCCTCTCTCAGCCCTGCAGAGAAACACACCTGTCTTCAGCCCTGCAGAACATCACACAAGTTTTCAACCCTGCAGAACATCACAACTGTCTACCCTCTCCCTGAAGAACATCACATCTGTCTCTCTTCTTCTAGCCCAGCAGAGCATCACTACTGTCGCTCCTCTTCCAGCCCCACAGAGCATCATACCTATCCACCCGCTTCCAGCCCTGCAGAGCATCACACCTGTCTGCCCTTGCTCTGCAGAACATCACACCTGTCTCCTCTCTTCCAGCCCTGCAGAACATCACATCTGTCTACCCTCTCCCTGCAGAACATTACACCCGTCTCTCCTCTCCCTGCAGAACATCAAACCTGTCTACCCTCTCCCTGCAGAACATCCCACTTGACTACCCTCACCCTGCAGAACATCACACCTATCTCTCCTCTCCCCGCAGAACATCACATGAGAGGAGAGATGTTCTGCAGGGCTGGGAGAGAGTAGAGACAGCACTGCCAGTACACTAAGGAACTTGCCACAGTTCTTACCTTGCTGCTGGCCCCCCATATCACAGAGCTCTCCAGCCCGCCCCCACATGGCTGCAAAAGCTCTCAGTTGGAGCTCTTTTTTTCAGAAGCCCAACCAGCCTCTCCACCCGCAGGACAAGTTGGGAACTGCAGCACACTAAAAGGGAGAGAGAAGGCTTAAAGTGGAGTTCCACCCTAATTTTATACTTACCTCCATCTTCTCGCTCCGGGTCACCTGAAAAAGAAATGGATAATCGCATTTTTTTTTTTTTTACTTACCTCGTAGCAAAGAAAATATACTTACCTTACTTCCTTCTTCCTCCTTCCTCGGCCGCGGGCCATCGTCACTTCCTGGCTCTGCAATGATTCCTGGGAGCTGAACGTCATCGCTCCCAGGAGTCATTGCGCCTGCACCGGCCCCGACGTCAGTTCCGGGGCGCGTGCATCATCCCCTTCTAAACAGCTTCTGGGCATGCCCAGAAGCTGTGGAGGGATGACGCGCGCGCACCTGAAGTGACAGCGGGGCCGGCGCAGGGCATCGAGGGACCGAAGAGGATCTCGCTGGCTTCAAGCTGCCCACATCTGAGATGGCAGCGCTGGACAAGACGTTTTCAAGGTAAGTATTTGTCCTAACAGGTAAGTGCAACCCGGGACAGATCAGAGGCTAGCCATTGTGGAATGCACTAGCCCTGACTGTCCCGGGGGTATTTTTAAAAAAAAAAAAATTCCAGGGTGGAACTCCGCTTTAAGGCCAGAGCAGCAGCCCGGCAATGCACAGGCAGAAGAGGCTCTTGCACCACATGCTGACCCTGCTCCTGATGTTCCCAGGCAACGCAAGCTCAAAGGGCAGCTGCTTTGGGCCCCACAACAATGATTGGGTCCAGGGCAGCTACCCCTTTTGCCCTGCCTTAAAGATGGCCATGAAACCCAACTCTAACTCTGCCTGTAACCTCCCTTTAACATTAACCTTAGAGTGGCACACAAATCATTTTTCAACAATCATACCCCCGGGACAGTCAGGGCTAGTACATTCCACAATGGCTAGCCTCTGATCTGTCCCGGTTCGCACTTACCTTTTAGAAGAAATACTTCTTTAGAAGAAAATTTCTTCCACAGTGTTTCCATCTCTCTTGTGGGCAGCTAAAGCTGGCGCGGTCCTCTTCGGCGTCTTCTTCCGTGTCTTCTTCTCCCAGAATGCGCCTTCACCGGCCCCTCTCGTCACTTCCGGTGCGGCGCCACATTCCTCCACAGCTTCTGGGCATGCCCAGAAGCTGTTTAGCAGGGGAATGCGGCGTCGCCCGGAAGTGACGAGCGGGGCCGGTGCCGTCGCATTGATTTCTGGGAGCGATGACGTTCAGCTCCCAGGAATCAGTGCAAGCCCGGAAGAGACGACTGAGCCTCGGCACAGAGGGAGGAAGTGAAGACTAGGTGAGTATATTCGATCTTCAATTACAAGGTGAGTAAATAAAAAAAAAAAAAAACCTAACTATCCAATTCCTTTTCAGGTGAGGGGGAACAAGTGGATGGGCACAAAAAAAAAATATCGATTTTGTGCCCGGAACTCCGCTTTAACTATCCTTTATGTAGATGTAAACCTTTGTTTGAATAATCACCTTTTCCATGCCAGGATCCTCTGCTCTAAGTACCAACTCTTCCTGCACTTAATAATACCTATTGTTCAGCATCAGAATTTACAATTTAGTTTTTTTTACTGTTTTATAACCGATTTTAGATTAGGTTGCACTAGAGTGTGAAATAAGTGATGCTAAGCATAGAAACTAAGCTGAGAATATGAGCAATCCTGTTTGTATCTATGTTCATATTTACCAGTAAATACAGATTTTTCTTAAAATGCAAAGAAAAGCATAGTTCTGCTGTGTATTCTCTCTCTTTGAATATTTATACTAGTTAAACTGCAGTTTATGTGAATTACCAATTCCTATCTCATCTGCAGTCGATGGACAGTGGACAGAATGGGAAAGTTGGTCGGACTGTACTAGACTAAACAAAGACAGGATTAAATGCACTTCCAGAGTGGGATCGCAGTTCAGGAAGAGGAAGTGTATTGGTACGAGCCCAGATGGGAAGTGGTGTGAAGGAGACTACAGGCAAAGTCGCAA
Source organism: Pelophylax lessonae (assembly GCF_965119305.1). NCBI lineage: Eukaryota > Metazoa > Chordata > Amphibia > Anura > Ranidae > Pelophylax > Pelophylax lessonae. The sequence goes on from NC_138774.1 coordinate 202,662,485, forward strand.
TTGCTATGACATTGATAACTGCCGTTGTAAGTGTTTTATAAATCATACTGTACCTAACAATGATCTATCCCAACCAGCTGTAAAGAAAAAAATGTATTTTAACCTACTGCCATTTTTTCCCTTGTTTGTGTAAACCTTAAAGCAAGTGTATGATATCCCTATACAATTGCATCTAAGGTGCGGTTGTGGGCGGTGCCTTTTGTGCATTTGCATGCTCATCAATGCCCAGGACCATGCAGGGACCACATTCAGGTGAGAAGTAAACATTATGGTGTTTCCCCGGCTTAGAGATGAGCCGTAGACTATGTGCAGCAGTAAAAGTACAGTGTTTTTCTGTAAGAGTGCTAGTGCTGTCCCATAATGCCACACACCTTCTCTTGATGTACAGTCAGGTCCATAAATATTGGGACATCGACACAATTCTAATCTTTTTGGCTCTATAATGGATTTGAAATGAAACAAACAAGATGTGCATTAACTGCAGACTTTCAGCTTTAATTAGAGGGTATTTACATCTAAATCAGGTGAAAGGTGTAGGATATACAACAGTTTGTATATGTGCCTCCCACTTTTAGGGGACCAAAAGTAATGGGACAATTGGCTGTTCAGCCGTTCCATGGCCAGGTGTGTGTTATTCCCTCATTATCCCATTTCCAAGAGAAGATAAAAGGTCCAGAGTTAATTTCAAGTGTGCTATTTGCATTTGGAATCTGTTGCTGTCAACTCTCAATATGAGATCCAAAGAGCTGTCACTATCAGTGAAGCAAGCCATCATTAGGCTGAAAAAACAAAACAAACCCATCAGAGAGATAGCAAAAACATTAGGTATGACCAAATCAACTGTTTGGAACTTCCTTAAAAAGAAAGAACGCACCGGTGAGCTCAGCAAAACCAAAAGACCCGGAAGACCACGAAAAACAACTGTGGTGGATGACCAAAGAATTCTTTCCCTGGTGAAGAAAACACCCTTCACAACAGTTGGCCAGATCAAGAACACTCTTCAGGAGGTAGGTGTATGTGTGTCAAACTGAAACAAAAAATGTGAGCAAATGTATGTGTGCTCACGTGAACGTGCCTAGGATTAAGTGAAATATTAGATTGGATTAAATATTGGTGTTATTATACAAACTAAAAGATTATATATAGGTTCCTATGAGCAGCTAGTCAAAGCAACAAGGGGTTGTGTGCACAGTGAATATAAAGGGGACAGCGCTCAAAAGGTGTAAAAATATCTAAATAAGCATCATCAAAAATACATAATAATTCATAATAAATTATATCAAAAGTAAAGTTTGGGAAAAAAGTACATATGAAAAGCGAACCCCCAACTGGTTCTTCAAAGTGCCGAGTATAAAGGTGTCCGTGCCAATATCAACTTGTGAAAGACAAAATACAATAAAAATTATTATAGAATACCAGACGGCCCCTTGGGGTCTAGCTCAGGTAAGTGGTCTTTGGAATGGTATCCAGTCTTCCTACACTCTGTTCCTGGTGCAAATCCTACTGTATACCGTCCCACTACTCTGGAGGAGCTGAGTATTTCGTCCACTGTCTGTCCTCTCTGTGGGTATGGTGGTCCCTAGAAAGGCTTCCTCTGAGGCTTGTTTCGCTATTACCTTCCTATCTCTATCATCGCATCACCCAGTCTGCCATCATTTCTGGAGGCTCCAACAGCTTTGTGCACATTTAATTAAAACCGGAGTGTAAGTCGGAGTCGGTGTCTCCTCTAAGTGAGAAGTCTCTCTTCGGGAGAGCACCCCTGACCTAGTATTCGAGGTGGCTTCAGCTACCATGAAGAATGGGGTTCTGCCAGGCCTTCTGGCTAGGCAGGTCACGGAAATCCTATGTCAGGAGACTTGCCAACCAGTAATCAGCACAAGTTAGAATGTGGGCAACTTGGCGGTCGTTGCGCAGACACTGCAGCATGTAATCGTTCATGTGTGCCAGGCTGCCCAGAGGCAACGAAAGGCTGCCCTCTGTGGAAGGTGCATCGTTTGTGTCCTCTGTATACCCCCAGCCACGCACCAGTGATGGCCACGAGCTGGCCTGGGTGCCACCCTGCTGTGAACATGGTTCCTCCTCCTCCTCCTCATCCATCATCCAGCAATTTTTCCCACAAGTGGGATAGTAACCCTGAGAACGGCGCCATAGGCACTGTCCATGTTGGTGGAGTACTCGAAACAGCGCAACAAGGCACACAGGTCTCGCATGGAAGCCCAGTTATTGGTGAATTGGTGCTGTTCTGCAGAGCGACTCACGCGTGTGTGCTGCAGCTGAACCTCCGATATGGCCTGCTGCTGCTCGCACAGTCTTGCCAGCATGTGCAGGGTGGAGTTCCACCCTGTGGGCACGTCACATATGAGGCGGTGAGCGGGAAAGCCGAAGATACGCTGCAACGCTGACAGGCGAGCAGAAGCAGGGTGAGAACGCCGAAAGTGCACACAGACGGCCCGCACTTTCTGCAGCAGCTCTGACATATTGGGTAATTTTTAAGGAACCTCTGCACCACCAAATTCAGCACATGCGCCAGGCAAGGGATGTGCGTCAAACCAGCTAGAGCCAGAGCTGCTATGAGATTTCGCCCATTATCGCACACCACCAGGCCGGGCTTGAGGCTCGCTGGCACCAACAACTCATCGGTCTGCTGTTCCATGCTCCTCCACAACTCCTGCTCGTTGTGGGATTTTTCACCCAAACAGGCACGTTTTAAAACTGCCTGCTGTCGTTTACCCCTGGCTGTGCTGAAGTTTGTGGTGAAGGTTTTACGCTGACCGGATGAGGAGGCGTTAGAGGATAAGGAAGAGGAGTAGGAGGAGTTAGGAACAGGAGGCAAACTGAAGCGCCCTGCAATCCTCGGCGGTGGAAGATGCACCAAACAAATTTAAAAGGTGTATCTCACACGTACCGATACAAACTATGCTGCAATTTAATTTTTTTCACCCCAAAAGGGTGTATATTGAATAGTGGAATAGAAAAAATTATATAAAAAGGTGTATCTCACACGTACCGATACAGACTATGCTGCAATGTAATTTTTTTACCCCAAAAGGGTATAGATTGAATAGCGGAATAGAAAATATGATAAAAAAAGGTGTATCTCACACGTACAGACCCAGACTAGGCCCCGATTACCATTTTTTGTACCCTAAAGGTAGGATGAGGAGTAGAAGGAGTTCGGAACAGGAGGCAAACTGAAGCAACCTGCAAACCACGGCGGTGGAAGATGCGCCCCAAAAATTTGAAAGGTGTATCTCACACGTACCGATACAGACTATGCCGCAATTTAATTTTTTTTACCCCAAAAGGGTGTAGATTGAATAGCGGAATAGAAAATATGATATAAAAAGGTGTATCTCACACATACAGACCCAGACTAGGCCCCGATTACAATTTTTTGTACCCTAAAGGCAGGATGAGGAGTAGGAGGAGTTCGGAACAGGAGGCAAACTGAAGCACCCTGCAATCCTTGGCGGTGGAAGATGCGCCCCAAAAATTTGGAAGGTGTATCTCACACGTACCGATACAGACTATGCCGCAATTTCATTATTTTTACCCCAAAGGGTGTAGATTAAATAGCGGAATAGAAAATATGATATAAAAAGGTGTATCTCACACGTACAAACCCAGACTAGGCCCCGATTACAATTTTTTTTACCCTAAAGGCAGGATGAGGAGTAGGAGGAGTTCGGAACAGGAGGCAAACTGAAGCACCCTGCAATCCTCGGCGGTGGAAGATGCGCCCCAAAAATTTTAAAGGTGTATCTCACGCGTACCGATACAGACTATGCCGCAATTTAATTTTTTTTACCCCAAAAGGGTGTAGATTGAATAGTGGAATAAAAAAAAGTATATCAAATTGGTTATTTTTCAATAGCACATGTGAACACAGCAGTGTCTTATGTTTTATGTCACGGTCAGCTCAGCAGCAGGCTATGAAGGGAAAAAAAAAATTCCCCTTTAACTTTGTAATTTTTAAATAGCAGATTAGTACAGACTATTCCACAATTTAATTTTTTTTAACCTAAAAGGGTGTACTCTATATTGAATAGTGGAATAGAAAAAAGTATATAAAATTGAAAATCACTCAATAGCACATGTGAACACAGCAGTGTCTTATGTTTTATGTCACGGTCAGCTTAGCAGCAGGCTATGAAGGGAAAAAAAAAATTCCCCTTTAACTTTGTAATTTTCAAATAGCAGATTAGAACAGCAATCTGTAGTAAAATATAGCTGAACGCTGCACACAACAGACTGATAAAAATATATTTTTTTCTCCCTCCTCCTCCTCCTCAGTGGGCTCAAGTGAGGGCAAAAAGATTGTTCACTGCACCACCCCCCACATAGCAAAATTGATGTAGATCGCTAACGGACGATTGTTCTGTCCCTGCCTAATCTCTCCAGCCTGTCCCTAAAATGCTCAAATATCTTTCCCTGCCTACACTCCGACCTGTCCCTGCATTCTTTTCGGGCACAATTTTTCACTGTCTGTCCCTAATCAGCAGCAGCCAGCACGTATGATGTGTGTTCTCTCCCTACACTACAGCAGAATGACGCACCGCGCTGTGGCTCTCGAACTTATAAAGACATGGGTCACATGCTTCAGATGGCCAATCACAGCTACTAATACATTTGTAGGCATGGCTGGGATGGCTTAAAGCACACCAGTTAAACGCTTGTTGATTGGCTGTTGAAAGCCCACCATTAAAAGCGCGCCATTACATACAAAACAGGAAATAAAATTACCGAACATGGATTTTAAACCCGAACATACAGTAAAGTTTTCGGGTCTGTGTCCGGGTAGCAAAAATCCAATTATCCGGTACGGACCCAAATAATACAGTCCGTGTTCGCTCAACACTATTCATAGGTACTCGACACAACATTTTAGAATGACATATTGCTCCGTGCGTGTAGGCGACTATGGCCCGAGCTAATTTAAGCAAATGGATCGTATACCAGTTAATTCTATGAAGCATTGTATAGGAAATATATAACAGAACGTTGATGTCCTGGGCATTGAGACCAATATAAAGCAATAAGATTAGTTCATAGGTACTCGACACAACATTTTAGAATGGCATATTGCTCCGTGCGTGTAGGCGACTATGGCCCGAGCTCATTTAAGCAAATGGATTGTATACCAGTTAATTCTATGAAGCATTGTATAGGAAATATATAACAGAACATTTATGTCCCGGGCATTGAGACCGTAGGACGGTAAGTATCAGAAGAGGGGAGTAAGGAAAGAGAAAAGAAAAGGGGGGGGGAAGAAGAGTGAACGGGAGTTAGGAGACCCAGGAGTTGTTAATGGGGGATCATTTTGCGCAATCTGAGAAGGAGAGTATGATTAATTATTGTACCACGAAGGTCATAGGTAGGAAGTTAATTTTGGGGAATATCGAAAGTGATTCCAGACTGACCAGGTGACAGGTCACAGTATATTCGTCAATTTTGTCCGCGTCCCAGGAAATCAACCTCTCCAAATGGCATATGGAGTCCATTTCGCTGGCCCAATTCACGAAGGTTGGGGGCTGTGGTTTACGCCATGCCCTAGCAATGACAGTTTGGGCTGCCGTCAAAAAGTGTAGAAGGAGGCCCTTTTTGCTTTGTTTGTAAGATTCAGGCAACATTGAGAGCATCGTGATAAGTGGGGAGTTATCAATTTTGTCTCAGATTAAGTCATGGTAGAGCTGAAGTATTTTGTCCCAGAACGGGGATATTAGAGGGCAGGAGTGCCATATACTGTATGTGACATGGTACCTGGGGCCCCTAAGCATCTATAACAAGTGTTTGGGATGAGTGGGTTTATTTTGTGTAAAGTAGTAGGGCATCAATATCATCTTGTCAGGATCTTATAGTTGCGCTCTTGTGCTCTAGAAGAAATGGAGGTTTTGTAGGTAAATGTCAGTATTTTATCCCGTTTGAAGTCGCCACTTGGGCGATTAAGTTCTTGTTCCCATTTAGCCATAAATAGAGGGTTTTGTGGTAGAGCAATTTTCAGTAGAATTTGGTATATGTGAGATAGGGGATGCATTGGTCTGTCAGTTTGGGTCAGTAAGTTTTCAAACTCAGTGAGTGGCCTCGTCAGGGCAATGGTGGGAGTATTAGTGGAAATGTAATGGTGGAGTTGGGAGCATTCCAACCAGGCCCTAGGGGGAGCGTGACAAGACCCTGTCAATTGTGACAGCGGGGTCAAGGTACCACCCTGTAGAGTGTGGGATAGTAATGGTTTGTCCACCTGGTTCTAGATAAGAAAGTGAGATTGATAAAGAGCAGGAGGGAATGCCAAGGTGGTGAACATCGGTGATAGCGGGCTAGGTCTTGACGTGAGCACGCCCGTCCTTACATAAGATTGCGTTACTTTAACAGACAATTGTGCGGTCTTGTGACGCTTTACCCAAATAAAATGTATGTACTTTTTTCCCACAAATACTGTAGAGCTTTATTTTGGTGGTATTTGATCACCTGTGAGATTTTTATTTTTTGCGCTATAAACAAAAATAACGACAATTCTGAAAAAAGAAACAATATTTTTCACTTTCTGCTATATAACTTTCTTTTAAAAAAAAAAAAAAAAATATTTAAAATCTAAATTTTTCATCATTTTAGGCCAATTTGTACTCTGCTTTTTGGTAAAAAAAAATCCCAATAGGTGTATTTTGATTGGTTTGCGCAAATGATATTGTGTCTTCAAACTAGGGGAAAGATATATGTCATTTAAATTTTTTAAATTTTTTTTTACTAGTAATGGCGGCGATCAGCGATTTTTAGCAGGACTGCAACATTGCAGCGGACAGATCAGACCTCTAACTGACATTTTGACACTTTTGGGGGGACCAGTGGCATTACTACAGTAATCAGTGCTACAAATATGCACTGTTACTGTAATAATGACACTGGCAGGGAAGGGGGTTAACCCAGGGGCGATCAAAGGGTTAAATGTGAGCCTAGGGGGTGTTTTCTAACTGTCAGGGGGCGTGGACTTATGAAATCAACACAGAGACCTGTGATCCTAAATAGGAGGAACACAGGAGCTCTGCATTGATTCCTGAGAGAACAATGGTCTGCAGCAGACCGCCTATCTCTCTTCACAGGGAGCAATCGCGGGTGCTCAGGGGCAATCGCAGCTGCTGGCCCCGTGGATTGGCTCCCCGCTGGTGAGTGGGCACGCACTGTCCAGCTATCAAATGATCTCCATATGAAGCAAGCAGATTGGTATTATGTTAACCTGCTTATTGTGCTAATGTAAACAGAAGGGGAAACTCTGTGGGGAAAGACAGCAGAGACAGATTTGCTGGCTGATTAATGGTTTCCCCAATTAGACTCCACAGGAACAATTGAGGCAAGGCTACACACATAAAGAGATCCTCATATCTGACAGTAAATGTGTCTGTTCTTTGTTTCAGTAAATGGTATTTGGTCTGAATGGTCTTCTTGGGGACTTTGCTCCTCTCCATGTGGACGGGCTGAAAGAACAAGACACAGGGAGTGTCTGGCAGAATATCCAGATTACCCGTAAGTCAATTAAAGTGCATGTCCTCCTTCACCTTCACCTTTTCTGAAGTGTTTTGTGTGCTAAATGTTCTGCTATCTGTCAGTGCCATCTTAAGAGCATTATAGGCCTGTGGGCAATGCAGTGCACTGAGGCCCTGCCTACACAATCACCCACGAGAAAAACAAAAATGCACTGATATTCTTATTTATTTGCGCATCAATTGTATACAAAATGAAAGTGACATGCAGATGTTTTGGCTTTCTGAACATACAAAGACAAAATTAATTTCTGCACATAAAAAGTTAGTACTTACCCTTTCTGTCTTTCTTTCATTTCTGCCATGCTGGCTTTCACTTTAGGCTTCTACAGCAGTGCACCCGCCCTTGCGGCTCGCACTGCGGCTGTCCTGGTGTGTGTCTGTCTCCCGGAGGACTTTGGAAGCAGGCAGGCACTCCTGCTGCTGTGGGCACTTCCCCATTGCCCGATTAGCCTGACAGCAGTGCCAGGCTAATGATAGATTCCAAGTTCGGCCGCTGGGTCAGGTGAACACACACAGATACACGGGAGTCAGACTCGACTGTCCTGTATGTGCCTGCTTCCGTGGAGGTGGGCAGGTATTCCTGCAGTTGTGGACTCCCTTTCCACGGCCCAAGTGGCCTGATAGCAGTGCAGGGCTGACAGGTGCTTGCCACTTGCTAAGTTTGGCGGCGGGATGCACACAGGAGTCGGGAGTTGGGACTCAGACATCCCAACCTGCAAAAACTAATTTCAGGGAGGTGGCAAACTCATTTCAGGGAGGTGGCACTCCGCTCCCCCCCTCCCCCCCACCAGTTTAATACAACTAGAGGATGATCAAATTAAATGCAATCAGTATACAGAGATTTACTTCTTCTGAGAGATATTAAAGGAAAACTCTAACCACCATGACCACTTGAGTGATTTGAAGTGGTCATGGTAGTAGGAGTCAGAAACACTGCACATGCTGGGATATTTTCAATTTTGTAATGGGGCTAGTTGCACCCCTAGCACATGTGACTTACTGTTGGTGGGTACTGCTGGCTGGTACTACTGGTGGGTACTGCTGGCGGGTGCTGTTGGTTACTTCTGGCTGGTATTGCTGGTGGTTACTGCTGGTGGTTATTGCTGGCCGGTACTGCTGGCGGGTACTGCTGGCTTGTACTGCTGGCTGCTACTGCTCGTGGGTACTGCTGGCTGTTACTGCTGGCCGGAAATGCTGGCTTGAGATACATCACATTAACAGACCAAGTGTGAGGAGCGGCGCTGGAGGAAGCACGCAGAGCCGATGCTTCCTGTATCTCTCGTTCTCACAGGCGGAGTGCATTTGATATCACTCTGCCTGTGACTGTCAGGACGGAGCCAGAACTATACAGGAAATTTCGGCTCCGTTCTGACAGCTCAGCTGACACAGACAGCCGGGATATTGCGTGGCACATCGCGGGTGACTTGGGATGTCTGCTAATGCTTGGCTGGGTTGCTGGGCAGGTGGGGGCCCCTGGGCAACTGCCCAGCATTCCCATGCGGTAAGACGGAACTGCTATCTGTATAGCAGTCTGAAAAATTTCTCTGCTTCTCTGCTGTCTCTGCTTCTAACCATAGATTTTGCCATCTATGATCCATCTATTTCCACTGCCAGTTATTAGGTTTAAACAAATGCATCTGCAGCAGTGACTGTATCTGATAGGATGCCGTCACTATTCAGCTGACATTTTTTTCCAGTTCCTTTGATTTCTCAATCGAAACTTGCCAAGCCAGATGGTACTGACAGTGCGAACCATATCATCCTAAAGCCCGATGATATAAATGACATAGCAGATGCATTGTCACAGCTTTCAATGTGGCATGTTTGCTTCCAATTTTCAGAAGATGCTTACTTTGCCTACTGGCTGCACTTTTGCCTATTAATTTCAGACTTTATCTTTCTCTAGAAACACAGTGGAAGGAGCCATAGCAATAACTGAAGTATTCTTTTCGGGAACTCCCAGAGTATCATGTAATTCAATCGATGGGGAAACAAAGAGACTGGAGGAGAGAGTGGAGTGCAAGAACCTTCCTCCCTGTACATAAATGGTGAGATACACGTTTGCACTTATAAATTCCCAGCAATCTGAAGCAAGTGAATTACCCATAGGGACAGCCAGCTTTAACATAAACAGACTCAGAAAAAGTGCAAGGTCCCATGATAGGATGAAATGACATGGCCTTCTGTTGCCTACCTGCTGTGGCAGCTTGAGTGACACCCCTTGCTGGGCAGGATATTTCATGGGACATAGAGGGGTTCAAAACAAATTTGCATCCTAAAAAATTATGGACTCAACTATGTACATGGGGATCCATCCTGCAGGAATGAGGGCATTTTACAATGCTCAAAAGAATTAAAGGAACACTTTGAAAACACATCAGATCTCAATGGGGAAAAATATCATGATGGAGATCTATACTGATATGGACTGGGTAATGTGTTAGAAACTAAGGAATGCCACAACTTTTATTGAAAGCGATCAACCTACAGAAGGCTGCATTCATAGACATCACAAAAATCAAAGTGAAAAAATGATGCAGCAAGCTAGTGTAACGCTCCTGCGTTTTTATTTATAGGCTGGATTTGCAGCTGCAAAATCTCCACTCAGTAGTCATGTAGAGATGTGTTGAATACCAGATCCAACTCTCCAGGACTCATCACCGTGGGCGTGTCAGCTTCAACATACAGATATATACACACTCAATGAGATGTTCCTGGAGTGATAGGATGTATATGATAGTATGAAGGTGATGTGCTGAAGGGACAGGTGTGAACAGTGACAAGGATGGTAATCACTTGATAGGTTTTGTATAGGAGAGTTCAAGATGGTATTTAGGAATGCAGATAGGTTAGTATCGAGTATGCTAACAGGTGGTGAGGACAGCAGATGACAAATACAGGATAGACTAACCCAGTGCAAGGATAGATAGTAGTAGACAGGAGAGCTAGCAATCTATGCAGCAGTGCAGATGATAGATGGTAGTAGGCTGAAGAGCTAGCAATCTATGTAACAGTGCAGATGATAGGATAGTATAGATAGGTAGTAACAGTCCTTAATGTGCATAGGTAGATAGTGCAATAAGGTTATGGAGGGTTCCCCTGCGGGGTACTTATCACTTGTAATGTTAGTAGGTTAGAGAGGTCCAGTAGATAAGGAATGATCCGGTAGCGAGATACAGGGATCAGTAGCGAGGTTCCGGTCTGCTCCAGGTAAAGGGAATGGCTGGAGGTTCCGATCGAGAGACAGGCTTGAAAGCATGTGGATAGCAAGGCAGGTTGAACGAACAATGTGAGTGAGACCGCCGGCGGTTGAAATAGCCGCTCTGCGGCGCTCAGCAGTGACATCATCGTTCTTAAAGGTATATGCGTACCACCTGAAGAGAAAGGTGGGACGCTTTACAGAGGAAAGTGGTGATTAAGGGTACCGGAGGTACCAGAATCTTACAGTACCCCCCCCTTAAGGCCGGCTCCGGAAGGCCTATAGGACAGGTTTCTCTGGGTGTTTCGAGTGAAAGTTCCGTATAAGTCTAGGCGCATGAATATCAGAGTGTAACGCTCCTGCGTTTTTGTTATAGGCTGGATTTACAGCTGCAAAATCTCCACTCAGTAGTCATGTAGAGATGTGTTGAATACCAGATCCAACTCTCCAGGACTCATCACCGTGGGCCTGTCAGCTTCAACATACAGATATATACACACTCAATGAGATGTTCCTGGAGTGATAGGATGTATATGATAGTATGAAGGTGATGTGCTGAAGGGACAGGTGTGAACAGTGACAAGGATGGTAAGCACTTGATAGGTTTGTACAGGAGAGTTCAAGATGGTATTTAGGAATGCAGATAGGTTAGTATCGAGTATGCTAACAGGTGGTGAGGACAGCAGATGACAAATACAGGATAGACTAACCCAGTGCAAGGATAGATAGTAGTAGACAGGAGAGCTAGCAATCTATGCAGCAGTGCAGATGATAGATGGTAGTAGACAGGAGAGCTAGCAATCTATGCAGCAGTGCAGATGATAGATGGTAGTAGTCTCAAGAGCTAGCAATCTATGTAACAGTGCAGATGATAGGATAGTATGGATAGGTAGTAACAGTCCTTAATGCAATAGTAGTAGTGTAAGTTATGGAGGTTTCCCCTGTGGGGTACTTATCACTATAGTATAGTAGTAGAAGGGTCCGGTGATGAGGAAGTGATCCAGTAGGGAGATACAGGGATCAGTAGCGAGGTTCGGGTCTGAGGAAGTGATCCTGGTAGCGAGATACAGGGATCTGTAGCGAGGTTCCACAGCAAGACACGCTTGTAAGCATAGATGCAAGGCAGGTTGAACGAACATGTGAGTGAGAACGCCGGCGGTTGAAATAGCCGCTCTGCAGCGCTCAGTGATGACAGCATCGGTCTTAAAGGTGTATGCGCACCTACCAGAAGAGAATGGTGGGACGCATACACGGAATGGAAAGTGGAATAAGGGTACCAGAGGTACCAGAACATTACAGTACCCCCCCCTTAAGGCCGGCTCCGGAAGGCCTCTAGAACTGTTTTTTCCGGGTATTTCGAGTGAAAATTGCGAATCAGTCTAGGGGCATGTATATCAGAGGTATCCAGCCAGGTGTCGTCTTGGGGCCCATAGTTCTTCCATCGTACTAGATATTGGAGTCTTCTTCTGTGGATACGAGAATCCAGAATCTCCTTTATCTCAAATTCTTCTCCGCCTTCAACTTGTACAGGAGGTGGAGGTGGGATGGTAGGCCTTATTATTTGGTTAGGAACATGTGGCTTCAATAGCGACACATGGAAGATGGGATGGATCTTGAGATCTGCCGGTAAGGTGAGCTGTACTGCAGCTTTTCCAATTAGTTTCCTGATTGGGAAGGGTCCCAAGAATAAAGGCCCAAGCTTTTTGCTAGGGATCTTTAATCTTAAATTTTTTGTTGATAGCCAAACGAGGTCCCCAATAACATACTGAGGAGAAGGTCTTCTACGAAGGTCGTAGTACCTTTTTTGTTGACTATGAGCGTGTGATATGGTAGTATTGAGTAAACCCAAAGAGTCTTTTATTTGGGTAAGGTAATCCAAGGCTACTGGATTACTCGATTGCAGGATGCGTGGTGGAAGAAGAGTGGGATGAAACCCATAGTTCAAGTAGAACGGACTTTGCTTCGTAGTACTGTGGGTTGCGTTGTTGTAAGCAAATTCCGCTAGAGGAAGGAGATCCACCCAATCATCCTGCAGGTATGATGTGTAGCAGCGTAGATATTGCTCAATGCACTGGTTGACTCTTTCAGTCTGTCCGTTGGTCTGAGGATGGTAGGGAGAAGTGAGCTTTCGCTCAATGCGTAAAATTTGACAAAGTGCTTGCCAAAATTTAGAGATAAATTGTGAACCACGGTCGGACAAAAGAGTCTTTGGAATTCCATGCAACTTGAACACATGTTTCATCAGTAGTTCCGCTGTTTGTTTGGATGAATGTAGTCTACGGATAGCGATGAAATGTGCCATCTTTGTCAAGTGGTCCACTGACACTAGGATGGTATTAAATCCTTTGGAAGGTGGTAGTTCTACTATGAAATCTAAGGACACAACTTCCCATGGAACCTGGGGTATTGGTAGACTACAAAGTAGTCCTGATGGTTTTGTAGTGTCAATTTTGGACCTTGCACAGATGTCACATGAAGAAACAAATTTTTGTACAGACGTCTTCATATCAGGCCACCAAAACTGCCTGGTGAGCAAATTAAAGGTTTTCGTCATACCCATATGTCCTGCCATGGGTACATCATGCGATAACTCCAAGATCTTGGTGCGCATAGTAGGGGGTATGTAAAGTTTGTCATTGTAATAGAGGAAGCCTTCTGCATCAGTACTTAGTTGTGGTGGAGGTGAATCCATTCCTATACTGTGCAAAATCTCTTCCTTCAAGGATCGTAAAACACCAATAATGCGTTCATAGGGTATTATGGGAATGGAAGGGATTTCGGCGCAGTTATCTTCGGTTAGTCGTGATAGCGCATCCGCTTTTTTATTTTTGTCTGCAGGCGTATAGGTCACTAAGAAATTAAATCTTAAAAAGAATAATGACCATCGTACCTGCCGGTGGGAAAGAGTCTTGTTAGTCTGGAGGTATTGAAGGTTTTTATGATCTGTATATATGAGTATTGGTAACTGGGTACCTTCGAGCAGATGTCGCCAATTCTCCAGTGCCAATTTTATGGCAAGCAACTCCTTTTCACCCACTGGGTAATTCACCTCTGGGCTGCTTAGTGATTTTGAAAAGAAAGCAACTGGGTGGAGTGATGAAGTGTTTGTTGGTCGTTGGGAGAGAACTGCTCCTACTGCCATATTTGACGCATCTACCTCTAGAATATATTGGAGGGATGGGTCTGGATGGCGTAGTATGGGAGCAGAAGTGAAGCTTGATTTTAACAAGCAGAAAGCTTGATTTGCTTCTTCTGACTGTAGCACCACCCCCGCAGGAGCTGCTGATTATATTATTGGGTCTACACCCTGCCTAACAACCCAATCAAATTGGCTCGATCCCTCCTCAGGCACAACTGACCCAGAATAGGACTGGACTATCAAATAGATACACAGGTTGGAATACAATACTTCACTATGCAACAATACCTTGTTACCTTCTTGAATAGTAGTCCTTCTGGGTGACACAATGGAACAACGCACAAGATTGTAATTAACCAAACTTAGTTTACTATATATCAAATTGAATAGGGGAGATACAATACAATACAATACAAGTCCATAAAAGGTTATTTAAAACAGCTTTAAAAAGGTAAAAGAATACCCCCACACTCCTCCTGCATTAAGGCTAGACACAGTACCAGGTAGGTGGGCCTATCTGAGTCCCTCCCCCAGAGTTCTCTTCTTTCTTGTTGATCTTCGCTAGCAAGGTTATTGAATAGAGCTCATTTGTAATCCAGATTAGGAATAAAGATCAAGAGAGAGAAAACAACGAGCTGTTAGTTGTCACCGCAGGGTGTCTGCGTAACTGAGCAATAACTTCTGCGAGAGAGATAAGCCTCTGGCGACTCCTTTACAGACCTTATTGTTTGTCTATGAGTCTCCTGAGAGAGTATGGTGATAAACCCCGGGGTTTTATCACCTCCTGCTGCGCTACCGCTATCTGTAGATAAAACTGTCTCTTCAGCAGATAAAGTCAGTTATTGGGCATGTGCCCTCTCACCAACAGAAGTTTCTCCTTCGCGCGCTTCCACTGCGGTCTCAGTCCTTTGGCTATATGCCAGCCGCGCGGGGTCCTTCTGGCGGATGACTTCCGGTCTCGGCAAACAGCAGTATGACCTCCAGGAATGTGCCTCGTGCTTGAGATGGGACGGTTCCACGTCGTCCCTCCAGGCTAAAAGGCTCTGGCCCAATATCCAGTGTCAGTCCTTCACTCTCGCTCGCTGGTTCCTCAGAGTCCAGCGCAGAAAGGCCCCCCCTTCGCGCGCTTCTCTCTTCCTTTAAATAACCTCCCCCATAGTGCCGTGCGGTGCAGCCGTGCACCCTGGATCTTGCAAAGCAGCCTGGGAGATGTAGTTTCTTCATCTTGTGAAAAGGAAGTCACAGCCCGGGAAATTCCATGCAGCTACCACTAGAGGGAGCCTAGTTCCTGGATCTTGCAAAGCAGCCTGGGAGATGTAGTTTCTTCATCTTGTGAAAAGGAAGTCACAGCCCGGGAAATTCCATGCAGCTACCACTAGAGGGAGCCTAGTTCCTTCCCACATATCAAACAGTGTCTTTAGGCATGTTTAACCCCGCTACACACTCCCCCCACTTGAGAAACTTTGGTCCCCAAAGAGGTCAACAGTATGTACCCTAGTGCATAGGTTGGCATTATACAACAAAAACATTAACATTTTGCTGAAATAAGTCAATCTGAATACATCCAATTTTGTATTCTAATAGCAGTGCAACAGTAAAACGATAAAGTGCAATTAATAAACAAATAAGTGATTTCTACAGTGTTAATATAGTGCTGATTTCTAGTGCTTTTATATAGTGCTCCTTTAAAAAGCACATGTGCCTTTGCAATTTCTTAAACACTTACATCTTAAAGTTTGTGTTGAAAAAAAAACATCAAAAGGTGAGAAAGAGAAAAAAACATATAGTGAGGTCAGAGCAACAAAATGTGCGCAAACATTAACTCACAAAGTAAACCAAATTGTGAACATCAAAAACTGTGCTTATTATAATGGCCAAACCCAATATCCTTATGTACAAACTTAAATGCAAACGTTTTCTACTTCAATACTTTGTTCTCATGATCTCTCACAGACCCCCCAAAACTTGGGTGGCTTGTACAGTTGTGCCTGGGGGTGAGCTAGGGTTGTCCCCCACCAAATCTACAGTGGAGGAACTAGGCTGGTCAGGAGATCTTTTGGAGGTAAAAACAGCTTCTTCCGAACATTCACCCAATTGATCATAGGTCAGTCTCTTAGGTGGGTGAATGACTCTCCTTTCCCTCTGTTCCCGTGGAGGCATGCTCTCAGAGGTGCTAGGATCAGGCACTTCTGAGGATTCTTCAATGTCCCCCTCCTCATGTTCCAACACAGAGGAACCTGATGGTTCAAGAGAGGTCAGTTCTTCTTCAGAGAAGGGTGCAACCTCCTCCTCAGGATCTTCATCCTCAGCTGCTTCTTCTGGAAGCATATGAAAGGGTATGAATTCAGGGGCTTCTGCCCGAAGGGCTCCTCTATCAGCCAAGTCAGATGAAGACAGGGAGGCAGGTGTGGGTTCTGGCAACTGAGATGACCACAACCAGTCGGGTACCTCCTCTTCATCTTCCAAATCTTCAGATGGAGAACTTCCCTCTCCCTCATCTGGGAGCGTCGTCTGAGATCTGGTAACTGGTCTGGACCGGCGAGAAGTCGAAGGGGCCTCTGACAAGTCTTCCACAGGGGGCATACGAACCGCTTCAGAGAGAGGCAGCAAATGGTTCCGATGCCAAGCCTTCAATGGACCCACACTTCCTTCAGGCCGAATTTGGTACACAGGAAGGTTTGGCAGTTGCTTGCAGATAACATAAGGTTGGGACTTCCAGCGGTCTGCCAACTTGTGTTTTCCCGGGACACCCAAGTTTCTCAACAAAACCCTGTCCCCTGGTTGCAGGTCATGGATCCGAACTTTTAGGTCGAAATTTTTTTTATTCCGCAGTCCACGTTGATCAGATGTGGCCTGAGCCTTGTCATAGGCCGCTTTCAGACTCTTCCGCAGTCGGTCCACATATCCTCTATGCGATGCTGAAGAGGTATGATCAGGCGAAATGCCAAAGGCCAAATCCACTGGCAACCGAGCCTCCCTTCCAAACATCAGCCGATAAGGGGAATATCCAGTAGCATCACTGACAGTGCTGTTGTAGGCATGCACAATGGCAGCTACGTGCTTGCCCCAATGCTGTTTCTTCTCTGAGCTCAAAGTCCCCAACATATCCAAAAGAGTCCTGTTAAATCGTTCAGGCTGGGCATCCCCCTGTGGATGGTAGGGAGTGGTTCTAGTCTTTTGAATGCCTAACATATCTAACAGTCTCTTGATCAGTCTGCTTTCAAAGTCCCTTCCCTGATCAGAATGGAGGCGTTGTGGTAACCCATAATGTACAAAGAACTTCTCTACAAGAACTTTGGCTACCGTTGAGGCCTTCTGATCCCTTGTTGGGAATGCTTGAGCATATCTGGTAAAATGGTCTGTTACCACAAGGACATTCCCCTGGCCACTCAGATCAGGCTCTAAGCAAAGGAAATCAATGCACACCAGCTCCATGGGTCCCTGACTTTGTAGATGGCCCATTGGGGCTGCTTGACGTGGCAGAGTCTTCCTCTGTATACACCGGACACAAGAATGACAGTATCCTTCAACTTCGGCCCTCATACAAGGCCAGTAGAACCTGTCCCTGACAAGCTGAAAGGTTCTTTCGGGCCCCAGATGGCCATGATTATCATGAAGAGCGGCCAGAACTCCCTCTCTGTATTTAGCTGGTAAGAACAGTTGCCACTTCTCCTCCAGATCTTCAGATGGACCTCTCCGGTAGGCCACTCCTTCTCTGATCTGTAACCGGGTCCACTCTCTATGTAACAGACGGGCCCCCTGAGGGGAGTCAGTTAGAAGCAACTCAGGGCTCTGGATCTCCAAGGCTTCCAAAAGAAGTTTTCCCAAAGGGTCTTCCAACTGCTCCTTCCGCAAGTCCCTTTTGGACAGCCGGGGCAAACCCTCCCCTTCAACCTGGGTCACCTGGCAGTAGCATTTGGGTACTCCGATAGCCGAAACCCCAATCTCTTCTGCTCTTGACCCTCCTCGGGATCGAAATTCAGTTCCCTGATATAGGGCACGCACCCCTTCTGGAGCCAAATGGGTCCATTCTTCCGCAGGTTCCTGTGGAACATGCAACCTTCTGGATAGGGCATCTGCATCCCTATTTCCGATTCCTGGCCGATACTTCAGGCCAAAATTGAAGCTAGAGAGGGCAGCCAACCATCGATGTCCTGTTGCATCCAGCTTGGCCGTAGTCAACAGATAGGTGAGGGGATTATTATCTGTCTTGACAATGAATTCAGCTCCGTACAGGTAGTCTTTCAATTTGTCAACCACTGCCCACTTCAAGGCCAAGAATTCAAGTTTGTGAGTAGGATAATTCCTTTCAGCAGGCAGTAGGCTTCTGCTCACATAGGCAACAGGTCGCAGATGACCCTCATGCTCCTGATAAAGTACCCCCCCCAGCCCATCTCGGCTGGCATCAACATGCAGTTCATATGGTTTTGTGGGGTCCGCATAGGCCAACACAGGGGCAGTGGTTAGGGTTTCCTTCAGCTGGACAAAGGCCCCTTCGCATTCCGGGGTCCACTGATCCTGGATGGATTCCTTAGCCTTCCGGGGGCCCATGGTGGACTTCGCCGGCTTTACCAACTCAGGGACATCATCTTCTTCATTCTTCAGGAGCTCATTTAGGGGTCGGGCAATCTGGGCGAACCCCTCCACAAACCTCCTGTAATAGGAGCAAAAGCCCAAGAATGACCGGAGTTCGGTCACATTTGTGGGTCTCGGCCAGGAAGCAACAGCATCCAGCTTGTCCGGGTCAGTGGCCACCCCTTCTTCAGACACGATATGGCCCAGGTAATGGACCGAGGACTGATAGAATTGGCACTTCTCAGGAGAAAGTTTCAGACCTTCTTCATGTAGCCTCTTCAAGACCTTTTCCAACCTCTCCTCATGTTCTTCCAAAGTTCTGCCAAACACGATAACATCATCCAAGTATACCAGTACCTCTATCAAATTCATATCTCCAACGGTCCTCTCCATCAGCCTTTGGAAGGTAGCAGGGGCCCCGGACAACCCCTGAGGCATGCGATTGAACTCAAAGAACCCCACAGGGGTGATGAAGGCTGTTTTCTCCCGATCTTCAGGGTGCATGGGGATCTGATAATACCCACTCTTTAAGTCCATCACACTGAACCACTTCGCCCCTGACAGACTCTGTAGGGCATCTTCGATTCGAGGAGTGGTATACTGGTCTGGGATGGTTCTTCTGTTCAGCGTTCGGTAGTCGATACAAAGCCTCAAAGATCCATTTTTCTTCCGGACTACCACTATCGGGGAAGCATACGGGCTCCTGGATTCTCGGATAATCCCGATCTTTTTGAGCTCTGCCAGCTGTTGACGTAGATCTTCTAAGTCACCTAAGGGGACTCGCCGGACTCTCTCCCTGAAAGGCTTGTCCTCACTCAGGCGGATCTTATGAGTGGCGCTCCTGGCACATCCCACGTCAAACTCGTCCTTAGAGAATATTTCCCTCCATCGAGCAAGTTGTGCCTTGGCCCTCTTCACCCATTCCGGCGGGAGGGCAGCGTTTCCAGAGCAAAGCTCCTCTATAACCGCTTCACCCTGTTCCTTTTCTTTGAAATCAATGGGGGCAACTGGGGTAGCCGGGTTGACTTGGCCCAGGAGCACTCTGGCCGGTACCTTCACTGGTGTAATAGAGGTGTTTCTGACACTCACTAAAACCCTTCCACGGTTTTCCTGTAACACCTTCAAAGGGATCACCTCAGGGATCACTTCTATCCCTCTCTGTCTCTCCTTTTGACCTGATTCAAAGATAATGAAGGGACCCGGCTGTTGCCATGTGAGTTTAACAGAAGCCTTAAAACAGGCCACCTCTCCTGGCTGTAAGACCTTTTCTGCTCTATCCAGCTTCCAGAGTCGTCCAACTCCTTCTGCGGGGGTCTCTTGCTCCAACACTAATCGTTGGTAGGCCTGCCGTAGCATGGGATGGATCCTTGGCGCCTGAGCATCTTGTCCCTGGACCAGTTGTATCAGAAGGCGCCTTACCAGGTCAGTGTTTGTTCCTACGATGAGAGAGCTTTTGTTGGCCCCTGGTGGACGAGGACAGACCACCGCTAAGGTGTCGAAGGTTTCCGCTTCACCAGCCACTGATGGATCAAAGGTCAACTTGATTGGCAGATACCCGTCATAGGGAAAACTTTGGGTCCCAATACCCCATATCTCCAGATCTTCCAACTTCTGCAAAGGTAGATGGGTAAGATATTTATCATAGAAGTCTCTATACAAAAGAGTCACCTGGGCCCCTGTGTCAAGGAGGGCTCTTGTGTAAATTCCTTCCACCTGAACCGAGACCACTGGGGAGGGCCCGACCAAGTTAGTTGGGAATTCTCTTGATGTAGCCTGGTTGTCTGATTCAGTTCTCTGTACCCTGGCCCTCTTCTCCTTTTTCTTCCTTGATCTGGGCCCCCGCTGAACCCGGTGTGCATTGACTCTCCTTCCCTCAGTAACCCGGAGTCTAGAACTGGGGGTGTTATATTGGGGTCTAACCCCCTGACTCGGTTTCCCTGATCCTGCACCACTCCTGGAGTCCCTTAAAACTGGCAGACACCCGGTTGACTCCTTCACCGGTGTCCTCTGAAGTTTCCCGCTGGCTCGCGAGCTTTCGTGGCAACCTTTCCTGAGCTGGGACATACCCTTCTAACATGCCCAACTCCCCCGCAGTTGAAACAAGTTAACAATCTTGCAGGCCGTGGCTCTGGATCTGTGCTGAGACTAACAGGTTCATCTGGCCTCTCCGATATACTCCCCTTGGGTAGAGTGGATACCTGACCAGTCAGGATGGACACCATTTCTATCAACTGAGACACTTGGGTCTTTAGGAGTTCAACTTGAGAGTCACCCTCTTCCACACTTATCACTCCAACCCGGGCAGTTGAGTCAAACTGCCGACTTTTCTTCTTGTTGTCCAACATGACCTCTTCCTCTCTGACCATTCGAATCAGGTCGGGGTATTCTAGAATGCCGCCATCTCGACGAGTTCGTAACAGTATGGCAATGGGATCTAAAGGTTGAGCCCCTTTCAGAACCTGTCGTGCACGAGTCTCATCTATTTTCCGGGGGTCTATTCCTTTCTTTAACAGAATCTGGTGGATAATCCTATCCAGACGTTTAATGAATTCGGACAACTTCTCCCCCTCTTCTTGATAACAGTGGTCCAACTGGTAGAGAAGTTCAGCCGCGTTCTCCGTCCGACCAAACACATCTTGCAGAATGTCCAAATAATCCTGTGCAGTGCAGTTCTTCTTGCTAAGCTTTAGATTACGTACAGCCTCTAATGCAGGTCCCCTTAAACTCTCTGTGATTCTCTGCTTCTTGTGCTGTTCTGGTACCTCCCATTCCTCCAAAGCCTGAGTGGCGGTATCTAACCACTCTTCGAACCCATCTTCTGCTGAAGGCACAGGCTGTTTCCCAGAGAATGTCCGGAGCTTCCTATATCCAGTCATCAAATAGCTTGAGGAGTCCCTACTACATTTTGCCACAATCTCCCCAAGAACAGCACACAGTTCTGAGCTAAAAGTCGACAAAGGTGATGACTCAGGATGCCCTTCTTGGACACCTTTTTCTTGGCTGGATACCCCAGGGGTGGTGGATGAGGGACCCGCAATAGGAACTCCTGGATGTATCAGGAAAAGTTCTGTTTGGTCAGTAGTTTTTACACTGTTTCCGTTGAAATAATCAGGGACCCCCTTCCTCCACTCACACAGTGCATACGTGTGTGGGACAGTGGTGTCAGTTTTCATGTCAATCACCCAGAATTTCCTGTCTGTGGATAGTGCCCTCAAAACAGGGAGGAGCTTTTCTTCAGTCCAGGCTTCTCCCTTGATTTCAACCACCAGGCCATTTTCCACTATGACATTCTCTTCCTTGCACCACTCAGCAGCAGCGACAGGATCCATTTCTGCGTGGGAGGGGATTCTATGGCTGAGAGGGTTGTATTGCAGGACTGTAGAAATCCCGGACGAGCCCCCACGTGTAGCACCACCCCCGCAGGAGCTGCTGATTATATTATTGGGTCTACACCCTGCCTAACAACCCAATCAAATTGGCTCGATCCCTCCTCAGGCACAACTGACCCAGAATAGGACTGGACTATCAAATAGATACACAGGTTGGAATACAATACTTCACTATGCAACAATACCTTGTTACCTTCTTGAATAGTAGTCCTTCTGGGTGACACAATGGAACAACGCACAAGATTGTAATTAACCAAACTTAGTTTACTATATATCAAATTGAATAGGGGAGATACAATACAATACAATACAAGTCCATAAAAGGTTATTTAAAACAGCTTTAAAAAGGTAAAAGAATACCCCCACACTCCTCCTGCATTAAGGCTAGACACAGTACCAGGTAGGTGGGCCTATCTGAGTCCCTCCCCCAGAGTTCTCTTCTTTCTTGTTGATCTTCGCTAGCAAGGTTATTGAATAGAGCTCATTTGTAATCCAGATTAGGAATAAAGATCAAGAGAGAGAAAACAACGAGCTGTTAGTTGTCACCGCAGGGTGTCTGCGTAACTGAGCAATAACTTCTGCGAGAGAGATAAGCCTCTGGCGACTCCTTTACAGACCTTATTGTTTGTCTATGAGTCTCCTGAGAGAGTATGGTGATAAACCCCGGGGTTTTATCACCTCCTGCTGCGCTACCGCTATCTGTAGATAAAACTGTCTCTTCAGCAGATAAAGTCAGTTATTGGGCATGTGCCCTCTCACCAACAGAAGTTTCTCCTTCGCGCGCTTCCACTGCGGTCTCAGTCCTTTGGCTATATGCCAGCCGCGCGGGGTCCTTCTGGCGGATGACTTCCGGTCTCGGCAAACAGCAGTATGACCTCCAGGAATGTGCCTCGTGCTTGAGATGGGACGGTTCCACGTCGTCCCTCCAGGCTAAAAGGCTCTGGCCCAATATCCAGTGTCAGTCCTTCACTCTCGCTCGCTGGTTCCTCAGAGTCCAGCGCAGAAAGGCCCCCCCTTCGCGCGCTTCTCTCTTCCTTTAAATAACCTCCCCCATAGTGCCGTGCGGTGCAGCCGTGCACCCTGGATCTTGCAAAGCAGCCTGGGAGATGTAGTTTCTTCATCTTGTGAAAAGGAAGTCACAGCCCGGGAAATTCCATGCAGCTACCACTAGAGGGAGCCTAGTTCCTGGATCTTGCAAAGCAGCCTGGGAGATGTAGTTTCTTCATCTTGTGAAAAGGAAGTCACAGCCCGGGAAATTCCATGCAGCTACCACTAGAGGGAGCCTAGTTCCTTCCCACATATCAAACAGTGTCTTTAGGCATGTTTAACCCCGCTACATGACCATTTGAATGTTTTTTTTATACTTGTCAGTTGTGTGAGAGGTCTCACAATGGCGGAAAAGTTCTTGATGAACTTCCTATAGAAGTTCGAGAATCCTAGGAATCGCTGTAGGGCCTTACGAGTTGTTGGTATAGGCCAGTCTAGAATACAGGATATCTTACTCATATCCATCTTAATTACAGTTTTGGATATGAAGTATCCTAGAAATAATATTTCTTCTTTATGAAATAGGCATTTTTTTAATTTCACGTATAGACTGTGTGAGAGCAGTCTGGACAACACAAGTCTTACATGTTTTATGTGTTCAGGCATAGATCGAGAATAGATAAGTATATCGTCTAGGTATACTACAACACAGACATCAAGTAAGTCTCTAAAGATGTCGTTTATGAATCTTTGGAAAGCTGCGGGAGCATTACATAGCCCGAATGGCATCACAAGGTATTCGAATAGTCCGTATCTGGTTCTGAATGCTGTTTTCCACTCATCCCCGTCACGGATTCGGATTAGGTTGTATGCCCCTTTCAGGTCTAATTTGGTGAAATAAGTAGCCCCACGCACCTGTTCAATAAGTTCAGGGATGAGCGGCAAAGGATAGCGATCCTTTATCGTAATCGTGTTTAATTGCCTATAATCGATAATAGGCCTGAGACTGGAATCCTTATTGCGGACAAAGAAAAGTCCTGCAGCAGTGGAAGAAGTAGAGGGTCTAATGAACCCTTTTGTCAAATTCTCATCCAAGTATTCCCTGAGATGAGAAAGTTCATCCTGTGAAAGGGGATAAACATGACCGAAAGGCAATTTGCTGTTAGGGAGTAGATCGATAGTGCAATCGTAATCCCTATGGGGAAGCAACACTTGAGCATTTTTCTCAAGGAACACTTCGGACAGATCCTGATAGCATAGTGGTGCAATTTCATCAGACACCACAGACAGAATCTTCCCATAAGATGGGAGGTTACACGTATTCTCACAATAGTGAGAAGGGAAAACCAAAGTCCGTTTTTTTCCAATCTATGATTGGTTGGTGTGTGTGTAACCAGGGAAGTCCCAAAATAATAGGAAAATGGGGTGAGGATAGTATGTCAAAGGTGATGGTCTCCACATGTGATTCGTTGGTAGTGGCAAGGAGTGCCTGAGTCTGGTTGGTGATTGGACCAGAAGACAGTGGAATACCATTAATGAAACTAACAGAAACAGGCTTAGATTTTGAAATAATAGGTATTTTATTTAAGGTAACAAAGCGTGTATCAATATAGTTTCCACAAGATCCAGTGTCGACCATAGCCTTGGTGGTGATCCTAGTTTGGTCCCACTGTAATATTAAATGAACAAAAAGATAGGGGTTAGAGAAGGAAGTCGTTAATCCTCCCAGCAAGACATGTGAACACTCAGTAGTCGTTAAAGGTGGGCGTATGGTTCCTACATCCATGGGAGTAGGGTCAACGGCCGAAATCTGAGAAGGACTAGACAATGGCATTCCCATCTTTTCAGCCCTTCTTTCTCGCAGTCGTCTGTCGATGTTGATACTAAGTTGTATCAAGGCCTCCAAGGTGCCAGGTAAATCCGCTCGGGCGAGCTCGTCTTTAACAGCTTCCGATAACCCGAGTCTGAATTGAGTTTGCAAAGATGTGTCATTCCACCCTGAATCAAGGGTCCATCTTTTGAACTCAGATACAAAGTCTTCTACAGGTCTCCTTCCTTGTTTTAAGGCCCTCAACTGAATATCAGCAGTACTCTGCCTATTGGGGTCATCGTATAAACTAGCGAGTTCCGCTAGGAATAAGGAATAGGTGTTGAGAATCTGATCATTACTCTCAAAGAGAGAGTCTGCCCAGGCCCGTGGATCACCCGTCAGGTATGAAATAACGGTACAGACTTTTATTTGATCAGTGGGGTATGTACGAGGTTTTAACAAAAAAAGCAATTGACATGCGTTTTTGAATTCACAAAATTTTTTCCGATCACCTGTAAACACTAGAGGAGGGTTTATTTTAGGTTCAGGAGGCTGAATAGCAGTAAGCCGTGAGAGCTGGGTTACCTGCTGTGTCAGAGTCTGATTCTTTTCTTGTACGTCAGTCAGAGCAAGTATTAACGCTTTTACTTGTTGTGTTAATTGTGTCACTTGAGTGGGTAATTCTGCTGAATCCATTTTTATGGTTCGTTCAATCTGTAACGCTCCTGCGTTTTTATTTATAGTCTGGATTTGCACCTGCAAAATCTCCACTCAGTAGTCATGTAGAGATGTGTTGAATACCAGATCCAACTCTCCAGGACTCATCACCGTGGGCCTGTCAGCTTCAACATACAGATATATACACACTCAATGAGATGTTACTGGAGTGATAGGATGTATATGATAGTATGAAGGTGATGTGCTGAAGGGACAGGTGTGAACAGTGACAAGGATGGTAATCACTTGATAGGTTTTGTATAGGAGAGTTCAAGATGGTATTTAGGAATGCAGATAGGTTAGTATCGAGTATGCTAACAGGTGGTGAGGACAGCAGATGACAAATACAGGATAGACTAACCCAGTGCAAGGATAGATAGTAGTAGACAGGAGAGCTAGCAATCTATGCAGCAGTGCAGATGATAGATGGTAGTAGGCTGAAGAGCTAGCAATCTATGTAACAGTGCAGATGATAGGATAGTATAGATAGGTAGTAACAGTCCTTAATGTGCATAGGTAGATAGTGCAATAAGGTTATGGAGGGTTCCCCTGCGGGGTACTTATCACTTGTAATGTTAGTAGGTTAGAGAGGTCCAGTAGATAAGGAATGATCCGGTAGCGAGATACAGGGATCAGTAGCGAGGTTCCGGTCTGCTCCAGGTAAAGGGAATGGCTGGAGGTTCCGATCGAGAGACAGGCTTGAAAGCATGTGGATAGCAAGGCAGGTTGAACGAACAATGTGAGTGAGACCGCCGGCGGTTAAAATAGCCGCTCTGCGGCGCTCAGCAGTGACATCATCGTTCTTAAAGGTATATGCGTACCACCTGAAGAGAAAGGTGGGACGCATTACAGAGGAAAGTGGTGATTAAGGGTACCGGAGGTACCAGAATCTTACAGCTAGTCCATTTTGCAGAAAATTCATTGCAGCAACTCAAAATGGTACTCAGTAGTTTGTATGGCCCCCACATGCTTGTATGCATGCCTGACAATGTTGGGGCATGCTCCTCATGAGATAACGGATGGTGTCCTGGGGTATTTCCTCCCAGATCTTGACCAGGGAATCACTGGGCTCCTGAACAGACTGATGAAAACCTGGCGGCGCCGGATTAACCGAAACATAATGTCCCAGAGGTGTTCTATTGGATTTAGGTCAGGCGAGTGTGAGGGCCATTCAATATTATCAATTCCTTCATCCTCCAGGAACTGGCTGCATACTCTCGCCACATGAGGCCGGGCATTGTCGTGCACCAGGAGGAACCCAGGACCCACTGCACCAGTGTAGGGTCTGACAATGGGTCCAAAGATGTCATCCTGATACCTAATGGGAGTCAGGGTGCCATTGTCTAGCCTGTAGAGGTCTGTGCGTCCCTCCATGAATATGCCTCCTTAGACCACCATTGACCCACCACCAAACAGGTCATGCTGAACGATGTTATAGGCAGCATAACATTCTCCATGGCTTCTCCAGACCCTCTCATGTCTGTCACATGTGCTCAGGGGGAACCTGCTCTCATCTGTGAAAAGCAAAGGGTGCCAGTGGCGGACCTGCCAATTCTGGTGTTCAATGGCAAATGCCAATCGAGGCTTTTTCAAACGTCAGGCTCTCAGGCCACCCTCATGAAGTCTGTTTCTGATTGGAGGTCATTTTGTAGGGCTCTGGCAGTGCTCATCCTGTTCCTCCTTGCACAAAGGAGCAGATACGCAGATACTGGTCCTGCTGATGGGTTAAGAACCTTCTTTGGCCCTGTCCAGCTCTCCTAGAGTAACTGCCTTTCTCCTGGAATCTCCTTCATGCTCTTGAGACTGTGCTGGGAGACACAGAAAACCTTCTGGCAATGACACTTATTAATGTGTGTGTAACGGCTGCTATTGCCACTAGCATTAGGCACTGTCTTCTTTGGGCAGGGACAGCTCCCCCCCCCCCCCCCCTGCCGGGAGAAGACAATGGCCTGGCAGGAGGGATTCCCGCATCAACACTGTCTGTGTTGATGATGGAATCGAGCATGAAAGAAATTTGCTCCACATATGGTTGGCCTAAGGCTAGGTTGGCACAAAATGCACCAGCAGTTGCCATAATAAATCTTTTAGGAGTGGCAGGGATTATCTCCCCAAAAAAGACACTTTGCAGAGGCACCCAGAGCAAGATGTTTCTCAGAAAGCTGGAGAAAAAAAAAACACTTTATCAAGTGTTATATTATAAAAAAACTCAAAAGACTTGGGACACCAACAACATGCGGGGGCGCATAGCATGGTGATCGCGGCTGCACGTGTTCATGGGCTCACACTGACCGAGTGAGTGGCAAGGAGAACCGATCAGCTGCATCTCCCTGCAGGGGAGACCTGTACAGGTAATTAGGGCACTGATCATCAGTGCCATGGTTACAGTACAGACCCAGCAGTGCCCATCAGTGACACCAATCAGTTTTTATTAATAATGCCAGTCAATGCTGCCTTTCAGTGCCACCTTTCCATGCCGCCTATCATTGCCCATGAGTGCCCCCTATCAGTGCTCATCAGTGCCCATCAGTGCGGCATATTAGTGCCTCCTCATCAGTGCCACTTAATCAGTGCCAAAAAGTGCCGCCTCATCAGTGCCAAAAAGTGCTGCCTCATCAGTGCCCATAAGTGTCACCTCATCAATGCCCATCAGTGCAGCCTAATCTACAAACATCAGTGGAGGAGGAAAATTACTTACAGTATCTCACAAAAGTGAGTACACAATTTTTTGTAAATATTTTTTTATATCTTTTCATGTGACAACACTGAAGAAATGACACTTTGCTACAATGTGTCAGTGTTGTCACATGAAAAGATATAATAAAATATTTACAAAAATGTGAGGGTGTACTCACTTTTGTAAGATACTGTATTTACAAAATTTACTGACAGAAACTAAGAATTTTTTTTACTTTTAGCAAAAAAAAAAAAGCAGTGATTAAATAACGCCAAAAGAAAGCTCTACAATGATAAAAATGTCATTGGGGTACAGTGTTGTATGACCGCACAATTATCATTCAAAGGGTGACAGCCCTGAACGTTGAAAATTGGCCTGGGCCGGAAGGGGGTGAAAGTGCACTGTATTGAAATGGTTAAACTTGTAGAGCACAAAAGAAAGGTATAACATGGTAACCTAAAAGCTGAAACATTTTGTTTTTTTTTTTTGTTTTTTTACAGCAGTTATACAGCAAAGCATTCAGTGAATGGAGGATGGGTGTATAAAATTACAGGATCTGGGTCCTCCAAAGAATGTTTTGTATTCTGGGAAAAATACTATGAGTTCTATGAATGGAGGAGGTGGGGGGAAGGAGTGGGCAAGTGGGGAAACTCAAGCTTATAGCAACTGATCTTAACTCCAGAGTGTAAGAAACTCAGCGCTGAAAGGTTTCTTTACTATATTGCAGACATACTTCATTACAGGTAAGGTGTGTCCCCTGATGATGCATAGCAAAAATAAGAAATAAATAAATAATAAACTTCAGCTCTAATTATCCAATATTTAAAAAATGAGGTGGCACAATAGACAGGTGAGCGAGGTAAAGCAATTATGTTTTTAAGCACATGCTCATTTTAAATTGCCCAGTTTTGATAGCTCACTCATACAGCTGGTTCCTTTACTAATCATCATTACTTATTATATATCATTATTTTTCAGGCTTTTTCTTTGTGGCTAATTGAGGACGACTGCAAAGCACCAAGAGAAATTGGTGGTCCCTGTCAGCAAAAATCAGAAAAAAAAAAAAATATAGCGTCTGAGGTTTATGATAAATAAAACTACTATTAGTGTCAATTACTATTTTGTATTGTGCTCTTTCACCCCATAGAATAAACCTCTACCGTTTATCCTGTCCTTGGCTAATCTTAACCTTTGTATTTGCACATTCTGTTAGCAAACTCACCAAGGGCTGTTTAAAAGCCAAAGTCTACCTTTTTCACATGCTTTTAACTCCAACATATTTTTCTATAAAGAAACTCTTCGTTGCCTCCCACCCCCCATAAAAATTAAAATTCAGCAGATGGAAATACTGTAGCTGCTGACGTTTAGGAGAAGGAAAGCTACCTGTCCAGGAATCCAGTACTGTCCTCACCCGAGCCAAATCTTTGCCAGTCTTCAGGTCTCTGGTGCCACTATGATAACTGTGGGAAGCCGGCTTTGACTCCTTGCGGCTTCACAGTTGGCTCCCCACTGTGTATGCAAAAGCAGCGCAAGCCCTGTACAGGCGGTCCTCGGGTTACAAACATCCGACATACAAACGACTCCTGCATACAAATGGAGAGAGACAACAGGAAGTGAGGAGAAATCTACCCCTAGGAAGGGAAAATCACTCCTGTAAGAGTTATCATGAGAAAAAGGTGTCTCCAGTGAAGCTTTATCACTAATCCTTGTTTCTACAACAACCCAAAGTTTTCAAAATCCAGTTGTCATAGGGACAGAAAATGAGGTGAAATCTTCTGAACAGGGGCACAGACAGCAAAACAAATGGTACAGGGGTGTTAACCCTTCCCTATGCTATCCAAAAAAACGTAAAAATATTATTTTTGCCGGAGCTAAACTTAAATGATGTACCTGATCCCACTTACAAACAAATTTGACTTAAGAACAAACCTACAGTCCCTATCTTGTTCGTAAACCCGGGGGAATCACCTGTAATTGGTCCCACGGGGTTGATAGCCTAGGCCAGTGGTTCTTAACCTGGGTTCGATCAAACCCCAGGGGTTCGGTGGGTCAGTCTTGAGGGTTCGGCACACCCTCCGCTAGTACCACTTCACTGTCAGGGACTATTTCTCCAGTTTCGGGCATGTCCTTCCGCTCCCACTCCGCGCCGTCATCATGGAAATACATAACATCCAGTGGCGTAGCGTGGGGGGTGCAGGGGGGGCCGGCCGCGCCATCTGGGGGGGGGGGCGCATCCGCTCCGCAGTGTCATGTCACTCACTTTGTCATGATAGGCTGGCCGCCGCCTGCTGAGTCTGCTCGCACTCGCAACTCTCTCTGCCCCTGGCTCACTCTCACTGCTGGCTGTGCAGCTCGGCACCCAGCCGAATCCGATCCAGCCTGAGCTGGCGTCGCCCACTTTAAGACAGGCCAGGCATGTGGTGCGGAGAAGGACTGTCTGGGGGAGGGACTAACATGTGCAGCGGCCGCCCAGCGCAGCGCGGGAGAGAACCACCAGGCCAGGCAGCCGCAGCAGCAGAAGCAGCCAGCAGGTGAGAGGCCAGAGAGCCAGTGGTGCTGCAGCCTGCAGGAGGAAAACCTAGCCTGTGATTGGGAGTCGGGACACAGGTGAAAAAAAGGTAGGACTGGAGTAGTACTGGCTGTACTAGTCTAGTGACTGACTGACTGTCTGACTGTGTGAGAACACTGAGAAGACTATGTAAAGGGGATCTATTTTATGGGTAACCTGGCCTGCTGTAAGGGGGGAGATCTAAATGGGGGATGGGACCTCACCTCACCCTGGCCTGCTATAAGGGGGGATCTATATGGGGGACATGATCCCCCATATAGATTTCCCCCTTACAGTAGGCCAGGGTGAGGTGAGGTCCCCCATATAGATCCCCCCCCCCTACAGCAGGCCAGGGTGAGGTTAGGTCACTCTGGGGTCCCCCATATAGATTCCCCTTACAGCAGGCCAGGTTGAGTTTAGGTCACTCTGGGGTCCCCCATATAGATCCCCCCCTACAGCAGGCCAGGGTCCGGACCTCACCTCACCCTGTCCTGCTGTAAGGGGGGAGATCTATATGGAGGACAGGACCTCGCCTCACCCTGGCCTGCTGTAAGGGGGGATCTATATGGGGGACCTCATCCTGGCCTGCTGTAAGGGGGATCATATATGGGGGACCTGGTCCCCCATATAGATCCCCCCTTACAGCAGGCCAGGGTGAGGTGAGGTCCCGTCCCCCATATAGATCCCCCTTTAAAGCAGGCCAGGGTGAGGTGACATGAGACATGATAATGACATGAGAGTGGCACTTGCCAAGATAAAGCTGCGCATTTCTGAACTGGTCTCTGAAAGACAACAGCAAAAGTCACACTAATTTGCAGTAAATATTCATTATTATGTTTTTGTTTTTGCGTGAAAATCATGTTTTAATGGTTTTGTTCTTTATTCTTAATGGTTTTGTTCATTTTGTGCACCTATGTGTAAATATATACCTAAAATAATATATACCTATGTTTTGAATTTGAAAAAATCATATTTTATTTTTCCAATTAAGAAGGGTTCGGTGAATGCGCATATGAAACTGGTGGGGTTCAGTACCTCCAACAAGGTTAAGAACCACTGGCCTAGGCAAATATCGGCAAAAGTGGGAGCGTGTACCTGTCAAAACCAGGTACTGCCCCCCCAAAAAAGCCCAAAAAAGTTGAAAATAAAAATAAGCGTCCGTGATTGCTATGATTAAGGCCCACACAGGGCTGAAACGCATGACAGTGGAGGTGGACATGTAAGTCTTAGGCCCCTTTCACATGGGCTTTCCGATCAAGTCCGCCAGTTTTTTCAGGCTGACCTGATGGGATGCTCCATGTACCTCTATGGAGCAGCAGATGTCAGCGGTGACATGTCCGCTGACACCCGCTGCTCTCCGATCCTGTCTGTGAAATCCAGACGGATGGAAACCCTATTTATTCCATCTGGAGGATCGGATGAAAATGGACAGGCAGTCTGTTTTCATCCGATCTCCCATAGAGGGGAGCAGGGATCTGACAGGTCCGTCTCTGCAAAGTAAGCGGAGATGAACCTGTCATCCGCCTGCTCAGCGGGAATCAGCGGTTCGATCCCCGCTGAGCAAAATGGAGTCCGCCGGGCGGAAAGCCGCTGTGAAAGGACCCTTATCCTGTATTGAATAAAGCATCTCTTCATGTCTCAAGTGTGGGTGCTACACTTCATTAAAATTTTGGCTGAAAGGAGCCTGCTGAGAACTGCACACTTACAGAGGATTTTGCTGTATGGGGTGAGCGGTGGTTGTGTGTTTTTCCTGAACATATTTGCTATACATTTTTTCATTTTTTCAATCATGTAAGAGTTGGTACACCGAAACGTGATATTGTTAGTTTTAGCCTGACTGGCTTTGTCAAAGATTGTGTGGCATCGAGTACGAAGGCACGGTGAAGAGCTCTGCACTAGGGTTGAAGGAAAGTATTCTGCTATGTGGGTTAGAAACAGGGAAACAGTTAAGATCAAGTTCAATAAAAGTGAAGTTGTCCTGTAAGCTTTTTAGATACAATGTATCATGTAATATATTGACTAGAAGATATCTTCAGTGAGGCTTTTAATGTTCTCAGACACTATGGTCTACTCTGAGGAAATTTTAATGCATGTTCTAAGTGAGAACTGAATACACACCTGTGCAAGTTTCTGGTTTTCAGGACTTGCCGTCAAGTGATAGCTATGAGTTTCCCCTAGTGATTAGGAGTCAAAGTGATACTAAAGTCTCGTTTTTTTTTTTTTATGTTTAAAATAACAAACATGATATACTTACCTGCTCTGTGCAGTGGTTTTGCACAGAGCAGCCCATATCTTCTCGTGTCCCTCACTGGCAATCCTGGCCCCTCCCTTCTGCCGAGTGGCCCCACACCTGCTATGGGGGCACCAGAGCCGAGCAGCTGCTCTGTGTGTCCATACAGACATGGAGCTGCGCCCGCCCCATCCCTCTCCTCATTGGCTCACTGACTTTGACTGACAATGCCAATGGCGCCCGCTGCTGTGCCTGAGCCAATTAGGAGGGAAAGTCCCGGACAGCCAAATCTCTTGTGCAACATTGCTGGATCTAGATGGGGCTTAGGTAAGTATTAGGGGGGCTGCTGCACACAGAAGTTTTTTTTATGCATTAAGATAAAAAAAAAAAAACCTTTTGCCTTTAAAACCACTTTAATAAGGCATGGCTCCTGACCATGTGATCACCAAGAAATGATGAGCACATGGGTTTGTTTACAAACAATCTTGCTGTCTCATGGATTTCACATGGCCAAAATGTTGTCACAGTGAAGAAGATTGGCAAAACAATATTTTTTACATTAAAAAAAAAATATATATATATATAGTTTAAGTCCATATGTCATCCTATGCCAAACCCAAGAAACTTTTTTTTTAGGTAGGCAACCAATGCATTCTAATTCTGCTAAATTTGATCTGGGTATTTAGGTTAAAGGGAAATTTTAATGGCTTTTTGTCAATTTATATTTTAATAATGTTTTTCAGATAACCATTGAATATATGACTTAGGTTTTCCAGAGTACTACGAGTTACCTAAAGAGATGGCACAGCAAAAGTTGTCCCCTTCCAGACACCCATCTCTGATTGAATCCTCTCAAATTCTTCAGTAGGGCTAGAATCATTGCTCTGATAGGCGTAACTTGTGTGGGTTAGTTAGACCGTGAGCTATTTATTGAACTTAGAAAATAATGAGATTTTTATAATAGAGGGTTAGGAGAAAAATAAAAAATATACAAAAGGAGCCTAAGCCTGTTTGGATATGAGACTTCAAAATATCAGTCTACATCGCATTAAAAGTTATAATAAACCACAAGCATGTCCTTTATGATATAGAACTAACAGAGGGAAAACTGAAACATTCACATCAGTCAATGTCTCCAAAGGAGCTTAGTCTAATGACTGGTAGTCAAAGATACTGAATCCAGTTTAAATGGATGCCATCGAACCCCTCAGTCTTTCTCTGAATTCAGGGTCTATTTACACCAGGTATGATAGGCATGCATTGGGTGGCTATTACAGAGCAGTCCCACCGCAAGACAAGGCAAAATGTGTATTTTTTTCCAGCACGGGGCATTATGAGGCATTCCATTGTCTGGCACCACCCAGAAGCCAATAAAACTTGATGAATTAAAGTTTGTTTAGAGCAGAGTTCAAAGTGGAACTTCCACTTATCTGTCTCTCCCCCCCCCACATTTGGCACCTTTCGAGGGGGGGAGGAGCGGGTACCTGTTTTTGATACGTACCCTGTCCCCACTTCTGTCTGACCTCGCCGCGGTGAGGTACGTCAGAAGTTTTGCCCCCTTCTCCTCCCGCATCCTTCCCCTGCTGCCAGGCCAGTAACCAAGCGCAGTGTGCTTTGCTCATGACAGTAGGTTCCCAGCCGCAAGGGTTCCCTTTCCGGCAATGGTGGCAACAGCACCCAACAGCCGATAGAAACATTGGCTGCGGTGCCGAAATTTCTCGATTGCAGGAGAGGTAAGTGTCCTAATCAGTGGCAGCTGGTCATACGGGGCGCAGGGGCGCCGCCCCCCCATCCATGTATCTGGCCCCCTAATCTACATGCGAGGCACCGGATGCATGGAGTTCAATGGGGCTTTTTTTTTTTTTTTCAGCCATGTGATTCAGAGGCTCTCACAGGCTAAAAAAAAGGGTGGGCTCGGGGGGCGCAGAGCAGTGCACCCCAAGCCCACCCAGTTGTGTGACAATAGCGAATGAAAATCCGCTATTGTCACACGGGTCCTCCTCCTGGCCAATCAGGAAGCGGTTTTGAGACCCGTTTCCCGATTGGCCGAAAGGAGAAGCCATGCCATTGGGCATGGAGGAGGAGGGAGGAGACGCAGAAGACAGGGAAGAAGCCGAAGCTACCGCCGCCTGCTGCTGCATCCAGGCAGGGTGAGTGAGCAGGGAGGGGGTCCTGTCTGTCCTCTCCTCTTCTGTCTCCCCTGTCTCCCTGTGGTCCGGGGGGGGGGTAGGTATGGTGTGCGGCCTGGTGTGGCCCGAGGGGGGTATGGTGCGGGCGGTCTGATGCCCCCCCCCCGGCCCATGGAGCACCAGCCGCCACTGGTCCTAATATTAAAAGTCAGCAGCTACAGTATGTGTAGCTGCTGACTTTTAATTTTTGGAGGAGGAGGCCGGAACACCACTGTAAAAAAAAAGTGAAAAGTGTGGCACTGCCATCTGCACTGCAGTGATACCACTGCATCACATCGCACACCAGCCGCTGCGTTGTAACACAGGTCCTGGTGTGAATACACTAACATGGCATAGACGGGGAGGTTATCCAACTCCATGCACATAATGATCAAACAAAAAAAATCTAACAGCCCAGTGCTGCAAGCTAAGAGTGCTAACAACATAGTTACCAGTCTGCCCCGAATAAACTAAATAAGGTATAAACAATTCACACTTCTCTCTAAAAATACAAACAATTCAAAACTTTTGCATGCTATCTGCATGTTGGGAATTTTTGTAATCAGTGGTTATATGCTAAAATAGCAGAACAGAAAAAAAAAAAAGGATGTGAAGAAAATGAATACTTCTTTGTTTCATTTAGGATGTAATGTGTATGCAAAGCTAGGAAATAAGGGTGGAAAGTATTTTTGCTTGGTCCCTGTACTCATGGTCTAGGGGGGATTGTGTTCCCGTTTTGAGAAAATCTTAAGGCAAAAACTTTTTTTTATATTTTAGATAGAGTTGGTTTCTAATGTTTTTTTTTTATTCTGAAATAATGGGTACAACAGGGTACAAAAATATATCACTGTGATAGGTAAAGGTATAAACAGATAAATAAAGGGCATCCAAATATCACATTGAAAAATGTAGCATCCATCTGTTATTTCACATTTTAGATTGTAGCTTCTAATTTGATCTTGTATTTTTACTTTAAATTCTGTATGTTGGTTTGTTAATCAACTATTTTGATGAAGCACTGAGAAGTTCTTGCACCTAAAGAGCAGCATCAAGTATGCCCACTTTCAGAGAACAAGTCAACATCAGAGATAGGGATGGCCTTGCGGTTCGCCTGGCGGTCGGTTTGCGGTGAATTTTGCTTGTTCACTACCCGCCAATTTTGCGAACACATGGCTATGTTCAGAGCGGCCATATTAGTTTACATTGGGGAGAACTTTGCCGTCAGGTGGAACAGGACAGCCAGTTGAAACATCTCAGCACATGGACATGCCCCCTACCTTATAAATAGACCAGAGCAGGCGGCCATTTCACATTCTGCTTTTTGTCAGCGTAGGGAAAGGTCTGCTGTATGCATCAGGGACAAATTGCCAGACACAAATAGCTCTGTTAAGATCCACAAAAGGCCTTTTCAGGACTGGTATTTCGGTATAGGTCTACTACAGTCTCTTTTCAGTTTAGGGACAGGTATACAGTCTTTGCTCCAGGGACAGATAGAGATCGGCAGTGACACAAATCGCTCTGTTAATGTCCACAAAAGTAATTTAAAGGGCTGCAATTTATTTGGTATAGGTGTGCAGTTTCTGTTCAGTTTAGGGACAAGTATCCAGTGTGCTCCAGGGACAGATCAGCAGTGACACAAATCGCTCTGTTAATGTCCACAAAAGTAATTTAAAGGGCTGCAATTTATTTGGTATAGGTGTGCAGTGCATTATATAGGGGTGTTATCCACGGTATAATACACTTTGTAATATAGAAAGCATATTATAGTGGATTTGTATTGTGCACTGTGCAGCATTGTGACTGGTGTGGTGACTGAACGTTGCTGCAGCAATACTACAAACAGTGACAAAAGCACTTTTAATGTATTATAACTGGTGTGATAGACCAGTGGCCCCCCAATACCACATATTGAAGTGGGGTGTTATCTGAGTATACTTTTACAAGTGTATTTGTGTCCTGCAACAATATTGCCTCTTTTGCTGTGTTAACTGTGCTACACACAGTGACAACATTTACTGGCCAATTATTTGTAGAACTGGTGTAATAAACCTGTGGCCCCCACAATACCACAGATTGAAGCGGGGTGTTATCTGAGTATACTTTCCTAAGTGTATTTGTGTCCTGCAACAATATTGCCTCTTTTGCTGTGTTAACTCTGATACACACAGTGCCAAACTCCCTGGCCAATATTTTGAACAACTGGTGTGATAGACCAGTGGCCCCTGTGACAGGAAGTCAGGTAAATCTGTGGCTGTAGTCCCAGACAGGAGATACATTTCCACCTGGTTTAGAAAATTCACCAATTACTATAGGGTGTCGGCTGCAAAGGTAGCCAGAACTGTCTAAGGCCTTCAGCTGTTCGGAATGAGGAAGTTAAGGCCTCTATAATTTGTCCAAAGGAAGTCTATTGATTGCTGCCTCCTGACGCTGTGTGAGCTGGGGAGAGGAGGACAGTCAGATGTGTGCCTCCTGACGCTGTGCGGGCATGGGAGAAGGAATGCCCCCTGAAGCTGTGTGAGCATGGGGAAGACCTCCTGAAGCGATGTGCGCTGAGGAGGGTAAAAAGGGTGAAGACTTCTCAAGGTGAGAAAATGAACTATTTCTATGTGAAGAGTGTGAAGAGAAAAAACAATGGATGTTTTCTATGTGAAAGGAAAGTCCAATGAACATGTGCTGTGTGAAGAGAAAAGGGACATTCTCTATGTGAAGAGAAAATAAATGGACTATTGATAGTCTGCTGTATGATCAGCCAAGTCTGCCCAACAGTAGGTTGGGGACAGACTTCCTTAGACAGGTTCCTGTGTGTGAGAAGGTAGCCGCCCACAGTGGCAAGGATTTATTTTGTGTTTTATTTTATTTTAGATGTTTTTGACGCTTGCACTTGTGTGAAGAAAATTGCATGAATAAACCAAACTGTTGTTTGCAACCACTTCTCGGCTATCTCCCTGTGCAACGAACCCCCCAAAGGGTCATCCACACCCGCCACCGAGCTAATCCTCTCACATATGGTGGAGGTATGCATTGGGCAGAAGCAGAGATCCCTGCAAAGAAGTGCATATGTTCTATGAACTTTGTCTGGTGCATGAGATTGCACAATCTGTGTGTGCAGGAGAGAAGATCCTGAAAGAGAGGAAAACTACTTGTGTTAAAGAGACAGTGGTCTCGAAATTTTTGATGAACTTTGTTTGGTGCATGAGACTGCACAAACTGTGTGTGCAGGAAAGGAGATCCTGCAAGAGAGAGAAAAGCTACTTGCTTTAAAGAGACAGTGGTCTCAAAATTTTTTGCTGGACTGTGAAAAATTTATTGTGGAGTTATTGAAGATGGGGCGATCAAAACGCCTGAAAGATGCAACGATAGCTGAAATGAGAGTCCGAATTCTATGGATGGAGGGGATGTTACCGCCTGAACGAGCCCCATCCATGCCTGAACGGAGTCTGCTAAAAAGAAAGGTTGTTGTCCCTAGCAACACTGAGGCAAATGCAGCTCAACAGCAGGCAAAAACGGATTTTCAGCGGAGCTTTGCAGCTCAACAAACGGCTCACCAAGAGAGCATGGCAGGCTGGAAACAGAGATGCCAGCAGCAAATGGAGGCCATCGGTTTGGAGGAAACCAAGTATGTGTGCAGGGCTGAACTGGATGCCTTGCAACGGAAAATGGAAGAAAAGGAACGAGCCCTGGAATTGCTTAGGATGGAGCATAGAAACTTGCAGGCTCAGGTGTTACAGTGGGAAGAATCCACTGCTCTTCTTTTTTCCGAGTTACAAAAACGTGGAGAGACTATAATGGAGAAAGATACCATCCTCATGGAAAAGGAAATGGAAATTCAGACTTTGCAGGAGCAAAGTATGGGTGAAATATTGGAGTTGCGTAATCAGCTGGAAAAAAGTCTTCAGTCTTTGGAAGCTACAAAAATAGACCTGCAGGGGGTGCAGGAACAGAATGTCTCTCTGAAAAATACCTTGTCTCTCAGCTACAAGGAGAAAAATGAGAGAGAGGCTAAATTACTGAGTACTGTGTATGACCTCACCACTTTGAACAATGTGGTAGATGAATTACGTACGGACTGTGAAAGTTGGAAAGAGGAAGCCCAACGGGTCCAGCAGCAGCTAAAGGAGAAAGAAGCCTGTGTGGCAGAATTACATTCTCATTCCCAGAAGCTAGCCAATGAGGTGAAGGCTCTTATGCAGGGAAAAAGAGATTCTGAACACAAGAGGGAAAAAGTGGAATCACAGCTGCAGGAATCGCAAGTCAAGGTGTCAGAAGGTGACCGATTGTGTGCTAAGCTGTCAGAGAAGGCAAACCGACTGCAGGTTGAGTTGGACAATGTCACAAATCAGCTTTCTCAAGCAGACAGAAAATCTAGAGAAATTGCCAAAGATTTCTCTATCTTGGAATCGCAGCTGCAAGACACTCAGGAACTCTTACAGGAAGAGAGGTGTCAAAGGCTGAGTTTTAGCACAAAGCTCAAACAAATGGAAGATGAGAAAAATGGCTTCCTGGAACAATTAAAAGAGGAGGAGGAAGCAAAGAAAAACCTATCAGAGCAAGTCGCAACATTGCAAGCTCAGATAGCAGATATGAAAAAAACGCATGGAAGAAAGCGTTGGTTCATTAGAGAATGTGGAAGATGTGAAAAAGAAGTTTGATCAGATGCTTGGTGAGGAGAAGACTGTGTCTGCAAAATATGCAGAGGAACGCGACCGTGCAGAAGCGGAGGCGCGTGATAAAGAGAGCAAAGCCCTGTTCTTGGCTCACTCCTTGGAGGAAGCTCTAGAGTGTAAAGTTGAACTAGAAAGAGTTAACAAACAGCTGTGTACAGAGATGGAAGATTTGGTCAGCTCCAAGGATGATGTTGGGAAAAGCGTTCAGGAGCTAGAAAAGTCTAAGCGAGGCTTAGAACAGCAAGTGGAAGAGATGAAGATTCAGTTGGAAGAACTTGAAGAGGAATTACAGGCAACAGAGGATCTGTCCCAAAGAGGGGATAGTGTGCCTGAGGCATTTTATAAAAGGATCAGTGTTTTGGGGTCTGTCCTGAGTGAGCATCAGAAATTTGATGACATGTTGTTTGAATTACCCCTCTGGATTAAACGCCACCTAGTGGAGAAAACTAAGGCTGTTGGTGAAAATGTGAAGCAAATGAATAAGTGCCTTTCAGGGAATATTTCCAAAATGGAACTGGTGAAAGACAGGTGGCAGAAGTTTGAGCGTGATCTTGAGATACATTCCATGTGGAGTTCAGATGAAGAAAAGGAGCTACAAGGGAAAAGTAATGCAATAGCAGAAAGTGCAGTGAAGAAACCTGTAATATACTGTGTTGCAGTTCCATGCTTCTTCACTGATGCAGAGAGGAGGTCTGTAATGGATACCACCCAGATCGCTGGGTTCAACTGTCTACGGCTAATTAATGAAGCTACTGCCTTTGACCCATATGATGGTGGAAGGAAAGTTGATAAAGTACAGACATTTCTTGGAACAAAGCCAAGTGAAGCAGAGGTTCTCAAAGTTTTGTGGAAATCATTTATTGATTGCAAAGAGAGGCGGCTCAAGAATGTTGAAGACATTAAGACAAGCACAATTGAGTT
The DNA here is from genome assembly GCF_965119305.1 of Pelophylax lessonae. Classification (NCBI taxonomy): domain Eukaryota; kingdom Metazoa; phylum Chordata; class Amphibia; order Anura; family Ranidae; genus Pelophylax; species Pelophylax lessonae. The sequence continues at coordinate 202,703,041 of NC_138774.1, forward strand.
GCCTATGGATCACGGTCCTCCATGGCGGATAGGACAAACTTGTATGCAAGACAAACTTGAGAAGGAGCGAAATGATGCCAAAAATGCAGTTGAGGAATATGTATATGAGATGAGGGACAAACTGTGTGACATTTATGAGAAATCTGTCAATGAAGATGACAGAAACAGTTTCATCCTGAAGCTTGAAGATACTAGGAGGCTTATCAGTGAGAGTCAAGAGCACTGCCTGACACATGCGTGCCTGGAAAACTGTGTCCCAACCCTAGGGTTGAAACAAGAGGGGGGGGGGGTATGTGACAGGAAGTCAGGTAAATCTGTGGATGTAGTCACAGACAGGAGATACATTTCCACCTGGTTTAGAAAATTCACCAATTACTATAGGGTGTCGGCTGCAAAGGTAGCCAGAACTGTCTAAGGACGGTGAAAGGCCTTCAGCTGTTCGGAATGAGGAAGTTAAGGCTTCTATAATTTGTCCAAAGGAAGTCTATTGATTGCTGCCTCCTGACGCTGTGTGAGCTGGGGGAGGAGGACAGTCAGATGTGTGCCTCCCGACGCTGTGTGGGCATGGGAGAAGGAATGCCCCCTGAAGCTGTGTGAGCATGGGGAAGACCTCCTGAAGCGATGTGCGCTGAGGAGGGTAAAAAGGGTGAAGACTTCTCAAGGTGAGAAAATGAACTATTTCTATGTGAAGAGTGTGAAGAGAAAAAACAATGGATGTTTTCTATGTGAAAGGAAAGTCCAATGAACATGTGCTGTGTGAAGAGAAAAGGGACATTCTCTATGTGAAGAAAAAATAAATGGATTATTGATAGTCTGCTGTATGATCAGCCAAGTCTGCCCAACAGTAGGTTGGGGATAGACTTCCTTAGACAGGTTCCTGTGTGTGAGAAGGTAGCCGCCCACAGTGGCAAGGATTTATTTTGTGTTTTATTTTATTTTGGATGTTTTTGACGCTTGCACTTGTGTGAAGAAAATTGCATGAATAAACCAAACTGTTGTTTGCAACCACTTCTCGGCTATCTCCCTGTGTAGCGAACCCCCCAAAGGGGTCATCCACACCCGCCACGAGCTAATCCTCTCACACCCCCCAATACCACATAATGAAGTGGGGTGTTATTTAACAGTATACTTTTCTAAGAGTGTATTTTAGTCCTGTAAAAATGTGGCCTCTTTTGCTGTGTTAACTGTGCTACACACAGTGACAACAGTTATTGGCCAATTATTTGTAGAACTGGTGTAATAAACCTGTGGCCCCCCCAATACCACAGATTGAAGCGGGGTGTTATCTGAGTATACTTTCCTAAGTGTATTTGTGTCCTGCAACAATATTGCCTCTTTTTCTGCGTTAACTCTGATACACACAGTGCCAAACTCCCTGGCCAATATTTTGAACAACTGGTGTGATAGACCAGTGGCCCCCCAATACCACATATTGAAGTGGGGTGTTATCTGAGCATACTTTCATAAGTGTATTTGTGTCCTTCAACAATATTGCCTCTTTTCCTGCGTTAAGTCTGATACACACAGTGCCAAACTCACTGGCCAATTTTTTGAACACTTGGTGTGATAAACCAGTGGCCCCCCAATACCACATATTGAAGTGGGGTGTTATTTAACAGTATATTTTTCTAAAATGGTATTTTAGTCCTGGAAAAAATTGGCCTCTTTTGCTGTGTTAACTGTGCTACACACAGTGACAACAGTTACTGGCCAATTATTTGTAGAACTGGTGTGATAAACCTGTGGCCCCCCCAATACCACAGATTGAAACGAGGTGTTATTTAACAGTATACTTTTCTAAGATTGTATTTTAGTCCTGCAAAAATGTGGCCTCTTTTGCTGTGTTAACTGTGCAACACACATTGACAACAGTTACTGGCCAATTATTTGTAGAACTGGTGTGATAAACCTGTGGCCCCCAATACCACAGATTGAAGCGGGGTGTTATATACATTTTTCCAGATATACTGCGATTCTCTAGAGACTTTTGTCACAGGGTAATTTAAAAAAGACAGGCAGAGGAAGAGGCAGACACTTACGCAGGGGGGGTAGGGCAGGAGCAGTAGGCCGGAGCCAAAGTGTGAAGTTTCAGAAGGTGCGTTCAGTTACGTCAAAGGACGCACCAGACTTGGTTGAGTGGCTCACTCAGCCTTCCTCTTCTGCACCCTCCTCATCCTCTCTATCTGCACCCTCTTCACTCTCTGCTGTGTGCACCCCCAAAGACACCACCACAAACACCACCACCCTCCGCTTGAGTCACTGGAATTATTTTCCAATCCATCACAAGACATTTGCGATGCGCAGCCATTGTTGGCATCGGATCAGGAAGAGGAGGTAGCAACAGCCGCCACTCAGCAGTCTGACGACAGTACCCAGATCAGCACAAGGAGGTTGGTCCCTGCTGTTGCTGCCTACTCCGAGATCAAGAATGTTAGTGGTGTCGAAGGTGACATGGATGATGACGTGTCTATGGACGTCACAGAGGTGGCCACAAGAGAGGAAGAGGAGGGGAGTTCAGAGGGAGAGACGGACTGGCAGATAGGGAGGAGAGGCAGGCAGAACTTGCATTGCACAAGAGGTACAAAGCAGACTGCAAATGTATCAGAAGCAAGACATCAACCATGTACAGTCACATCTGGTGCTCCCAGGACGCCGACACATGGCTCTGCAGTGTGAGCTTTTTTTAATGTGTCCATTGCTGACAACAGTGTTGCCATCTGCAGCCTATGCAGTCAACGCATAAGTCGCGGTAAGCCCAACACTTACCTAGGGACGACCGCCATAAGAAGGCACCTGAACTCACATCACCGAGCCCAGTGGGAGCAACACCGTCAGAACCCACAAAGCCACACTCCAGGCTCTCACCGTCCAGCCACTTCTCCTTTTCCTCTCTCCTCACAATTGTCCTCCACTCCACCTTCCATAATGCCGTCGTCACGTTGTTCTGGAAAAAGGCAGGCTTCTGTGGCCCAAATGTTGGAGCGGAAAAACATGATGACGCCGGATAACCCTCTTGCCCAACGTTTGACTGCTGGCTTGTCGGAACTGATAGCCCGCCAACTACTGCCATATCAACTGGTGGACTCGGAGGCCTTTCGTAAATTTGTGGCCATTGAAACACCACAATGGAAGGTCCCAGGCAGGAAATGTTTCTCGCAGAAGGGCATTACAGAGCTGTATGGCCATGTTCAGCGGCAAGTGAATATATGTCTGGCACACAGTGTTGGTGCCAAGATACATCTGACCACAGACACATGGTCTAGCAAACTCGGGCAGGGAAGGTATATCACTTTTACTGCCCACTGGGTGAACCTTCTGACGGCCGTCAAGCATGTTACTTGTGGCACCCGTGTAGATTTGGTTGTACCGCCACGGATTGCATGCTGGCCTGCCTCTTCTTCTCCTCCTCCTCCATCCTCCCTCTCCTCCTCAGCTGACTTCTCCTTTTCCGCTGCTACCGTCTCTTCCGCTGCGCCGCCCTAGTTCCCAAGAACCTATTCCACATGCCAGGTGAGACGTTGCCATGCTGTGCTGCATCTGTTGTGCCTGGAAGCCAAGAGCCACACTGGTCCTGCACTCCTTTCAGCTTTGTGTTCACAGGCAGATCAGTGGCTGACACCGCTGAATTTGACAGTTGGTAAAGTGGTGTGCGACAACGGTGCCAATCTTCTGAGCGCGCTGAAACAGGGCAAAATAACACATGTGCCATGCATGGCACACGTCCTGAACTTGGCCGTGCAGCGATTCGTTGCCAAATACCCTGGGGTCCAGGACGTCTTGCGGCAGGCCAGGAAAATCTCGGGCCATTTCAGAAGATCTTACACCTTGCTGACATTCAGCGGCGACACAACCTGCCCGTCAGGCGTCTTATTTGTGACTGCCCGACGCGATGGAACTTAACGTTGCATATGCTTGATAGGCTGCTCCAGCAAAAACGTGCAGTTAACGACTACCTGTACGAATTCTGCGGCAGGACAGGTTCTGGGAGCTTGGGTTTTTTTCACCTCGCCAGTGGCTGTTAATGTGCGACGCATGCAGACTTCTGCGGCCATTCGATGAGATCACCAAACTGGTCAGTCACGGCCAGGGCGCCATCAGTGACATCGTACCTTACGCTTTCTTTCTGGAGTGTGCATTGCGTTGTGTCATTGATCAAGCCGTCGAGGAGCAGGAGCAGGAAAATGAGGAAGTCGCAATGTTGTATGAATTCCCAGTGGATGCTACTCCATTTGAGACAAGTCAACAGCAGGAGTCTGAAGAGGAGTCAGACGAGGATGGTGCCGGGGGGGATGAGGAGGAGCAAGAAGAGCATGCTTTAAACCTTTCTGGGATCCCTGGTGTTATCCGTGGATGGGGGGAGGAGATCGAGGATGACATTATCCTGGATAATGAGCTGTAAGAAGGCCACTACACCGCTTCCAGTTTAGTGCGAATGGGGGCCTTCATGCTCCAGTGTTTTAAGGGGACCTCCGTATAAAAAGCATAAAGGCCAAGAAACAGTACTGGGTGGCAACGTACTTAGACCCCCGGTACAAACAAAAAATGGTGGAAATGTTACCACAATCACAGAGGGCAGTCAGAATGCAGCACTTCCAGGCCTTGCTGCAGGAAATGCTGCATTATGCTTTTGTGTGCACTGGCAGAGGAATTTCCAGTCACAGAGAGAAAGTTGCGGGTAGCAATCCATCAGCGCCTGCAAGAAGAGGGTGGTTTGAAGATGTCTTGGTCACTTCAGATATGAGATCCTTCTTTCAGCCGAACCATTGACAGCTGTACCCTGGATCCAGCAACAGGGAACGCCTAGACCGACAGATTTCCGACTACATCGGGTTAACGGCCGATGTGGACGCTCTGAGGAATGATGAACCCCTGGACTACTGGGTGGGCAGGCTTGACCTCTGGCCAGAGCTTGCACAATTTGCAATGGAACTGTTGGCCCTCCCCCCCGTCCAGTGTCCTGTCCGAAACGACGTTCAGCGCAGCAGGGGGGATCGTGACCGATAAGCGCACTCGCCTAGCTCATGACAGTGTAGATTACCTCACATTTATAAAAATGAATGAGGCATGGATCTCTGAGGAATTCAACACATGTGACCAGTAGACCATGTTTCATTGAAATTCCTCATGCCAGGCCACAAATATCCGTCAGACCGCCATCCACCCACAACAATTCCTGGTCCTTGTCTTCGCTAAATACAGCGGCATAAAAGGCATTTCATGTTTATTGAATGCCAAATTTTTGTGGCCTTTCAGGGCCGACAATTATTTTTTCTGTGAATGCCTAATGTACCTCTAGCCACAGAATACAACTTTCTTTGCTGTCAGGTAAACTCATGTGGGCTAATTTTTGGGGCCTATACAGGCCGACACTTACTTCTGTATCCTGTGAATGCCTAATGTACCTCCAGCCACCAAATACTACGTTCTTTGCTGTCAGGTAAACCCATGCGGGCTAAGTTTTGGGGCCTATACTGGTCGACACTTACTTCTGTATCCTGTGAATGCCTAATGTACCTCCAGCCACCAAATACTACGTTCTTTGCTGTCAGGTAAACCCATGTGGGCTAATTTTTGGTGCCTATACTGGCCGACACTTACTTCTGTATCCTGTGAATGCCTAATGTACCTCCAGCCATCAAATACTACATTCTTAGCTGTCAGGTAAACCCATGTGGGCTAATTTCTGGGGCCTATACTGGCCGAAACTTACTTCTGTATCCTGTGAATGCCTAATGTACCTCCAGCCACCAAATACTACGTTCTTTGCTGTCATGTAAACCCATGTGGGCTAATTTTTGGGGCCTATACTTGCCGACACTTACTTCTGTATAATGTGAATGCCTAATGTACATCCAGCCACCAAATACTACATTCTTTGCTGTTAGGTAAACCCATGTGGGCTCATTTTTGGGGCCTATACTGGCCGACACTTACTTCTGTATCCTGTGAATGCCTAATGTACCTCCAGCCACCAAATACTACGTTCTTTGCTGTCAGGTAAACCCATGTGGGCTAATTTTTGGGGCCTATACTGGCCGACACTTACTTCTGTATCCTGTGAATGCCTAATGTACCTCCAGCCATCAAATACTACGTTCTTAGCTGTCAGGTAAACCCATGTGGGCTAATTTTTGGGGCCTGGAATGGCCGACACTTCTTTATCCTGTGAATGCCTAATTTTTCAGTCTGGAATTGAAAATCAATGATTCTGTAAAGGTTCCGCCAAGTTGTGGAATGGATGCGGACCCATTTTACAGATGTGTGAATGGACCCTATATGTATCTGACATGTATTTACCGGCTGCTGTCAGTTCTGGCTGATTTATGAAAAAAAACAAAACATTTTTTTGCTGTAAAAAAATTAATAATTTTTAGGGCAACTTTTCCAATTGCAATACTTCTGTTATGACATTGTCCATGTGCTGGGACTATTTGTGCATAGCAGGTAAGTCTTTGGTGGCTGCAAATATGACCTAAAGGTTTTTAAAGTTCGCCTCCCATTAAAGTCAATGGGGCCCGTCACAAACTTGCGGTTCGAAACTTTTGAGAAAATTTGCGGCTGACGTTCGCTAACCGCCCCGGCCGATGTTTGTCCATCACTAATCAGAGATATGACACAATCATTTTTGATGAGGAATTTAATAAGCCTAATCACTGAAACCATGTATGCGGATTGATGCTTGTGGCTTCCAAGCAACCTGTAATAAATTATATGTAGCATGTAGGCTGCCATTGCTGACGTTGCCTTCTGAAAATTTAAAGTTGACTAGCCCTTTAAGCTTCACATTAAAAAAAGAATGTTGTGCCCTTAGGGCACTTTAAAGAGACTCACTGTTGAGTTGTGTGCCCTTAAGATGAGGAATGTGTTAATTTTATTGAATAGAGTAACCTACAATTATCCTGTAGTGTCTTGTTTATCACTTTAAAGGGTGAGAGGAAAAGCAAGCTTTTTATTTCAGAGAAGAGCAGTCCACTATACAGTAAAAATACCTCCAGTACCTTCTCCCTCCCCCTACTCCTAGGGGTGTATTTGTAAAAAAATAAACACCCAGTGAACATGCATGTATATTCGTTCTAGGAGAATGGGGTAAAAAAAAAAAAAAAAAAAAGAATCTTCTTGTATTTATTGACTTCTAGTGGCAAAAATAAGTATTTTCTATTTGAAATCAATTTAAAACATTTATCCAGCACACAAAAGCCTAATAAATTACTTTTTTGCCCTATTGTCACAGAACAAATGTGCATGCACTTTCACTGGGCAAATTAGAAGACGGACAGCAGAAAAAAGGCCAAGTGGTCCATCCAGTCTGCCCCATTTTTTAAAAAAAATATTTTTGTTTCTGCTTTTTACATTTTTGTCTGAGTATACTGTAGAACCACATTTGTTCCAATGTTTGAATCTACTTACTGTTGTCTGACTCACTACCTCTGCTAAAATTCTATTCCAAGCATCAACTACTGAACAATTTTGAATTTCCCTCCTGCTAGTTTGAGGTCATGTCCCCATGTTCTTGATCTTGGCTTTATATTGATAATACTGCCCTTCCGGACCTTATTCACTCCTTTGCTTTATTTAAAGGTTGTAATTGTGTCTCTTCTTTCCTTTATTTCCTCCAGACTGTACAGTACATATTAAGTTCCTGGAATCACTTCTGATATGTTTTATCCCTCAGACATTTCACCATTTTTGTTGCCCGTCTCTGGACTCTTTTTTTTTATCAAAATCTTTTTGTAAGTGAGGTCTTCAGAACTGGACACAGTATTCTAAATGAGGTCTCACTAAAGATCTATATAGGGGAATCAGGACCTTTATTCACCTGCTGGTGACCCCTCTAGTGAAGCATCCTAGAATTCTATTCACGTTTCCCACTACATGGCCACATTGTTTCCTAATTTTGAAGTCATCTGAAAAAAAGTACTCCTAAATGGTTTTCCTTTGTAGTTCTAGACAACACTGTACTCCCAATATTGTATTCTATTAAGGAATTATTTTTCCATTGGTGCATTATTCTACATTTAGAAACACTAAACTGCAGTTTCCACTGCTTTGACCAATCTTCCAGCAATGATAAATCATATTCCATGTTACAGACACCTCCAGGGATGTCAACCATATTACACACCTTTGTATCATCAGCAAAAAGACACACATTCCACACCAAACCTTTAGTTATATAAATTACATATAGAATAAATAGAACAGGACACTAGTTACTGGTTTCTGTTCCGAATGAACTCCAAACCACCCAAGGTTTAAGTTCTAGCTTGTGCAACCTTTTTATAAGATTATTCTGTGGGACTGTATCAAATGCTTTGCTAAAATCAACACCACCACCCTGGTCCAAAACATTAATGGTATAGTAAAAAAAATGTAATCAGAATAGTCTGACATGATCTGCCCTCAGTAAAGCAAGCTGTTTTGGGTCCAGTAAATTGTGTGTTTTTAAAGAGGAAGTAAACCTGTAAAGACAAAGGCATAATGAGCTAGTATACTACATGTCCGGCTGTTCACGGCATAGAGCTCTGAAGGAACGGCATGGGTGGCCGTTCCTTCAGAGCGCATGCGCCGATTACGTCATCTGCTGCATGCACTGTAAATATCTCCTAAACTGTGCATGTTTAGGAGATATTTATAGCACCTATAGGTATGCCATAATATAGGCTTACCTATAGGCAAAAGACTTTAAAATGGGTTTACAACCACTTTAAAAGACTCCATTAGCTTGACTACAACAGATGGTAAACTCACTGGCCTCTAATTGCCAGCTTCTACCCTGCTACCCGTTTTGTGGATCTGTATATTAGTAGCTGTCTGTCAAACATGGGAAAATTATTTTCATAGAAGAGGTACCTTGATGCCATCTTAGAGCTCTGGGATGAATACCATCAGGACCAATTGCTTTATTAAGATTTAACTATTAAGAGGTCTGTATGCTACACCATTTCCAAGGAAAGATCCCTCTCCAGTTGGAAGGCCGACCCTGAGGGATTCAAGTATTTCATTTGTTTTTTGAACCAACGTTTAGTCTCAGGCTTGGTTCACACTTATGCGATGCGGGAAGGCTGCAAATTTGCAGCCTGTTCCCGCATCGCAAACGCACCCTTGGCAGTTCACACTGCCATATGCGATACGCTGGGGGTGTCAATGTAATCTTAACGACACCCCCAGTTTGATCGCATATCGCTGTGCGATCTTACAGTTCGCAAAGGATCGGATTGCACAAGTGTGAACCACTGTGCGATCCGATCCTGATGCGGCTCAAAAAAAGGGTCCTGTGCGTCTTTGCTGCGGGTGCAGTGCGAATTTAGCCATACAGAGTGTATGGCTGAATTCGTACCGCACACCCGATCGCATATAATGAAGGAGCAGTGCGCTCCGATATTATATGCGATCGCTGCAGCCGCACATATGTGAACCGGCACTTATGCAATTTTTTTTTTTTTTACATATATGACAACTCCATCTTCTCTCTTTCCTATTCTCTCTTTCCTGTATAGTGTGTACCCTGCATGTTCAAAAAACTCCTGAAATCCATACTAAGAAGCTTGGTGCCTTTGTGTGAGGGATGCAGACCATCTCTTTTGTACAGCTCAATATCAGACCACCTGCAGGCATCATGGCTAACATAACCAAAACCTTCAATTTTGCACCAATCTTTTACCCAACATTGAACCCTGCTATATAAAGGACTTCTTCTTGTTGTGCAATATGTAGAAGTAGGACCTCTAAAAATTTAACAGTACACCCTAACTGATGAAGATACTGGCCCAAATTCTGAAAATCTTTCCGTATGGAACACACATCATTCTGGGACAAATCATTGCTGTCTATTGCTATGCATATTTTTTATAAATAAACACACCCATTAAAGCGTATGTAATAGAAAGTGTATTGTTATATACAGTATTTTTGATAAGTTAAAAAAAATAACTTTGATTTTGCCAGAAATATTGTGAAATTATAGCTTCCTGTGCCCTGTTAGTGTGGTGCTGATTGTTATAAGTTGCGTTGTTCTCAGCTATCTCTATTAACTACAGAACCAAACCCCTCTAAATTATGGAGATTAGAAGAGGGTTGGAGTTTCATACTCCTCTTTTGTTCCTGTTGTGATGACACAGAAGGGTGAGTAAGTGTTGTCATCATAGGAAGGAAAGTGTGTTACTAGCATTTTGAAATGCACTCTAATGCACAAAGGAACAGTTGCCGTTTGTCCTGCACTGTACTGTATGTAATGATGACAGCAGGAGGGGAATTGATATGACCAGGCAAGTGTGGAGGAAGCCTGTTGGACCACAGGGTAAAATAAGTAATACTATCTATATCCACCCTACACTAAAGCTGGTCAGGTGCTTAGTGAATTTCAGCTGATTCCTAATGAACTGTATACAATTCCATCAGTGGGTACCACTCCCTCCCCTCACCCCACATCCTTTGATTGAAAGATCGGAGCAGTCGAATGGAAAATTATTGGTTAAACAGCACCTGCATCCAGTCTGATACAGGCACTGTTCTGACAGCCAGCAGCACCTTTACATGTCCAGCTTTAGCAAGCATCAGATCTTAAATATACATGGGGGGATCTGGGCACCCAGATGTAATTTTATTATGATCAGAATTTCACTATACGTGATCCTAAGCCAAATTATAATTTGACTCCCAACCTCCTGAATGTAGTTAACTGAATCCAGAAAGCTAACTCTGGGTACTCTACCTACCTACACACAGAATGTATCAGAGCACAAAGAGTAGCATCAAAAATGATTGATCAGCACACCTTAAGAGAAGAAGTCACCATGGCCCAACAACTTCTGCTGATCAGGAGGTGTTTGATATACCTGTAAACTGAAATCTTTCATGCATGTTGATGCTGCAGGTTGCTGCTCACAAGGCAACCTGTCATGGAAATGATGTAGGCTTGTGGGCGGGGTCAACTGTGATGGTGCACGTGGGCGTACCTCTTGCGCGGAGATCACTTATCAATGTCCAGGACCAGGCAGAGACTGCAATCATGTGGAGATTTAAACATTAAAGAAGTTCAGCGACTTAGAGATGTAGTGATAAAGTGCAGAGTTCCTCTGAAAGTGACTTGTCCCATGTCACTACACATTGTATGCATCCATTGAAATAGTTTTGCTATCCCAAAATAGAAAAAAATCATATAGAATATCCACACCAAAACACATAAAGCAGCTGCTTAAGCAATTAGTGACACTAGATGTCCAAATTGTCCACGATTCACTTGCTCCACCAATGTCCCCAATCACAATTCGTAGTGCTTCTACCACTAGGTGACACCAAGTATTGAAGCCTCTTACCGGATCCTGTGGACCATCATATAGTATGGTCAAATGGCCAAATCCTTGGGCAATTGGTTTAAAAAAATTGCATATAGCAAAAAAAAAACAAATACACTTGCTGTCCCAAAAAGCAGCAGGCTGTGTGGCTGCACTGGACTCTCCCGCCGATCAACAAGCGTGCATAAATACGAAGCGTCGTAGCTACGCCTAACTAGTTTAGTCAAAGAGATGATTGGCTTACCCACTAGTAAGAGCACTGGTGGAGCAAGTGAATTGTGGACAATTTGTTTCCTTTGGACTTTCCTGTTTCACATATTTTTTTCTTTTCAGCCCTTGTGTATGGGCCCTTGTGGACACTTTTTATTTATTTGGTGTGATTTATTTTCCCATGTTTTTCACCTAATAAGTTTGATGTCATTATATTGATTCGCTTCGGTGTTTTCACAACATTAAGTTCTTTTTTAGCGCTGCTTCATATATTTATCACTACCCCAAAATAGTCCTTAAGGATAAACAGGATGAGATGGAGACTCATGCTCGGATGATCCAGTACTCGGGCATCCAAACATCCAATCAAAAAGAAAAAAATCCAGCACCACAATGTCTCAAAAATAAAACATACGATTTTATTAAATCCATACAATAAAAGGAATCAAAACCTGTTGTACTACAGGTATTGATTTATTTTATTGGATAAATTTAATAAAGTCATATATGATTTATTTTCGAGACATCTAGGTCCTGGATTTTTTTCTCTTTCACTGCACACTGTACTTGTATGTTTGCATTAGGAGGAATGTGTTGAGCCTGTGCCCACTCCACCAGTCCAGTGTACCTCAATTACATTACCCCCAGTAACAGAATGATGTCCCGCTGAGCACCTAGCGTGGATCTCATGTGTTCTCTCACTTAACTCTTCCCTTCCCATACCTTGTGACCAGGCCATAGATCTCCGTAACGCAGGTTTGGACCTGGTTGCTATTGGATACCGACTGCTAGGGAGGGAGTCAGAGCTTCGACCTCCTCACTACCGGAGGACCTGTCACCTTACCAGGTACCACGCTTAACAAATGCCTTGTGTCCTGAACTTGCACTTGGTTACTCATAGCAACTACACTCCTTCTCTGTCTTGCCGATTTAACCTCTATTTTAGTAGTGTTACTTCATACCCCCTAGTGCAGGGGTGTCCAAACTTTTTTCAAAGAGGGCCAGATTTGATGAAGTGAACATGCGTGAGGGCCGACCATTTTGCCTGACATTCTTTGGACCATTAAAATTTAATGCAAGTTAACTATTTTATGCAAAGTTTATTGTAAACGCCATACTTTTCCATTTCGTCACATGGAAGACAAATCTAAACAGGTGTTATGCCAGTTATCATGGAGAGGGCGCTGGTCCCGTCATACTAGCGCCAAATTTATTTGTGTTCTTTATTGCTCCCTTATCAGGCTAAAGCCTTGTATACATGTTCAGATTATCAAACGATCTTGCGTCCGATTTTTGTTGCATGCTAGTCTCATATGGAAAGTGAAGAGGTTACTTTCATACGAAAATTCCCGTACGACAGAATTCAACTTCAGAAGTGATGTCACGTGTTGAATTGTTTTGTACGTGTTCTTTCATTTCTGAGCATGCCTAGTCTTGCTCTTACCATTTTTTTTCGGACGAAAACTGTACTAATTAAATGAAAATCGGATGTTGTGTTGATGTACGATAAAAAATGTATAGTCTGCACATACAGATTTTGTCATCCGAAAATTCGTAATCGGCTGTCGAAAGCATCATACTAACGATCCGAAAATTTTACTTTCGATTTTCGTATCGTGTGTACGGGCCTTAAGTCTGAGGCCATATTGAGCAAGGGGTATAACGCTGGTGGGGACGGGCAGGGGGTTTTAACATTTAGTGTATTCACAAGTAACATGGATGTTAAAAGATCCAGAGATCCCAGTGGTCCTGAGCAGCACTCTGGGATTCACAGGGGCCACAACAATAGATTTTTACAAATTACCTGTGGGGCCATATTAAAGCGGCCTGGGGCCCGCAATTGGCTCACGGGCTGGACTTTGGACATGCCTGCCCTTGGGCTTTACAGATCCAAGTTCTTTAGATACATCAGTACCAACATGCACCCCATTGAATAACTTCAGACCAGGCTCATAATGGTTAATATAACTTTACTGGAGAGATGCAGCATAACAGTCCAATATGAACAACGTTATGTTCCTAATCCTAACTAGAATAATGTAGTGGCCCAGGCATATCTCTGTGAGGTAAGGGCCCATTAAGGAATTGTTCATGGCTTGGATGTCCTCCAAAATCCCCAGTTTCTTTAGCAGTGGCATCATGTGCTCACAGATAAGGCTCTTGGACCCACCGATACCTGCATTTCCTCTCTCCGGACCCTAGCTGGCTGGCTCAGGCAAAAAGCACAGGAACTGGTCTAAAAACATCTAACTCCTTCGTTTGCCTGGGCCAGCTGCTGAATAACTAAACTGTACACATTTTCAAGCAGCCATCAGGCTTCCTCATGGGCAGTATCCAATAAGCGGCTGTAGTATCCAGAATATATTATATTCACAATTCCCATAAGCTTTATAGAGATTCTCTTTAACCACTTGCTGACCGCTCACTCGAGCTCTATTGCGGCAAAGTGGTTAGTTATCGTCCAGCGACGTAGACCTACGTCGCTGGACTCCTCCCCTTGTGGGCGGCGCACGCGTGCCGCCGGAGGCTCGCTCCCGCTGTATTCATTCACAGCGGGAGTCGGGCCAGGAAAGGAGCGGTGGCGATCGCCGCTGCTCTTCCCCGATCGTCGGGGAATCGAGTTTGGAGATCCGCCCGCTTGTGTAAGTGACAGACAGTGACAGATTTCAGGGTTCAGCATAGCTGAACCTTTGATCTGTCCCTGTGTCACTCAGTCACCTCCCCCCACACATGTTAGTAAGCACCAGGCATACATTAACCCCTCCCTCCCCAATAAAATTAACCCCTTCCCTGCCAGTGTCATTTTTACAGTAACAGTGCATATTTATAGCACTGATTACTGTAGTAATATCACTGGTACCCCCAAAAGTGTCAAAAATGTTAGTCAAGGGTCCGATCTGTCCGCCGCAATGTCGCAGTCCCGCAAAATAAATCACAGATCGCAGCCATTACTCGTTAAAAAAAAAAAACACCAAAAATGACAGAAATCTTTCCTGACAGACTCCATGGCAGCACACGTATGGGTAGGCTCCGCCTCCTCTCCTACCCTATAGGACCCCACTCCCATAAATTTTTGCTCCAAGCCAGGAGCCGTGTTCCTTTTTTGTCCTCCTTCCGCAAGAGAAGTCTTACCTTATAGGATGCGTTTTCTTACATACCTGGTGGCGTGTGGCTTTCCTGGATGATGCCTTTCTACCTTAGTCCAGCAATCTCAGTACTACTGGGTGGACCCGGGCAATTTGAAATGATGCCGGAAGATGCCATAAATCCTGAATGAGAGGTGGGCTGCATCGCTTGGCCAAACGTCCTTGCTACTAGCGGGAGGCCCTTATGCCCTGACGCACACGCTAGTCTCCGGTTGAGGAGCGTTCCAGGTCCTTCTGTCGGTATTGGTGGTAATGTATTGCTTACTTTATACTTTATATCGTTTTGCTTCCTGGTTAGTATGGCGGCTGGAGCGCTCCTGCGTTCCAGGCCGTCGCTCTCGGCTCCTCCCCCTGCCTCCTGATTCCCAGTTGGGTGTTCATTGCGAGGCTTGGTTCCTAAGTGGTCTGCGCTTGTGCGCACGCCACTTCCGGTCCTCCATGACGCGGTGGCGTCGGGGGGGGCGTGGCTTTACGGCTCCCGGGAAATTTAAACGGCTGATGGAGCTGTCATTCTTGGGATGTCTGTGGGCTTTTGCGGCGGCCTCCCCACGCTGTGTCTCTGCCTGTGTTTGGTAAGTCCTGTGCTGGGTCAGTCCTGCTTGAATGGGGGAGGGGAAAGGCGGCTATGGGAAGGTAAGATTGAGTTCTTACATCCTTCCTATTGCAGGTTATCTCGCTGTGATTTGCAATGGATGCCTCACCGCCCCCCGGTGGCCAGTCCCTGCGCAACAGGTGAGCTTTAGCTTTTAACTCTCGCTTGTCTGCCAGCTGGCTTACTGTAGCCTGAGCTTTTCTTTCCTTTGTTTTCAGCCCTTTTAGGTCTGACCAACGTCCTGCATCGGGATCAAAGGATAGATCACCTTCAGGCCATCACCATGCATCATCCAAATCCAGGCACCATAGATCCAGATCTAGGTCTAGGCGCCATGATGATTGTCCAACCCGGTCTTCCCGACATGCTGACCGCCCCGCACACAAATCTTGCTGGGGTTGTAGGGCTGTAGTCCCTGAGGATAGATCCTTGTGTGATGCCTGCTATTCTCGGGCAATCAAGGAAAAACAAGTCCCAGATCCACCAGTGGAAACCCTGGTCAGGCGGATCGTGCAAGAATCCTTAAGGGATTGGGATTCCAACCGGCTGTCTGGGCATACAACTGATACTCCAGTTCTCCCTCAGAGGGAAGACGTAGAGCCAGGCACTTCCCAGCCGAGTCGCTTCTCGGATTCCTCTGAAAGTGAGGATGACCTAGAAGACCAAAGTTCAGGTTTTGATTTTGCCATGATCTCTCCGCTAGTAAGAGCGGTAAAAGAGGCGTTAAAATGGGAAGAGCCAGCAGACTCCCCAGCAAAACAGAAGAAATACTTTAAACATCTCAAGAAAGAACGGGATCATTTCCCTTTTCTGAATGAGCTGGGGGAAATCATTACAGACGAATGGCATGGAGTTGAAAGAAAGAATTCCTTATCGTCCAAATTTTCCAGGTTATATCCTTTTAAGACCGACAAAGTGAAGCATCTTGATTCTGCACCTACAATAGACGCAGCCTTGATGAGGCTAGTCAAACACGTTACCCTACCTTTGGAAGATTCCGTCTCATTTAAAGATGGTCTGGATAGACGAATTGATACGGATCTCAAAAAGATCTATCTGTTAGCTGGTATGACCTGCAAGCCAGCCCTAGCCCTTGCAGCCACATCCAAAGCTATGGAGGCTTGGGTAGATAACGTGGAGACCACACTGAAAGGTGTCTCAGAAGAAGCAGCCAGAAGCTCGGCTGTGTATGAACTAAGGTTAGCAACGGCCTTTTTGGGAGAGGCTTCCATTGATATCATTCGCCTGGTGGCGCGGGTCATGCTCTCTTCTGTCACGGCCAAACGTGCTTTATGGTTACGTCCCTGGCTGGCCGATCCTGCTTCCAAACAAGCCTGGTGCAGGATTCCGTTTGAGGGTGCGTCCCTTTTTGGCAACAAGCTGGACAGTGCCATTACCCGTGCCACTGGTGGTAAATCAGGTTTCCTCCCTCAGGATCGCCGTTTGTTTGACCGCAGAAGATTTCAGCACAAACCAAGTTCGGATCGATCCAGAGAAGCTCGATCTTACAGGCCTGGACGTGAGTTCAGAAAGAATTGGAAAAGATCTCAACCTACAGGTCAGAAGTTCAACAAGGGAACACCTTCTAGTGGTCGGGAGACCACAAAGTCTTTTTGATATCAGGCCTGCTCAAGCGTTGCGAGTAGGCGCTCGTCTACGTCAGTTTGCGCACGTTTGGGCAGCCTCGATTACGGACCAGTGGACCGTCAAGACTGTGTCTCATGGTCACGTTTGGTCTTTCAAAGAAACTCCAATTCTGCGGTTCATCCCTACGGCTCTACCTCGCGTGGAAGAAAAGAAGTCAATTCTTCTGTCATACGTAGATTCCCTGATCTCTCAAGGTGCTGTCATCCCAGTTCCGGCCGAAGAAAGGTTTCAAGGCCTTTATTCACCTCTATTCATGGTGCTAAAGAAAAACGGTTCTTGGAGACCGGTCATAGACCTGACTCATCTGAACTCTTTCATAAAGAAAGAGAGGTTCAGGATGGAGACACTCTTCACTATCCGCCAAGTGGTGCAACCAGAAGATTGGATGATCTCCATAGATCTAAAAGATGCCTATTTCCATGTCCCAGTGGCAGCAGAACTACAAAAGTTTCTTCGCTTTGCCGTGGGTCAAGTGCATCTCCAGTTTACCTGTCTCCCTTTCGGGCTTACCACCTCACCTCGAGTCTTTTCAAAGGTCTTACTGGCTATTGTAGCTCTGATCAGATCGAAAGGGATCCGACTGTTTCACTACTTAGACGATCTGCTTCTTCTTTCTCAAGACCAAGCACAGATTCTGCAACACAGATCTCAGGTAATCTCCACCCTTCAAGAATTCGGGTGGCTCTTGAATCTGGAGAAAAGCCATCTGGATCCGTCAAAATCCTTGATCTTCCTGGGGGCACTCTTCAACACCTCCAGAGGCACCATCTCTCTTCCAGTGGAGAAGATTCCGGTGATCCGCAGCAGAATACAACCGGCAATGTCAACTCCTTATCTTCGGGCATCACAGTGTCTGAAAATAATAGGGACCATGGTCTCCACGGCCCCCATGGTCAAGTGGGCACAGTGGAGGATGAGGCCCTTTCAAATCGGTTTCCTCCGCCAATGGAGCTCTGGGAATCCAGACACTCCTGTACGGATAACATCCTCTATGAGGGCGAGTCTGTCTTGGTGGCTACAACGGGAAAATCTCCTGAATTGTCATTCGATCGTTCCCGTTCCTTGGATCGTTGTGACATCGGATGCCAGCCAGACGGGCTGGGGTGCGCACTGCCTGTTAGAGGTGGCCCAGGGCAGGTGGGACTTTCCCACCCTCGGGTTGGTCTCAAATGTCCTGGAGCTTCGGGCAGCTTTTCGTGCCATCATGGCTTTCCGTCACTTGGTGAAAGGGTCCTCGGTCCTTCTACGGCTAGACAATACGACGGCAGTCGCATATATCAAGAGGCAAGGGGGCACCCGCAGTTCCTCCCTTCTGGAAGAAGTGAAACCGATCATGGCATGGGCCCAACGGAATCTTGCCAATCTATCAGCTGCTTATCTTCCAGGAGTCCAGAACGTTCAGGCAGATTTTCTGTCAAGAACCAATCTAGACAACAACGAATGGTCTCTTCATCCAGAAACCTTCAAGTGGGTCATCTCTCTGGGGATTCTTCCGGAAGTAGACCTGTTTGCCTCTCCAAACAATGCCAAACTGACGAAATTCTACTCGAGATGGCGTTACCCCCAAGCCTACGGGGTAGATGCTCTGACGGACCACTGGAAGTTCCACAAAGCATATGCTTTTCCCCCGGTCCCAGTGATATTCAAGTTCCTGCAGAGACTCAGGAGAGAGAGGGTAGAAATCATAGCAATTCTTCCGTTTTGGCCAAGGAGGCCCTGGTTTCCTCTGCTGCTCCAACTGAGCTTTCGGGATCCTGTTCCCCTGCCATTCAGGTCGGACCTTCTATCTCAGGGTCCAGTGCTGCATCCATGCCCAGCGCAGTTACATCTCATGGCATGGTCCTTGAGAGGGAAAGACTAAAAGCTCTTGGCTGTCCAAGTGCGGCAATGTCCACAATGATGAGTGCCAGGAGACCGGGCACCAACAAAGTCTACGAGAGGATCTGGTCTAAGTTTGAGGATTACATGTCTAATGAGTCCGATTTCATCACTAATCCTAAGATCCATCACATTCTGGGGTTCCTCCAGACAGGCTTAGACCTATCTCTGGCTGTTGGCTCTCTCAGAGTACAGATCTCAGCAATCTCTGCCTTCACGGGGACCTCATGGGCAAAACATCCTCTGGTCCGGCAGTTTTTCAGAGGTGCGTCAAGAATGAGACCTCCCAGGAAACCCAGGTTCCCCAAATGGGACCTTCCACTAGTCCTTGAGTTTCTCTCAACAACAGTTTTGGAACATGGAGATTCCTTCTTCCTTAAGAATCTGTCTATGAAGACGGCCTTTTTAGTAGCCATCACATCGGCTAAACGTGTCTCTGAAATTAGTGATCTAGGTTGCAAAGAACCTTTTCTGACATTTTTTCCTGATCGGGTTGTCCTGGTCCCTATGCTAGGGTCCAATCCGAAGGTAAATTCAGTTTTTCATGTCAACCAAGAGATTGTTTTACCTACATTCAAGTCTCAAGATGACCAGAGTACCCATCCGTTGGATGTGGGCGAAGTCCTTCAAACATACTTGAAGTTCACAGCTTCCTTTCGCAAGTCAGACTATCTATTTGTTCTCTTTTATGGAAAGAACAGAGGCAAGAGGGCTTCTTCCAGAACAATTTCTAGCTGGATAGTTCAGACCATCCAGTGGGCATATAGAGCCAAGGGACTGGCTCCTCCGGAAGTGGTGACGGCTCATTCCACCAGAGGGATTTCTACGTCTTGGGCGGCTTCCCTTCATGTTGCACCAGATGTCATTTGCAGAGCGGCCTCATGGTCCTCAATTAACACTTTCATGTCACACTATTGTGTTGAACCTGCTTCTTTATCCTCAGTTGATTTTGGTTTAAAGATTTTGTCTGTTGACGGTGCAAATTAAACCTATTTCTGTTTGACCAGCAGTTGCCCACCCGGGTGTGTATGGCTAGTTATTTCCCATACGTGTGCTGCCATGGAGTCTGTCAGGAAAACGGAAAATTTATATCAATACTTACCGTAATTTTCCTTTCCTGATAGAACTCCATGGCAGCAGGAGTTCCCTCCCATCTGCTGGAGTAGTCTATATATGGAACACGGCTCCTGGCTTGGAGCAAAAATTTATGGGAGTGGGGTCCTATAGGGTAGGAGAGGAGGCGGAGCCTACCCATACGTGTGCTGCCATGGAGTTCTATCAGGAAAGGAAAATTACGGTAAGTATTGATATAAATTTTCCGTTTTCCCTTAGTTAGTAAACGCAATAACTTTTGCGCAAACCAATCAAAATACGCTTATTGTGATTTTTTTTACCAAACATACGTAGCAGAAAACAAATTGGGCAAAAATGTAAAAAAATTTTGATTTTTACATTTTTTCGGGGGCAATTTCATATAAAAAAATGTGAAAAGTATTGTTATTTTTTCAAAATTTACGCTCTTTTTTTGTTTATAGCGCAAAAAGTAAAAATCGCACAGGTGATCAAATACCACCAAAAGAAAGTTCTGTTTGTGGGAAAAAAAGGACATAAATTTCGTTTGGGAACGGCGTCGCATGATCGCGCAATTGTCAGTAAAAGTCACACAGTGCCGAATCGCAAAAAGTGGCCTGGACGTATGACAGCAAAATCCTCCGGTGGTAAAGTGGTTAAATTGGCCAACATACGATATCATTTTGACTATCGCTCTGGTGAATATCTCCTATATCACATGTACACCATTTTCCTTAAGGTCTTACTAACACCTTTATCCATTACTGGACACCCAAAGCATCCCTTGCTTTTCTTCAGAGAGAGTTTATACATTTTATGGTTTAATTTACCCCCCAATTTTCTAAGGGTCAAGACATTTTGACAATTTTTTTTTTAACAAATGTTACTATGCTATTTATATGTACCATGCTCCTCGACCTTTTCAATAAAAATAAAGCACAAGGGAATTTTGTAGGCTGGCAATGCTGACTCTCCTGAAAATGTTAGTTGCCAAGCTTCATAAAATGCTTTGGCTTATGCACTTTGAGGCATTGACCTGGAACAAGTACAGACAAGGGGATTTCTGACTCTTGTCTGATTCCTAATAACTGAATGTTTATAGTTCCACAGAAGTCAGTCATTCAACTAGCGCTTCCAAAAGAATTTAGCTTTCATAATGCTCTGGTGTTTGTCAAACACTTCCCTGTGTTGCTTCATTGCAAAAAAATACCCTCCTTCCCTTTTTTTTTTTTCTCCAGAAGGAGGGTCCACAGGAGATTAGAGAGTAGAACTGTGTGTGTGGGGGGGATAAAGTATTTAAACCGGTGCTGGTGACAAACAAAGAGGAGTCCTGCAGACCAAATTCTATGCCCTCTTATTATAGGGTGCTAAAAGAAAAAAATCACACTCAATGGCACCAAAGTCACTGTTTCTACTGCTCACAGCATGGATATTGGCCATTCTTCATGCTTTTACAGGTCAGTAATTTTGCATTTTGTCTCTGTTAGAGAATTTATGTAGGGCTGATATGCACTATTTCTGGAAAGCATTATCACATGCATTTCTTTTCCTGTGCAATCCAGCCACTTGCATTGGACCACTCTGCAATTAAGCTTTCCATGCAATATTTGATTAACTATTACAACCACACATATAGCAATATTGGTTGGGTTGTAGGTACATTCTGGTTGCATTCAAAGCTGCTAAAAATACATTACAATGAAAGTGAACCTGTACTTTACAAAAACTAAAAACTGGAAACTCAATAAAACATCAAGATTCATAAATGTGCAAAACAATTCCAAAAAGATCTTAAACTGCCTTTAGAATTATTACTGAAATCATAAATCGTGTATGAATATTGATGTATATGCTATATGAATACAATATAATAATTAAGCCGGTGTATTAGAGAGCAGCACACATGAAGGAAAGTGGTTTAGATGCTTTTGCACCAACATTTTATTTTTTTTATTTTTGATGTGACCTATGGCCAACGACAATTATCTAAACACAGTAGCAACTGGTTTACTTGTATGGGTGAAGAGGAAGGGGTATTCCGCACACTGGTATACAAAACTCCCCAAGAAATATATTTTCCTACTCATGTGATTGGCTCACTGATATTCTCAGAGCTATTTGTGTTATTACAACACTGTCACTGATCACCCATTATCAGCATTCAGTATGTGGAAAGTGACCACGTAATAAGGTAGGCATGACTGCATACATTTCTAAAATCCTTGAACTGTATGTTACTGATCAATAAAGTTTTTTTTTTTTTTTTTTGTCTCGGTAACACTTTGGGGTTGATTTACTAAAACTGGAGAGTGCCAATTCTGGTGCAGCTGTGCATGGTAACCAATCAGCTTCTAACTTCAGCTTGTTCAATTAGGCTTTAACCAAAAAAAAAAAAAAAAACCTGGAAGCTGATTGGTATCTATGCAGAGCTGCACCAGATTTTGCACTCTCCAGTTTTAGTAAATCAACCCCTTTATGTAATAAGGTAACTTTAGTGTGCAAAATATAGTATCCCATTCCCAAGCCACAATGTATAAAGTACAATAGCCCAAGTCGATGAAGAAGCAACTGGTTTTAATTCTTCTGATTGCAGTAAAAATGTATCAATATTTGTTCTTTATTTTAGTTAGTTTATTTTAATGTGGAACAAATCAAAGCAACTATGAAAATCAATCACTTAAAATTGAAAGAATCCACCTCCTTCCATAGTGGAACTTTGCCCATAACAACCTGATAAAAAAAGAATGTTCTTTAGGAAAGTACATACATTCCACAATAATATTTATGCTACCAAAATTAAGGTGTGCTGTAAATTGCCTCCAGCTTTGCTCCTGTTTCTTTTTACTGGAGGCTCCCATTTTGTTGAAGCCCAGAGCCCCTTGAACAGCAGTAAATCATAAAGCAGAACTAAACACATCGATTTTGACAGTTTCAAAAAACATTTTTTGAAAAACCCCAAAGCTAGAATCCTAGGAGTCTAGTGAACCGGTGCCCGAAACCCTGTTATATCAGGGGAGGTGCTTCCAAAATATGTATGCACAAAAACAACCACCAAAGGAAAAAGGCACCTACCAGGGCTAGTGGTATCACAATAATTTATAATGCAAAAAGAGAAAAACAGACAACACTAATGCAAATAACCTTCATTATCAAGGGACTCCCTATTTATCTCCCCCCTCTCTTCCTCCCCACTCCCCCAACTCCACCCGTACCCTCACAAAAGCGCCCCACCCCCACCAAGTCACCCAGCCCTACCCTCCAAGAACCCCACTCTGGTGGGGAGGGGTACTGACCTCCCCTCTGAGGACCCCCCTAACATCCACTGTGGATGTTGAACGGTCTATGTGTCTGAATGACATGCAATGTATGTTCTTAGTATTGGCAAGAAAACTGTATGTGCCGTAATTCTGACTGTATTGATGAAATGGATATATAAGAGACTAGTACAACTGTGATTGTGTCATTATCTTACACTCCTATGGGTATCTAAATATTCTGAATTGTGATTATTGATGCATCATTCCACTCTCAAAGGCTAATGTCAGTGTAGTTATCTGATGGAAATGCCATTCGGTCTTTTTTTTTTTGTTCAGCAAAAAATAAAATAAAAAACCCCATTAGTGATTAAATACCACTAAAAGAAAGCTCTATTTGTTTGAAAAAAAATGCTAAAAATGTAAAAAAATTGTCATTCAAAGTGCGACAGCGCTGAAAGCTGAAAATTGGCCTGGGCAGGAGGGGGTGCCAAGTAGGCAAGTGGTTAAAATAGAAATGAAAGGCAAAACATTTTGTAAAGATATAAAAATAATAAACATTATAAATACCTCTTTTCCCTTTTTTATAAGTGATCACATTCCCTTTGTTCTCAGCTGCATAAGAGCTGGGGGGAGTAGAAGCAGCAGTACACTGAGCTTCCCAGTGAATAGCTGTGTAGCAGGGGTGTGTCTAGACAAGTCTGATCATTGGAGGAGACTACACTGAGTTCCCAGCATAGCTAGAGGACTGTGACCATGGTGTGTTCTCCTGCCTAGTGTGGTCAATTTTTAATAGGTAAGCATGGGGACTGCCAGGTACACCAGGGATTTTACATAAAGGAAGCAATACAAAGAGAACAGGATACTTTCTCGGACAAGTACATGGTATAGCAGGCACATATCAGGAATATGAAGTGTGAGGTAACAAACGCTTTATAGCAGGAAATTATTTAATGTAAAAACAACCTACGATTTCGTAGCATTGGAAGAGAATACTATATTATAAATAAATAGCACAGGTCTGGACTTGTTGTGTTGTCTTACACATACTTGTTATCTACTGATTAGAAACTTGGCCAATGTAAACTTTTGTCACAAAAACCAGTTCTCTCAATTCATGTCGCAATCACGCTATATCACTGGACTCTGATCTGAGCAAAGCCAAGGTTTCTTGTGACACTTGTCAATACGGCAGCTTATACATTTTTTTCTGAAAGAGACAGCTAAAAAAAATTGTAAAAGGTTTCATACACCTATGAGCATTTTCATACTGATAATAAACTCTAAACAGTGTTTTGACCCAATTGCCGGCAACTCGAAATGGTGCACTTCATGGCAAAAGCTTAGCATGACTTGGTGAAATTGTGCAAAGGTCATCAAGTCTAATGCACAAAAAAACATAAAAGCTCATGTCATTAAGCATAGTCAAAAAGCATGCTGAGCAGACAGGGCCAGATTAACGTAGGGGCTATTGGAGCTGCAGCTCCAGGCCCCTACCTTTATATAGGCCCCAGGTTGGCCATATTCACTGTTACCGCTCTTCTGTCACTTGTAAACACAGAAGTCTGGCTTCTATGCTCGCTTCCCCAGGCAGCTCCCTCAGAACCTCCCCACACAGCACGAAGGCCGGACAAGGAGGGACAGTTGCCGATGCATGGATGTGTTTATGGGCTTCAGAGACAGCATCCCATGTTGAATTAGGCATGCATGGCTGCACCCTTCCTCCTCTGGGTGCATACCAAGGCACGGCCCTTAAGGCCCTTCAAAATCCTCAGCACCAAGCCCATGATGCTCTTAATCCGGCCCTGTGAGCAGACACAGGAAGTTGTAGCGTGCACTTAGCGAGTGACGAGAGATGCCAAAATGCCATCACTTTCAGGATCTAAGAGAAGTGCTACTGTGCAGTGTCTATGTAAATACATTGTATAATATCACCAGTGCTAATATTTACACCTAACATACGGTGCAAGAGAAATGATAATGATAATGTGCAGTCTCATGCCTCCCAACTTTTTGAGATCGGAATGAGGGACACCTATTATCAAAAGTATGTAGGCAAAGGACGCACCCGCTGCCATGTCCCCTTTAAGGAGAATTATACAAAAAAACACCTCCTGCCCACCCACCATCAAATGACGGTGGAGCGGTGTGGCTCTTGTTCTGGGATGACGTCATATGACGGCGCCCCAGAATGGCCGCTCTCGTGCAGGGATAACTGCTGCGCTGTGTTCCTAGGATGTGGCGTGACCCCGATCTCAAAAAATTACGTGGCTCTTTACCCATGTGTACAATCACAGCCGGTCACATGTAAATGCGGAAGTGCCGTTTAGTGACTCTCCTTGTCTCACACTGACAGAGTGTGTAGCGAGGAGAGCCGATCAGCGGCATCTCCTCAAAGGGATGACCAGTACAGGTAATCAGGGCACTGATCATCAGTGCCCTGATTACAGTAAAGCCCCAGCAATGCCCATCAGTGACACTAATCAGTGCATATCAGTGACCCCAATCAGTACCGCCTATCAGTGCTCATCAGTGCCGCATATCAGTACCACCTATCAGTGCTCATCAGTGCGGCATTTCAGTGCCTCCTCATCAGTGCTACCTAATCAGTGCCTTTCAGTGCCTGCTCATCAGTGCCCACCAGTGCCGCCTATCAGTGCCCACCAGTACTGCCTATCAGTGCCCACCAGTGCCGCCTATCAGTGCTGCCTATCAGTGCTCATTAGTGCCACATATCACTGCCACCTATCAGTGCCCTTCAGTGCGGCATATTAGTGCCTCCTCATCAGTGCCACCTAATTAGTGCCTTTCAGTGCCGCCTCATCAGTGCCCATAAGTGCCACCTCATCAGTGCTCATCAGCGCAGCCTCATAAGCGCACATCAGTGAAGGAGAAAAATTACTTATTTACAAAATTTACTGACAGAAACTTTTTTTTTCAAAATGTTTAGTCATTTTTCTTTTTTTTTTTAGTAAAAAATAAAAACCCCAGTGGTGATTAAATACCACCAAAAGATAGCTCTATTTGTGTGATAAAAAAAGATAAAATTGTCATTTGGGTACAGTGTTGCATGACTGCACAGTTGTCATTCAAAGTGTGACAGCGCTGAAAGCTGAAAATTGGCCTGGGCAGGAAGGAGGGGAAAGAGCCCAGTGGGCAAATGGGTAAACCCATAAGTGCTTTTTTTTTATTTTTTACCACTATTACTCCTAATTGCTGGCTTTACCAATGCAGCAATTTAGAAATTGAATGAAAGGTTTAGCACTGGGAAACACTTTTTGAAAGATAAATAGTGTATTTTTTATACAACTTTTATAGATCAGACCAAAATGAGGGACAAATGAGGAGGAAAAAGGGGCAGAGGGACAGGCCCTTGAAATCAGGGACAGTTAGTATCAGTGGCGGCTGGTGCTCCATGGGCCGGGGGGTGGCAAACGGACCACACCAGCCTGCACACCATACCCCCCCCGGTTGCCAGCTCATTCACCCTGGACTTGTGGAGGGCAGGCAGGCAGCAGGGGCGACAGCGGTTTCCCTCTCAGTCTTCTGCGCCTCCTCCCTCCTCCTCCTCCTTGGCCAATGGCATGGCTTCTCCTTTCGGCCAATCGGGAACCAGGACCCGCTTCCTGATTGGCCAGAAGGAGGATCCGTGTTACAATAGTGAATATTCATTCGCTATTGTCACACAACTGGGTGGGCTCAGGGCGCAGTGATCTGCGCCCCGACCCCGCCCTTTTGTTAAGCCTGTTAGAGCCTCTGGCTCTAGTCACGTGCTTCAAAAAAAAAAAAACCCTATTGGAATCCATGCGTCCAGCACCCTGCATGTAGATTAGGGGGCCTGACACATGGACAATGGGCCACCACTGGTTATAATCTATGCAGACTGTATATATAGCTATTACACCAGCAGTAATAATTACACATACAATACAAGAGAAAACTTATTGTGCAGTCCAAATACAGATATAACACCAGTACGAATATCACCAAACACATGGTACAAGAGACATTGTATTGTGCAGTATCCATATAGATATTATACCAGTACTAATATTATTACCTAACATACAGTAAAAAAGAAATTATACTGTGCAGTCTCCATATATAATACCAGTACTAATAATATCCCTGAAAATTATACTGTGCAGTGTCCACGGCAAGTGGATTTGAGAAGTGATACTATGTCCGTACAATATTGAGTCCATAAATACAGAATAGAAAAAAAATAATCAAACACTTTGCCCAATTATGGTCAACCTCTAAGCAATACTCACTTATACTTACCTCCCACATGCTTCCCCACCTTTCTGTTGCTCCATCGATGTCTTTAGTAAATACCCAGTACATACATATGTTTGAAGCAGTACCCCGGCCTAAGGGGTCACACAGTCACCCAATAAGGAGGAAGAAGTTGATTCCCTGTGTAAGCACTGACGCCAACTGACATGGAGCTTAAGGATTGTTAGACTCCCACCTTCGACAAAGGAACACTCTATAGGGGGAGCATTATGAAGGTATGTATTAGTGGGTGTAGGTGAAGATTCCTACTGACAACCCACAGTGGACAAAGTGGCAGACTTTTTAAAATTGCACCTAGCGTACAGAGCATTGGTACTGTGCACGCTCCATATGTATAGAACTATGGACTCCACTCTGACAGCGCTGAAACTCACATAGATTGGAGCACATGCCCCTCCATACCCAGAAGTATCAGGAATCTCCTTTAGCTTCCAGTGCTGAATAGCAACGGTGATAGAGGGAAGGCAGAATGTTCTAATGGAGATGGTTGGTAAGGGGGAAGGTGGAAAGAAGAAAACCCGTTATTTTACCCTGGATGAGCAGAACCCAAGTTTGCTTTAACCACTTCTGGACCGGAAGATTTTCCCCCTTAATGACCAGGCCATATTTTGCGATTCGGCACTGCGTTAACGGACAATTGCGCGGTCGTGCGACGATGTACCCAAATAAAATTGATGTCCTTTTTTTCCCACAAATGGAGCTTTCTTTTGGTGGTATTTGATCACCTGTG
Source organism: Pelophylax lessonae (assembly GCF_965119305.1). Lineage (NCBI taxonomy): Eukaryota > Metazoa > Chordata > Amphibia > Anura > Ranidae > Pelophylax > Pelophylax lessonae. The sequence goes on from NC_138774.1 coordinate 202,731,162, forward strand.
CGATTTTTATTTTTTGCACTATAAACAAAAAAAGAGCGACAATTCTGGAAAAAAACACAATATTTTTCACATTCTGCTTTATAACATTCCCAAAAAAAAATTTAAAAATCAAAATCTTTTAACATTTTTGGCCAATTTGTTTTCTGCTACATATTGTTGGTAAAAAAATTGTAATAAGCATATTTTGATTGGTTTGCTCAAAAGTTATCGCGTCTACTAACTACGGGAAATATTTGTCATTTTTTATTGTTTTTTTTCTTTTTTACTAGTAATAGCGGCGATCTGCGATTTTTATGCGGGGCTGCAACATTGTGGTGGACAGATCGGACCCCTAACTGACATTTTTGACACTTTTGGGGGGACCAGTGACATTGCTACAGTAATCAGTACTAAAAATATGCACGGTTACTGTAATAATGACACTGGCAGGGAAGGGGTTAACACTGTGGGTGATCAATGGGTTAAATGTGAGCCTAGGGGAGCGATTTTAACTGTAAGGGGGCAGGGCTTATGGAATGACCATAGAGACCTGTGATCCTATATACTGTAGAAGGATCACAGGAGCTCTGTGATCATTCCAGAGAGAAGAACTGTCAGCTGTGTTTACAACATCCAAGGATTAAGGTTTAAATCCAAGGATCGCAGACGTTGAATAGCGGATTGCATTTGCATTCCCTTTGGATTTTTATCTACAGCGGATTGCATTTACCAGGTCATTTAGCGCGTTGGGAGAGGCGGATATCAAGTCACATTCAGAGCCAGTAGAAGGACGGATCCCTAGTGAAAGTGGAATGAATATGCAGATGGGGTCCAAAAGTACCCAATCAGCATATATGGGGCTGTGGCTTGACAATAGTTAAGGAAAAATTGTCAGTTTTTTAAAGTAGTAAGGTTATTGGTCATTAAACATAGAAATACAATTGGTCAGTTAAAGGGATGAAATAGATTGGTAAAATACTGGTCACTAAAAGGTAATTGGTCAAATTTGAATACCGTTATGTTAATCAGTTGCCTATAAAAGAAGAAGTTTAAGTGAGCCCTGGCTCAGTCAGCGGGAGCAGAGGAAGAAGGTTTTTGCCTGTGACTTGCCTGGATGGAGTCGCTTTTGAAGCAGTTGGTAGAAAGAGCGAGCAGTGCTGATGGAGAAGCCTGGTTGCGGAGGTGCCTGTCGATGCAGCCTGAATCGGTCGTTGCCGGGACATCGGATCCGCCATCTTCGTCGCCTGCTAATGACGTTCTTCCGGCCCCCGTTGACCTAGGAAATGACGCATCTTCAAGCCGGCAAATCGGTAATGTTGGACCTCGGTGACGACTTCCGCGGTCGTCATATCCGCTCGTCGGCCGAAGATGGAGGAGTCTCTAGGAGATCTCTACGGCTATCAAAACGTCCACGGAGGTTCGGTCCGGTTCCCGTTTCTGCTGCGAGAGGGGCAGCGAAGAGGGGGAGGGATGAAGCTCCGGTGGATGGTCAGAGAGCGGCAGTTGCTACGAGTACAAGGTCGGTTGTCCCTGATCCTTCATCGACGGTGATTCCGAGGGTTCAACGGTCGCCTTCTCCTGGTCCTGCGGTCACTAGTGGCGCAGGTATTGAAGGTGAGCCTCAGTCTAATGCTGTGATGCATAAATTTTTTGACATGTTTCAGTCTTTTTGTGACAAGTTAATGCCTAAATGTAATGTTGTTAACCCTGCTTGTTTATCCGATGTTGCTGGTAATGTAGTCCCTAATTTACATGAGGTATGGGGTGATTGTAATGATGTTTTTATTCCTGCTGGTGAGATGGCTAGTGGTAGTGGTGTTATGGCCAGTGTTTCTCCCCCCTTACCTTCTGTTGCTATTCCTACTCACCATTTTAAGGAGGCATTGCCGTGTGCTGTTTCCCCATTGGGGTTTCATCTTAAAGATGGTGTGAAAGAAAAAATTTGGAATGGGGATTATGTGGATGTTTTATCCTTGTTACCTAACTTTAGACCTTCTAAATTTGACGGTGACAAAGTACATGAGGACAAGCTTACACGTTCATTTAACAATTGGTTACAGGGTTTCTGCATCTTTGCGAGTGTTTTGGGGGAAAAAAGACCTGAGCTGTGTAGCGGATTGTTCCAGCACCTGGAAATTATTTTGGAGGCGTATAAGAGTTTTCCAGGTCTGGGTTGGTATGGTTATGACGAGTCTTTTCGACAGAAATTATCTATTTACAAGTCCCTGACTTGGGGAGTTAAAGACGTTGGGCTGTGGATTAATCTTTTGTTACCACAAAAGCCTGTCGTTTGTCCTAAAACAGGGACTTTGGGACAGCACCATAAAGGTGTATGTTTCGGTTTTAATGACAGCCAATGTAAATGGCCTAATAACTGCAGATTTAGGCATGAATGCTCTTTTTGTGCTGGGTCACATCCTGCTACTAAATGTTTTAAGAAGGCCTCAGGTATGGTGGCTCAAAATCCTAGAGAAAGTCTTTTTCTCAAAAGCGGAAACTCGGGTGAGCTTGGTAAAAATGTTACCATGGCTACATCTCTACCCAGACAGTGAAAATGCCTTTTTGCTTTTTCAAGGTTTTGATTCTGGTTTTTTTCTACCTGCTTTTACAGGTTCAGGTTGCATTATCCAAGCTAACCTGCCTTCCATTGCTTCCTTTAGTGAAATAGTTAGTCTAAAAATTGCTAAAGAAATTGAGCTGGGTAGGGTGTCTGGACCATTTGCGGATCCACCTTTTGAGAATTTTCGTATATCCCCGTTAGGCATTATAGCTAAAAAGGAGCCTGGGGAATTTAGGGTGATACATCATTTGTCATATCCAGATGGTATGTCCCTAAATGATGAGATCAGCCCTTACTTATGTTCGGTTACATATGCAACTTTTGATGAAGCGTTAGATAAGATTAGGATAGTGGGGTCTTCGGCTTTGTTAGCTAAGGCAGATGTGAAGTCAGCCTTTAGGCTGTTGCCTATACATCCCAGTGCTTTTAGCTCTCTAGGTTTCTTTTTTGAGGGTTTTTACTACTTTGACAGGTGTCTGCCGATGGGGTGCTCCCTATCCTGCGCTTATTTCGAAAAATTTTCTACCTTTTTGGAGTGGGTGGTATCTTATCGGTGCAATTCCTGTGCAATTTTGCACTATTTGGATGATTTCCTCTTTATGGGTTCTGCTGGTACATCTGATTGTTTGCGTATGTTTAAGGAATTTCAGGCGGTTTGTGCTGAATTCAATGTTCCGTTGGCCGAAGGTAAGTCTGTTGCTCCTACGACTTGCCTTGAATTCTTAGGCATTGTCATTGATACTGTTACTATGGAATTTCGTTTGCCTTTAGAAAAAATTTCAAGGTTAAAGTTTCTTTTGCATTATGTTTTGAGCAAACCTAAAGTGAGACTTAAGACAGTCCAGTCTCTTCTTGGTATGTTGAACTTTGCTTGCAGAGTATTGCCTATGGGTAGAGTTTTTTCTAAAAGATTGTATAGGGCCATTTCTGGTTTAGTAGGGCCTCATCGTTTTATAAGGGTTGTTTCTGAGATTAGAGATGATCTGGTGATTTGGTTACGGTTCTTGGATGAATTTAATGGTTCTTCCTTGTGGCAGGACTGTTTTTGTTCGTCAGTTGCTCTTAATTTGTTTACCGATGCTGCTGGTTCCCATGGATATGGTGCATTCTGGGACGGACGTTGGTCTGCTTGTAAGTGGCATCCTACCTGGATTTCTAGGGGACTTACCTCTAGTATTGTATTGTTGGAACTATTTCCAGTTGTTGTTGCATTGGAATTGTGGGGCCATGAATTTCGTAACAAGCGCATTCGTTTACATTCAGACAATAAAGGTGTAGTGTTTGCAGTGAATTGTTTGGCTTCTCGTTCTCTCCCAGTGATTTCTGTTTTGCGACATATAGTTTTGTTGTGCTTGAGATTTAATATTTGGCTTAAGGCTAAATATGTTCCTGGGTTGTCTAATGATGTCGCTGATGCCCTTTCTCGTCAGCAGATGGACCGTTTCCATGCTTTGGGGCCAGGAGCGGATGTTGTTGGCCTACCTTGCCCTCCTCACCTTTGGAGCCTGGTATGAGCGCAGTTGATTCAGCTATTTGTAATGCGTTGGCACCTTCTACCTGGCGTGCTTACCATTCTTCTTGGGAATTGTGGCTTTCTTTTCTGCGTGAAATGAAATTTGCCCCTAATTCTTTTCATGAAAATGTGGTGCTACAATTTTTGAATTATTTGATGCAAAAGAATTATTCCTACTCTCATATTTTGAAATCCTTTTCTGGTGTTTCATTTTTTGCTAAACTGAATGGAGGTCCTTCTTTTATGGACTTTTTTTCAGTAAGGACCGCGTTGAAGGGGTATCGCAGGTCGGTGGTCACACATGATCGGAGGTTTGCTATATCTCTGTCCCTTTTGGGTCAACTTTGCACAGCGGTTGACACAGTTTGTTCTTCCGCATGTGAAAGTTTGTTGTTCAAATGCGCATTTTGTGTCTGTTATTCCGGCGCATTCCGAATTTCGGAGCTGTTGGCTACTGCTAAGCATGCTGCTAATGGCTTGTTTTTTTCGGATGTGTCTATTTTAGATGGCAAATTGCGTATTTTTCTGAGGCATAGTAAAACTGATAGGTTGGGGAAAGGCAATTGGGTGTCTCTTCGCAAGTGTTCTTCTGGAAATATTTGTCCGGTGTTATGGTCTATTGCATATGTTAGGGTTCGGCCTTTGCCTTTCCCCCAATTTTTTGTGCATATTTCGGGTTCCCTTTTGACAGTTTATCAGTTTAATTCTGTTTTGAAACGTTGTCTGTCGTTTTTGCACTTAAGCCACCTGCCAATATCTGCACACTCTTTCAGGATGGGTGCTGCTACTACTGCGGCTAAATTTGGCTTTTCTTCAGATACCATTAAAGCTATTGGCAGATGGCAATCTGAAGCATTTAGATCATACATCAGGCCTAACGCATGCATTTAAATTTCAGGTACTCCTAAAGTAGTGTGGTTGATTGGCCACTCGTACATTTATTGGGCCTACAAACGTGCTGAGCTTCGTCCTTATGGAGTACAATTAGGATTTCCTTCATCAGAAATTCAACTTTTTTGGTTCAGCAACCGGGGAATGTCGTGGAGGTATTTGGCAGCCACTTTTGATAGACTTTGCCTTCAGTGGCCTACCCCTGACATATTTATTGTACATTTAGGGGGCAATGACTTGGGTTTTAGGAAGTCAGTGGATCTTCTTTTGAATATTAAGGCAGATTTTTTGTTTTTTCATTCTATTTTTCCTCATTGTTGTTTTGTTTTTTCTGAAATTGTCCTCCGTCTCTTATGGTTTTCCGATGACTATGCGTTCTTGGAAAAAAGTAGGAAACGGATTAATAGAGCTGTTTCCAAATTTCTACCTTCAATTTCGGGTTTTTCTTTTCGACACTCTGATCTTGAAGGTGGGCTTTTGGGATTTTATAGGTCTGATGTGATACATTTATCTGACATAGCTAATGATATTTTAAATCTTGATATACAGACTTGTGTTGAGAAGGCCGCTGGCGTGGTGGTGGTGCCAAACACATGAATTATGTGTTTGGCTGGTGGAATGGTTTTTTATTTTAAGTTATTGGATATGCAGTTTGAACTCTTTGGCTAAGCTGCATTACATTTGTGTGTGGAGTTTGGTTGGTTCGAGCTCTTGAGCTGAACCATTTTAAGTATATATTGTATTTATATTTTAATAAATGGCCGCGGCCAATCAATCCAGCAAGTCTGTTGTCAAGTCTTCTTTTTAAAAAAAAAAAAAAAAAAAGGTATGTTTGTTACATTAAAGTTCAGGCCTACAGCACCATGAATATGCAGATGGGGTCCAAAAGTACCCAATCAGCATATATGGGGCTGTGGCTTGACAATAGTTAAGGAAAAATTGTCAGTTTTTTAAAGTAGTAAGGTTATTGGTCATTAAACATAGAAATACAATTGGTCAGTTAAAGGGATAAAATAGATTGGTAAAATACTGGTCACTAAAAGGTAATTGGTCAAATTTGAATACCGTTATGTTAATCAGTTGCCTATAAAAGAAGAAGTTTAAGTGAGCCCTGGCTCAGTCAGCGGGAGCAGAGGAAGAAGGTTTTTTCCCTCCCTCCCGCCCCCATTTGTCGCGGTCATTTTGTTTTTGTAAATTCCTAAATTGGAATGGTTTTGTATTTTAAGTTATTGGATATGCAGTTTGAGCTCTTTGGCTAAGCTGCATTACATTTGTGTGTGGAGTTTGGTTGGTTCGAGCTCTTGAGCTGAACCATTTTAAGTATATATTGTATTTATATTTTAATAAATGGCCGCGGCCAATCAATCCAGCAAGTCTGTTGTCAAGTCTTCTTTTTAAAAAAAAAAAAAAAAAAGGTATGTTTGTTACATTAAAGTTCAGGCCTACAGCACCATACAGCTGCTTGCTACAGACATATTGAAAAGGCATCGTCTACCCCATATTCTCTGTGCTGATTCCATCGACCATCTGGTAAGAGGCTAATCCTACACCGTAGCACAGGGTGGTTAATTTGATTATCTCCTCCTTCCCAACACTATCAACAGAGTTTTCTCTGCCTTTTAAGTTTATCCACCTGGTAAGGAGGATAGTGTGTTGGTGGCGGGATCTTCAATCACAGAGCACTGGCAATATACTTTACCTTTTCAACATTTATTACTTGGTGAAGAGATTTTTGTGGACTTTGGAATTCATATCACTTTTATGAGTTATTGCACTTATAAAGTTCAAGGGTTATAAGTTACATCACTTGTAACACTTGGTGGAAGTTTGGACTTTTGATCAATTTATTCACCTGTTTTCACTTGATCACCATTTATGTAAGATTGTACATCAATTGCATATCATATCACATTGTGGATTTAGACATTTATTACTTTAGCGCACCTATTTTTTACACAGTGTTTACAACAACTGACCGTACTTCTCTCTCAGTGGGGAGCGATCGCGGGTGCCAGGTGGAATTTGGAGCTGCCTGCCCCATGCATCGGAGTCCCCGCTGCCGAGTGGGGTCAGGAGCTTGCCGCCAGCGGTGCGTGCTCGCCCCCTACGTCAGTTCGGGCAGGAGGGCCAGCCTGTCGCAGTATATATGCGGTGGGCGGTCCGGAACCGGTTAAAGAGAATATTTATTTAAACCAAAACCTTCCAATAAGAATTTATGAGCATGTAATGAATTTTATGCATGTTATTTACATGTAAAATTCTCCCTTGTGTAGACATCCAAAGGCCTAGAGCAGAGGTCGCCCGCATGCGGCTCTTTTAAACCTTTGCCGCGGCTCCGGGGCGGATGCTAGCGAGGGGAGGAGGCGCACTGTGCGCCCCGACACTCCCCACTGTGGTGGGCGCTGTACTGGCTGTGACGTCGCATGGGGGCGGTGCGTGCGTTAGTTACGCACCATCCCGACGTCACCTTCCCGTCCTCTGTCAGATCGGAGGGCATCGGCGCGCGCATGCAGGTCTACCCTATTCGAGGACGAAGATGACATCCGTCCAGACTCCCGTCAGCAGCAGCGCGCCAGGCACCAGTGTGAGGTAAGTGAAGTGATGCCTCAGGGGGGGCCCACACACTGCATTGAAGGGGGCATGTATGGTGGTCACTACATTGTAAGGGGGCATGTATGGTGGTCACTACATTGTAAGGGGGCATGTATGGTGGTCACTACATTGTAAGGGGGCATGTATGGTGGTCACTACATTGTAAGGGGCATGCATGGTGGTCACTACATTGTAAGGGGCATGTATGGTGGTCACTACATTGTAAGGGGCATGTATGGTGGTCGATACATTGTAAGGGGCATGTATGGTGGTCACTACATTGTAAGGGGCATGTATGGTGGTCACTACATTGTAAGGGGGCATGTATGATGGTCACTACATTGTAAGGGGGCATGTATGGTGGTCACTGCATTGAAAGGGGGCATGTACGCTGGTCACTGTTTTGAAGGGGAGTGACAGATTGACAGCTGACTGCATGATCCTGTATATAGCATTATGGTAAGAAACAATATATGCAGTGTTATATTTGTTTTAAATGTCGCAATGGTTTTGCGGCTCCCAGTTTTTTTTTCCTTCGGAAACGGGTCCAAGTGGCTCTTTTTGTCTTAAAGGTTGCAGACCCCTGGCCTAGAGACTGCTGCTGGGTGCCCCATTCTTGGATGTGATGTCAGCAGCCTCAGCAGACTCAGGGACGATCTATTGTATTCTCCTTTGCTATTCCCCCAAAGGCTACAGCCGGCGGAGCGGTGGGGGAGCTGGGCCAGCACAGTGAGCAATTTAGACACTCCCAGAAGAGGAGAGGGCCATGACATACGAGAAGGGAGGGGGGTTTGCTAGGGAATTGACTCTCCCTGGAGGATTATATTTTCTATCTCAAAAGGCAAATCGCAAGTGAATAATGAAGAAAGGTATGGAAAGAAAAAATGCTGCAAGCAAGCACGGCTACCTTGGCATGAGGCAAGAAAGTCAACCCGCAAGGGGGAAGAAAATGGGGATTTTAGAGGTGCCAATAAATTTAACGTCAGAGCATTATTTAAAATATACAAATTTTATTCAAATAATTAATTTAAAAGGAATGAACCATAAAGTAGACAGACATACAACATAATTAAAATCAGTTATTTATTGCTGTATACATTCATGAAAACAATTCATATATATATATATTTATTTGCGATATTGTCGCAGAGTAGCAATCCCGACATGTTTCACCAGAACGTTTTTTTTAATGGATGTGTTTTGTGCTACTTCTAAAGTGAGGCGTTGCAGATTTAAAAAAAAACACATATATATGTATAGATATGCATCAGGTGCTATATCGGTCAACTGAATAATTCAGGCAGAGATAATGAAAAGTTTGGTAAACAGCAAACCATCCGTGTCTTGCAGTGTCGGTGAAGCACCGCAAGACTCGGATGGTTTGCTGTTTACCAGTCGATTTGATCAAGATTGGCGTCTCCCCATACAGATTTAGAGAGTACTCCTCCCATCTATATATACATATACCGAACTTTTCATCATCTCCGCCTGAATTATTCAGTTGAATGATATACCACCTGATGCATATCTTGATCTAACAACGTTCTACATATATATATATATATATATATTTAATCTGCTACACCTCACTTTAGAAGTAGCACAAAACATATCTGCTGAAGAAACAGTTCTAGTGAAACATGTCGGGATTGCTACTCTGCGACAATATCGCAAATATATACAGTGGGTACGGAAAGTATTCAGACCCCCTTAAATGTTTCACTCTTTGTTATATTGCAGCCATTTGCTAAAATCATTTAAGTTCATTCTTCTTCCTCATGAATGTACACATAGCACCCCATACTGACAGAAAAACACAGAATTGTTGACATTGTTGCAGATTTATTAAAAAAGAAAAACTGAAATATCACATGGTCCTAAGTATTCAGACCCTTTGCTCAGTATTTAGTAGAAGCCCCCTTTTGATCTAATACAGCCTGGAGTCTTTTTGGGAAAGATGCAACAAGTCTTTCACACCTGGATTTGGGGATCCTCTGCCATTCCTCCTTCCAGATCCTCTCCAGTTCTGTCAAGTTGGATGGTAAACGTTGGTGGACAGCCATTTTTAGGTCTCTCCAGAGATGCTCAATTGGGTTTAAGTCAGGGCTCTGGCTGGGCCATTCAAGAACAGTCACGGAGTTGTTGTGAAGCCACTCCTTCGTTATTTTAGCTGTGTGCTTAGGGTCATTGTCTTGTTGGAAGGTAAACCTTCGGCCCAGTCTGAGGTCCAGAGCACTCTGGAGAAGGTTTTTGTCCAGGATATCCCTGTACTTGGCCGCATTCATCTTTCCCTCGATTGCAACCAGTCGTCCTGTCCCTGCAGCTGAAAAACACCCCCACAGCATGATGCTGCCACCACCATGCTTCACTGTTGGGACTGTATTGGACAGGTGATGAGCAGTGCCTGGTTTTCTCCACACATACCGCTTAGAATTAAGGCCAAAAAGTTCTATTTTGGTCTCATCAGACCAGAGAATCTTATTTCTCACCATCTTGGAGTCCTTCAGGTGTTTTTTAGCAAACTCCATGCAGGCTTTCATGTGTCTTACACTGAGGAGAGGCTTCCGTCGGGCCACTCTGCCATAAAGCCCCGACTGGTGGAGGGCTGCAGTGATGGTTGACTTTCTACAACTTTCTCCCATCTCCTGACTGCATCTCTGGAGCTCAGCCACAGTGATCTTTGGGTTCTTCTTTACCTCTCTCACCAAGGCTCTTCTCCCCCGATAGCTCAGTTTGGCCGGACGGCCAGCTCTAGGAAGGGTTCTGGTCGTCCCAAACGTCTTCCATTTGAGGATTATGGAGGCCACTGTGCTCTTAGGAACCTTAAGTGCAACAGAAATCTTTTTGTAACCTTGGCCAGATCTGTGCCTTGCCACAATTCTGTCTCTGAGCTCTTCAGGCAGTTCCTTTGACCTCATGATTCTCATTTGCTCTGACATGCATTGTGATCTGGAAGGTCTTATATAGACAGGTGTGTGGCTTTCCTAATCAAGTCCAATCAGTATAATCAAACACAGCTGGACTCAAATGAAGGTGTAGAACCATCTCAAGGATGATCAGAAGAAATGGAAAGCACCTGAGTTAAATATATGAGTGTCACAGCAAAGGGTCTGAATACTTAGGACCATGTGATATTTCAGTTTTTCTTTTTTAATAAATCTGCAACAATGTCAACAATTCTGTGTTTTTCTGTCAGTATGGGGTGCTATGTGTACATTCATGAGAAAGAAGAATGAACTTAAATGATTTTAGCAAATGGCTGCAATATAACAAAGAGTGAAAAATTTAAGGGGGTCTGAATACTTTCCGTACCCACTGTATACATTAATTTTTTTCATTAATGTATACAGAAACAAATAACTGATTTTAATTATGTTGTATGTCTGTCTACTTTATGGTTAATTTCTTTTGAATTAATTATTTGAATAAAATTTGTATATTTTAAATAATGCTCTGGCATTAAATTTATTGGCTACTTTAAAATACAAATTTTCTTCCCCCTTGCGGGTTGACTTTCTTGCCTATTTTCATTGGAATGTGGTGCCTTTGAGTCATTCTCCAGGTCAACTCTTTTTCTTCCATACCTTGGCATGTGGTCATGTGACTAGGAAGTGACGCATGGTTTCCTTGTCACAGCAGACAAATAAGTTTGTGATAAATCTGCAACATATTATTCCTTCTCTTCCTCCATGATACCCCTCTAAGGGCTCTTTCACACGGGCGTTCCGTATGTCCGTTTTTCATCCCATCCGTTTGCGGATGACAAACGGACATAATGTATCTCTATGTAAATACGGATGTCATCGGATGATCATCCTCTGACATCCGTTTTTTGTCAGTTCAGTTCAGTTCAGTTCAGTTTTTTTGAACAGATTAGAACCCTATTTTTTCTTCCTTTCAAAAAACGGAACTGAAGCAAAAACGGATGTCAGTGGTGTCATCCGCAGACATCCGTATTTACATAGACATGCATTATGTCAGTTTTTCATCCGCAAACGGATGGGATGAAAAACGGACATACGGACCGGATGACACAAGTGTCATCCGTGTCCGTTACAAAAAAAAAAAAAGGACCTGATCGGGCAAAAAAAAAGGAACGCCCGTGTGAAAGAGCCCTAACTTTTTTTCAAAAGAGAGAAGAATGTTGCCAATTCTGTCCTCTCCATCTGAAAATATAGCTTGCCTGGCTGTAATACTGGTTTAAAGGCTTACGTAATTTACCAGTTACTGACCTTCAAACAGGTCAGGAGTTTTGACCTAACTCTGATTTCTACATGCTTGTACCAGGTGTGTGTCTCAAAGTAGTAGTTGAAGCCAGAGACAGCCAGGCAGCTAGCATTTACAGAAGTGTGTTTTGTAGCACGTGTCCCCACTAGAGAGATTTGCAACCACTTCCTATCCTATCCTAGAAGAAGTAAGAGTAAATCTATCAAGTGTAAAAACGTAACATGGGTTTTATCCCTACCCCATGCTGACCAAAATTGCAAAAAAATGTTTTGGCTTTAGCTGGCCATGGACTGGTCGAATTTTATTTTTTGATTTTCTAATTGTTAGCAGGGGTCAAATTCACATTTGCTTTAGCTGTAGAGACAAGAAATATCCAAGGAGTAGGATGGAAATTTTTTCTTAAATGGACAAATTTCTAAGAGTGTATGTGTTTTGGTTTGGCAAATTACATTCATTTTCAAATTGAAGGTAAAAGCAAAAAAATTATAAAGTACTATAACTTTCGTCATATCATCAGGGATGTACAAAGTCTGACCGTAGGAACACCACACTGTTTTCTTTACAGAAAACAGTTTGGGGTTCCTGTGGTCGGATGTCATATGAACATTCTTCGTACATCCCTGATGATGTGACGAAAGTTATAGTACTTTATAATTTTTTTGCTTTTACCTTTATATTCTCCGTACATCTCCGCTAAACAAACTAAACAGGTAGCTAAACAAACTTTTTAAAGTCACAAGAAACCTGGAGCTTGGCTTTAAGTTTGGGCTTCTAAATGATTGTTGACCAGCCCAGTATGGTTGACCATTCTAAAGCCACGCCAAAAAATCGTACTTTTCCTACTTTATTATCTGTCTGACATTATCGATAGTAGCCAAGACAAGTGAGAGGGCCTGAAAATTTACACGCAGAAGTCCTCCAGATCTATAAGAAATTGCTGCCTAATGCAATCTGCCAGCTTCCATCCTAAAGAGTAACCCTTTAAAAAAGGGCAGTTGGACTTAACGGTTTTGCATAACAACCTGCAAGGGTGAACAAAGCCTTCATTATTTTAAGCCTGCATTATTTTAAGATTAGCAAGCAAGCTTCATGCCAAATTGCAAAATCTTATTATTGTATAAGGAAGTGTTTAAAATAAAGCTTACACAATGATCTGGAGGTATGTGTTTCTTTGTAATATTGTCTTACTAGTTACTAGCCCAGGGGAGAAACAGATTAATATTGTAATAAATATCCCAGTATCAGGTAAGTCCACTTAAAGTGTTACTAAACCCACAACAGTAAAATCAGTGTGTATATGCAGTAAATCATGCTTGTTATACTCACTGTGGAACCTAAGGGGTTAATCCTCTGCATTGTGTAAAAAAGGCTGTTTGATCCTGTATGTGCAGATCCTCCTCTTCTTCCACTGACTCCAGAACATGCTGAACATGCTCAGTTTGGTGTGTATTGCTAGAAAGGTGTTTCTTTTTTTTTTTATTGGGAGAGTGCATGTGATCAGCACAGGGCCAATCAGGAATGTCCAGACAGAGGGTCAGGAGCCCTGCAGCCTCATAGGAAAGCTCAGTGCAGTATTAAGTCTCTTTGTACAAGCTTCACCAGGAACTGATAGAAATCAGAAGAATGCTATATACTGCTGATGGGAAAAACGGAAAATTGATATCAAATACTTACCGTAATTTTCCTTTCCTGATGGACTCCATGGCAGCATACGTTCGGGTAGGCCCCGCCTCCTCTCCTACCTCATAGGACCCCACTCCCATAAATCTTTGCTCCCTTTCAGCATCAGTGTTCTGTAACTAGCCTACTCAGGAATTGGGAGGGGACTCCTGCTGCCATGGAGTCCATCAGGAAAGGAAAATTACGGTAAGTATTTGATATCAATTTTCCGTTTTCCTGACAGACTCCATGGCAGCATACGTTCGGGAAATAACTCGCTATACACTCCCGGGTGGGAAGATGCTGAACAAAGAAAATTTTAATTGCCACTGTCAACTGACAAAACTTGTACGCCAAAATTAACAGAAGATAAAGCAGCAGGTTCAATACAATAATGGGAAAGGAAAGTATTGACAGATGACCAGGATGCTGCTTTGCAGATCACGTCAGGCGCGACGTGTTTGGAAGCTGCCCAAGGCGTAGCGACGCTTCTCGTAGAGTGAGCTGTAATCGCCTCTGGAGGAGCCAAGCCCTTCGCTCTATACGCCCATTGGATAGCCTGGACAATCCAAGCAGCCACAGCTCTAGAAGATGCACGCATTCCCTTCTTTTTGCCATGGAGCAGAACAAAAAGGAAATCCGATTGGCGAAAGGAGGATGTGGCCTCCAAATATTGACTTAGAGTGTTGCCCACGTCTAGAGGATGGACTGAAGATTCCTCATCAGTTCTGAAGATGGGAAGAACTATCTCAGCATTTTCGTGGAAGACGGAGGTCACTTTTGGATTTGACCCCAGCATAGGGATTAGGACCACCCTGTCTTGAAAAAAGGTCAGAAAAGGCTCTTTGTGACCCAAATTGTGTATCTCAGAGACCCTCTTAGCGGAGGTAATGGCCACCAAAAATGCTGTCTTCAACGTAAGCTCCTTGATAGACATGGAAGCAACGTCCTTTGACGAAAAAAAGTCCAAAACTAATGGAAGATCCCATTTTGGAAATCTTGGCCTTCTCTGAGGCCTAAGCCTGACTGCGCCCTTAAAAAAAATTGCTGAATCAGATAATGACTTGCCCACTGAATTCCGGTGAAGGCTGAAATGGCGGACACTTGCACCCGGAGAGAACTAACTGAGAGGGACAAATCCAGACCAGATTGCAAGAAACTTAGAATCTGCTGAATAGTAGGTGTACCTACTGGACCTGACCTCTGGGCCTGATGACTCATGAACCTGGCCCATATCCTTTCATATACCCTGTTGGTGCTAGGTCTTCTTGAACTCAAGAGAGTCGGGATCACCTCTTCTGGACATCCGAGAGCTTCCAACCTCCCCCTCTCAAGAACCACGCCCTGAGGTGCAGCCGTGCAGGGCATGGGTGCAGAGTAGGACCCTGAGATAGAAGGTCCGACCTGAGAGGTAGAGGAATTGGATCCCTGAAGCTGAGAAGGGACAGCAGGGGAAACCATGGCCTGTTGGGCCAGAAGGGGATTATTGCCACGATCTCTACTTCCTCCATCTTCAGTCTCCTCAGGAATTGGAGTACTATTGGTACTGGTGGAAATGCATAAGCAGACTGGAAGTTCCATCTGTCCGTGAGGGCATCCACTCCGAAAGCTCGAGGATCTCTGAATCTCGTGTAGTACTTCCGAAGCTTCTTGTTGCGTGGACTCGCAAACAGATCCACTTCTGGCGAAATCCCCAGGGACAGCACCCAGTTGAACACCTCCTGATGGAGGGACCACTCGTTGTTGTCTAGTTGGAAACGGGATAGGAAGTCTGCCTCCACATTCAACACTCCCGGAACAAAGACCGCTGAAAGATTGGCCAGATGATGCTGAGCCCATGTCATGATCGGCTCTGTTTCTTGGAGGAGAGATAAACTGCGTGTTCCTCCCTGCCTCTTGACATAAGCCACTGCCGTGGTGTTGTCCATCCTTAACAGCACTGAAGCCCCCTGTGTTAGATGGTGAAAAGCCTGGAGTGCTTTGAAGGCGGCTCGTAGTTCTAGAACGTTGGACACTACTCCGTGACCTGGGAAGTTCCATCTGCCTTGTGCCACTTCGGTCAGACAGTGGGCTCCCCAACCGGTACTGCTGGCATCGGAGGTTATCGTTATCCAGGAAATCGGAGCGATTGAGTGGCAGTTGGTCAGATTTGTACGACGTAACCACCAGGGAAGGCATCCCTTCATGAATGGAGTCAGGTGAATAACCTGTGACAAATTCTCCGTCGTCCATTGTTGGAGAAACCCCTTCTGGAAGGGTCTCAGTTTCCACATAGCCCACTTCACCATGGGCGAGGTGGCTACAAGCGTCCCTACTACCTTTAGACACTGACGAGCAGTGAGACGAGAGGCAGCGAGAGCGTGAGACACCCTGCTCTGGACTACAGGAATTTTCTCTTCTGGCAGGGAAATGGTGCACTTCACCGTGTTGAACAGTGCCCCGAGAAACACCAGCGACTGCGTAGGCACCAGATGGCTCTTTTCTAGATTCAGAATCCAACCGAATTCCTGAAGCGTAGATGTCACTTGCTCCAGATGTAAGAGTAACTCATGTCTGTCCTGGAACAGAAGGAGGAGATCGTCCAGATAATGATGCAATCTGATGCCTCTGGTCCTGATGAGAGCCACAACTGCCAGCAAGGTCTTGGAGAACGTGCGAGGCGAAGTTGAGAGCCCGAAGGGAAGACACGTAAATTGCATGTGAGCATGACCCACAGCAAACCGGAGGAACTGATGGTACTCTTTTGCCACAGGAACGTGGAAGTACGCGTCTTTTAGGTCGATCGATGCCAACCAATCTCCTGGGAGAATCGAATGTTGTATGGTGACTAGGGACTCCATTTTGAACCTTTCTTGATGGATAGACCTGTTGAGAAATGTGAGGTCTATTACCGGACGCCAGGTGCCGTTCTTCTTCTGGACGAGAAACAGAGGTGAATAGACTCCCAAACCTCGTTCTGCCTCGGGAACTGGCACAACAGCACGCTGAACTAGTAAGGAATCCACATAAGCGAGAAGAATCTTCTTTTTTTCTGCCGAAGGAGGAAGTGAAGTTGCGACAAACCTGGGTTTGGGAACGTTGTCGAACGCCCACGAATGTCCCTGGGACACGATGTTTAACACCCAGGGATCCTGGATCGAGGCCGCCCAGACATCCCGAAATTGGAGCAACCTGGCCCCTACCGGGAAGGCCTGGACGGGCCCAACCTCAAAAGGATTTGGTGG
This sequence comes from Pelophylax lessonae, assembly GCF_965119305.1. Classification (NCBI taxonomy): domain Eukaryota; kingdom Metazoa; phylum Chordata; class Amphibia; order Anura; family Ranidae; genus Pelophylax; species Pelophylax lessonae. Next base: position 202,747,807 of record NC_138774.1, read on the forward strand.
CCTCCCGGTCACCAGACGAAGAGCCTTTAGAGCCTTTCTGGAAGGTGGATTGCCTTGACTTCCAACCTCTTCCGTAGGACTTGCCCGGTCTGTAGCTTCGTGCTTCCCTGGCACGATTGGTAGTTTGTCTTCTCGGAAAAGAGCGCTTCTGAGCGCCTGGGCGTTTATCCTGAGGGAGGAACCCAGACTTTCCACCCGTGGCCCGAGATATGGCTGCATCCAACTTGTTCCCAAAGAGGGAAGAACCCTCAAACGGAATTCGGCACCATGCCTGTTTGGAAGCAGCATCAGCAACCCAAGGCCTAAGCCAAAGGGCGCGTTTAGCCGTAACTGAAGCCAGCATAACTCGAGCCAAAAGGCGAATGGTGTCTAGAGACGCCTCCCCCAGAAAACCCGCAGCCATCCTCAGCTCCTGGATTGGGGAGCTCTGGAGCACTTCTTCCGAAACTCCTGCAAGGGTGCCCTCGAGGGCATTAATCCAGACTTCCATGGCTTTTGAAATTGTAGCCAAAGCCAAGGCTGGCTTACAGGCCATTCCAGCCGAAAGATATGCTCGTTTAAGGTCAGCGTCAATCCTCCTATCCAACGGATCCCTAAAAGAGGCTGTATCCTCCATTGGAAGGGTGACATGCTTGACCAGACGCATCACAGCTGCATCCACACTTGGGGAAGATTCCAGGTACTTCACCTTTTCTTGTTTAAATGGATACAACTTCGCCATTTTTGTGGTCAGGGAATTTTTCCTTTCCACTTTGCTCCACTCTTCTGTAATTATATCTCCCAGCTCCCCTAGGAATGGAAAGTCCAAGCGCTCTTTGCATAGCTGCTTGAAATATTTTCGTTGTTTCGGGGAGGAGACAGCTGGTTCTTCCCAATCAAGGGCTTCTCTCACCGCTTTTACTAGAGGGGAGACAAGGCTGAACTCAAAACCTGAACCGGAGACATCTGAATCAGAATCGGACTCTGACGGAAGGATAGAAGGATGGCTGGGTTGGGAGGACTCAAAAGGATCCTGAACCAGAAGATCTCTTTCCGGAGAGCGGGATGGCCCTGCCGAAGTACCCGGCTTCTGTAACTCAGCTAGAGAGTCTTTGAGGACTCTACGCACCACTTCCTCAATATGATGGTCCGACTTCTCCCTTTCACCCGTAGCTTGGGCATAACAGGGTTTACACAGAGAAGAACCATCCGTTACTATGGTACCACATCCCCAGCATTTCTTCCCGTGCGGGCGCTCAGAATGATGTGTTGAACCAGAAGTTTTGCCATCACGTCCCCTATTATGGGGGGAGTTGCGTCTGGACCTAGATGAGGAGTGCCGGTGATGCGACTTTGAACGTCTGTCATCGCTGCGTGCGCTAGGCTGCTGATCAGACCTAGAAGAGCTGGAGAGAGAGATATATAGCAATACATAAGAGCAAACACAGAGACCTTCCCCCCCCCCTTAAATGCCCAGCACATACCTGGTATGAGCGGGCTGGCCACTAGGGGGCGGAGAAGCGTCCATGATCACACCAACAGAAGGTGAAACAAAAACTCTTCCTACAGCCAGATATAAAAAAGGACACAATCTGTACCACTACTCAAGAGAAGCAAAACTGCCAAAAATCCCTTTAAAAATCAAGGTTCTTACCTGTAAACTGCCAGTCAGAGTCTGGGGGAGGCTGTATCAACGTGCCGACCTTCCCACCAGCTCTGACAGACAACAGGATTTAAATATGCCGCCTCGCGGCACGGCGAACGCTACCGCGCATGCGCGAGTGACGTCACGCGTCATCCCCGTGCATGCGCACCGAATCCCGTGCCCGGCGGCTACCGCGCATGCGCAGAAGCGCCGCGCAACCCGGAAGCGGCGGCCGCAGACGCGGCCACGGCGAGACCGGGAGCCGCCGGACACAGAAAGCAGGGAACAGAAGCGGACCGGAACACATGTAAAACCCAGCCCGCACTCAAACCAAGTAAGTAACATCCTAAGACACTGATTCACACAAGGAATAAGCACTGCAATACAAAATAAAGTAAAAGAGATGTCCCATAACAGGGCTTACCACCCTGCCCAGAGCAGAGAAGGGTCCCAGAGGCGCACCACCGGTCCATTTCTTCGGGCAAATACAGGCCACTCGGGTCCTGGGTTAAGTAACACTTTAAAACTGTTGTAGCCATCAGTGGACCTTTGTGGGTTAAAGCTGAAGTTTTACTTTTAAAAAAATCCCTACGGCTTTAGTCACATAATTTACCTGTAACGTACGATGTCCCATAATGTGTAGGCAGTGTCAGAAGTATAAACTCCAATAGAGGGGAGGGTACTGTGTCTGTTTATGAACTTAGAGAAAGGGATTTTATGGTGAGTAACAAAAAATCCAGTTTTCTCTTACGTTAATTAACGGACACAGCTCTTCTGATTTCTGACCTTAGGGATGTCCCAAAGCAGTACTTTAACCACTTTACCACTAGAGGATTTTGCTGTCTTACGTCTGGGCCACTTTTTGCGATTCGGCGCTGTGCGACTTTAACTGACAATTGCGCGGTCGTGCGACGCCATACCCAAACTAAATTTACGTCCTTTTTTTTCCACAAACAGAGCTTTCTTTTGATGGTATTTGATCACCTGTGCAATTTTTACTTTTTGCGATATAAACAAAAAACAGCGTAAATTTTGAAAAAATAACAATATTTTTCACATTTTTTTATATGAAATTCCCCCCCAAAAAAATGTAAAAATCACATTTTTTTTTAATTTTTGGCCAATTTGTTTTCTGCTACCTATGTTTGGTAAGAAAAAATCACAATAAGCGTATTTTGATTGGTTTGCGCAAAAGTTATTGCGTTTACTAACTAAGGGAAAGATTTCTGTAATTTTTGGTGTTTTTTTTTTTAACGAGTAATGGCGGCAATCTGCGATTTTGTTTGCGGGACTGCGACATTGTGGCGGACAGATCGGACCCTTGACTGACATTTTTGACACTTTTGGGGGTACCAGTGACATTACTGCAGTAATCAGTGCTATATATATGCACTGTTACTGTAAAAATGACACTGGCAGGGAAGGGGTTAATTTTATTGGAGAGGGAGGGGTTAATGTATGCCTGGTGCTTACTGACGTGTGTGGGGGGAGGTGACTGTGTGACACAAGGACAGATCAAAGCTCCTAGCCGCAACGGAGGGCTCCCGCGCACGTGCTTGTGAGTGACGTCATTGCGGCACCGACCACTCACAGCGCCAGAGCCCGCAAACCCGGAAGAAACGCTAAAGGAACATGTCAGCTCCCTCAGCAGTGACCGGCGCCGCTGTGGGGCTTCATTCTAAGGTAAGTATTTCATAATGTGCTAGTATGCGATGCATGCTAGGACATTATGCTGTTGTCTTGCAGGTTGTTTTTTTTTTTCATAAGCAGTTTGCTACCACTTTAAACAACAGCCTGTAAAACCTTGCAGCCAAAACAAGCTTTCGAAGATGCAAACACATCAAAATTTTGCAAAAGTGTGCACAGAGTCAGGTAGCAACCTTGCAAATGTGAGACACAGAAAAGGCATTAATTGCCCTAGGAATGTGCTGTAACAGGAAAGGGAAGAACCCTTCCCTTAATAGCATATGCCTGAACAATAGTCGGCCAGGTCCAATGGGAAATAGGGCAGAGGAGCCCGCCAGGCCTTTTCTTGGGCCACCCATGAACACAATAATAGAATTTGACCTAGAAGGAGGCCATATCAGACAGGTACACACAAACCGCTCGGACCACATCCAAAGGAGTACAACACACTCTCATGAGAATGTGATGGCCATGGACACAAGAAAGGCAGGACAATGCCCTCATTCAGATGAAAATCTGACACCACCTTTGATCCCCCAAGAAAGGGGAAAAAGACTTACTTTTAAACACTTGGCAGAAGAACTGGATTGCCTATAGAAGAGAGCTGGTTTTATACCAGAGGTGACTCCCCATAGTTGGTGCTGTGTTCTTTCCTGCCTAGTGTCCTACTTCGGTAGGTAGCACTATAAATCCCTACGGTCAAGAATCAGAAGAGCTGTGTCCATCAATGAATGTAAAAGAGGGCTGGTTTTATTGAAAACATTCTAGAAATGTTGAACTGCAGTTCTAGGTTTCTAAATGCAAAATAAATACACAAGAAATCAAATCTTCTGATAGCATACAATATTGGGGGTACAGTGTTGGTTAAATCTACAGAGGAAGATTTGGGAAGGATTATTTCAGATTACAAAAAGAGCTCACAGTGTGATTAGCCAGAACAGAAAGTAAAAAATAAAATGTGGAGTGCATCACAATAGAGGTCACAGCCAGAAGCAAGGAGGTTGTAGGCCAGTTGCCTATTCCAGCTTTAGTTAGGTACTGCCCCAGGGTTAGAGTTTATTATGTTTATTGGGTCTTTCTTGGTGGGCTTATTGGGTCCAACCCACTGGTTCTGTGCATTTTAAAAGAGATAGGGGTCCGTATCCTGGGGCCGTCGCTGCTGCTTGCTGTTCGTGGTTACCGCTTCTGCCTTCAGGATCCTTCTACATTATAGGAGGGTTGCTGGGACCTGCAGTCCGCCCTGAAGGTACCAGTTCTGGATACTACCACTATGGACTCAACCAGTTATGGACGCTTTCCATTGCAGCAGGTACCCTAAGCAGCCACAAGCCTGAGTTAGGGACTAGGGATGTTAGGGGGAGACTGTGCACTTTGTTTTGGAACTGTAATGCTGAGAGTTTCCAGTAAAGCTTTTAAAACTTTGTCCTTGCCTAGTCTGAAGTTACTAAAGGAGTGTAACTGGCACACATAGTCTACAGCTTGGGTCAAACACATTGGGTTATGAAGACAGCAGTACAAGAGTTGATGTGGTACAGAAAACAACAAGTGGTTACCAAGGGTAACAAAGCTTTAGCAAGCAGCCTGTTGTGAAGTGTGTACCTGTGAGAGGTGGGACAACCTCTTGTAGCGAGGGAGTTTTTGTGGGCATTATCTCCCCTGGTGGTCTGTTTCCCATAGTATCAGGAGCAGATCAACACTGCAAAGGTCCTCAGTTTGTGCACAGGTACGGAAGAGCAAGAGTTAAGTGCGTGCGCATGTAGGCAGGAAGAGGTTACGGCTGCCTGTATACACTGTCCCAGTGGGGAAGCTAAGAGTTAATTGTGTTCTATTTGGCGGACTTTGCTGGGTCCAGCACACTGGTTCCGTGTATTATAAAAGGAGCAGGGGTTCATGCACTAGTACGCTCAAGCGGAAAAAAAACAAGGAACAGCCAGAGTCGGGCGGAGCCTGGGAATGTGAGGATTGGAACACTGATGTGCTGTTATCGGAACCTGGAGACTCAGAGAATTGCCGAAATTGAAGTAGAACCCACTATGGACTTATTCAGTTATAGACTTAACCTAAGCGGGTATGCTGGGGCAGTAGCAAGTCTTAGTTAGAGAATAAGGATGTTGGGAAAGTGTTTCCACCCATTTTTTAACTGTTGTTATCATCATGTTAATTTATTCAGTAAAGCTTTGAAACTTTGCCTGCTCTGAAGTTACTAAAGGGATGCAATGCAAGTAACCGGCACACACATAGTCTACATCGTGGGTCAGATAAAGCACATTTGGGTACGAAGACAGCTTTAGAAGAGTTAAACACAAAGTGATTCCATGAAAGTGATTGCCAAGGGTAACGAAGATTTTACAAGCAGCTTGTTAAGCGTGTGCATGTGGCAGGGGAGATAACCTCTTGCAGCGAGGGAGATATTGTCTTCACTCCTACTGCAGCGATCCATCTCCCATAGCAATGGATGCAGATCTGCCCCACTGGGCCCTCATCCTGTTTACAGGTATAGAATAGTTAAGTGAAGTGAAGTGCATGCATTGGGGGCAGCGCAAGCTGCACGGACCCCATAACGTTACTGGGAGTGAGGTAGCGGTGATACACTGGTCAGGTGGGGAGGGCTTTGCGTGTCCCTCCTAAATGCAGCCATGACAGTATCCATTGACACGGGACAGGAGAGTTAACTAAACTGCAGTCATACAGTTAAATGTACACAGTTCTCAGCACAAAAGTAAAGAGGCCCAATGTGCAAGGTGCCTAGCGTAGCCCAGAAGAACCCACCGCTGGGTAGGCCTTTCATGTGAAATAACAGCAAGGTGTCCCAAGCACTAAGCTCTATTTGGATTTGCACTGTCCCTATAGTAGGGCCCATCCAGTGCAGCCATCACAGTTAGTATATGGAAGTACTAAAATAGGCAGGCAACAGAACAGACAGCGCTATCTGGGGGGATGATGACCACTATTTCCTTGTAAATGATGAAGGCCAAGGGAAAGTCTCAATACAGTTTATTGCACATTAATTGCATTAAAACCTTTAGTCAATAAAAGCCAATACAGTACTGGGCCGGTGGGTCCAGATGTAAGAGGGTTGATGGCTACTTGAACCAGTGTAGCAAGGTAGAGAAAAAACCGCCCTGGTGTGCAGGCTTGCAGCCTCTCGCAAAGAGCCACGGGAGCCAAGCTGGGTCCCTCTGGCTCTCCCGTGTGACATCACCGCAGCACAAGGCAGAAGTACTGGACCGGAATGAGATGCCTGTTTACCAGCCTGGAATGCAGAGGGAAGAAGACATGATGACGCGTTTCGTGCGCATGCGCTTTGTCAAGACCCTTCGTGCCCAACAAGGAGGGGAACATTGAGGAGGTATTACCTGCCAACCCTTACAGGCGCATGGAGCCCATTCTAGGCGCATGGCTGGGCTCCATTCCTTTACTGGTAGTGAGGTAGCGAAGATATGCTGGACAGCTAGAGAGGGCATCGGCTCAGTGTGTCCCTCCTAAATGCAACAAGTGAAAGTAGTGATGTACACTAACATGAAACGACCTCCACCCTGTCCTAGGGCATTAGTGAGTATGGCACAAGTAAAGGTCAGTGACCCTATCCATTCCAAGGTCACCTGTCCTCCATCTATCTCATCAGAATGCATGTGCTCCCATTGTGGAGACTCTTTAAAGGTAGAGTTAGGGACTGCAGATATCAGGGTGCCTTGGCGCGGCCTGCAGCTTACGCATGTATTTGCAAATGTGTGCAACTAAACCCCTGTTTTTAACGCATACTGTAATGGGCCATACACACTATAAGATTTTCTGAAGACTTTTTCCTTTAGACTTACCAAAACCATATAATATGAGGTCAAACCTAAACACTTTCAATTTGTATGCAATCTGGCAGGCCCTTGCACTACATAGAAAAGGTAAATCTGAAGGAAATCTAACCACAAAAGTTGAATAGTGTGTATCCAGCTTTAGACAGGTTAATTTGGCTGGTTGCTGGCTGGTTGGTAAGTAGTGACTGGAAATCCCTTCGTTTTTGACCCTATCCAAGGTGCCTAGCGTAGCCCAGAAGAACCCAACCCGGGGTAGGCATCCTATGTGACCCACACTTGGCACCCAACAAGGATGGGAACATCGAGGAAGTGTCACCTGCCTACCCATAAAAGGTCCTGATTCCCCTATAGATCTTTAGTTATTACTAGAGGGATCACCAGCAGAAGAAAGTCCTGATTCCGCTATATAGATCTTTATTACCATTCCCTTATATAGCTCATTAGATATCATCCACCACAAACTTTCTTAGTGTCTTCTTATCCATGTTTCACTGGAGTGCCCTCTAGTGGATGGGGGCAAGATTGCACTGACTGGTAAAGCTCCACAATAAGGGGTGGTTCACACCAGATGCAGTCAAGTGCAATTTTAATGTGCATCAAAATGCATGCAGTGTTTTCTTTGTATTCCAATGGCCCTAGTTCACACCAGCAGCTACCTCCATTTTGTCAATAAAGGACCAGGCTGCACTGTGAATAAAGTTCAGGAGGGCAATGATTTCAATATGAAGTTAAGGTCAAGAACACTGGGACTAATTGGCAGGAAGAAAGTTCACAACTTACCTGAGAAAGTATTTTACTGAAAGAGTAGTTGATGCTTGGAGTGGACTTCTAGCAGAGGTAGTGAGTCAGTCAACAGTAAGTGATTTAACCACGTAGCGACCGCCTACCGCAGTTTTACTGCGGCAGGCAGCCGCTCCTGGGCAAAGCGACGTAGTACTACGTCGCTCGCTCGGGAAACTCTAGGGGGCAAGCGCGCGCCCCCGGCTGCTCCCGCTTGTCAGCTGGGGAGCCAGTGCGTGTGACCAGCGGCTCCGATGCCTGCTGGCCACTCGCGATCTCCCGCAGCTGAGTGAGAAGGACAGACGGCTGATGTAAACACAGTTGTCTGTCATTCTCCCTGAAGTGATCACAGAGGCTATGTGATCCTGCTATATAGGATCGCATGTCTCTGTGATGATCTCACAAGCCACGCCCCTCTACAGTTAGAATCACGCCCCTAGGGTCACATTTAACCCCTTGATCACCAGTACAGTTAACCCCTTCCCTGTCAGTGTCATTTTTACAGTAATAGTGCATATTTTTAGCACTGATTACTGTAGTAATGTCACTGGTACCCCAAAAAGTGTCAAAAAATGTCAGTTAGGGGTCCGATTTGTCCCGCAAACAATCGCAGATCGCCGCCATTACTAGTAAAAAAAAAAAATGACACAAATCTTTCCCGTAGTTAGTAAACGCAATAACTTTTGCGCAAACCAATCAAAATACCCTTATTGCAATTTTTTTTTTTCACCAAAAATATGTAGCAGAAAATAAATTGGCCTAAAATGTTAAAAAATTTTGATTTTTACATTTTTTTTGTTTAGAGAATTTCATATAAAAGAATGTGAAAAATATTGTTATTTTTTCAAAATTGTCGCTCTTTTTTTGTTTATAGCGCAAAAAATAAAAATAGCACAGGTGATCAAATACCACCAAAAGAAAGCTCTATTTGTGGGGAAAAAAAGATGTAAATTTATTTTGGGTATAACGTTGCACGACAGCGCAATCGTCCGTTAAAGTAACGCAGTGCCGAATCGCAAAATAGGGCCTGGTCATTGAGCAGCCAAATCCTCAGGTCTTAAAGTGGTTAAGCATGCATGGGATGAACATAGATCTATAGTCAGACAAAAAAGTCAAATAAGGGCAGAAAGTTAATGGACCACTTGGTCTCTTTCTGCCATTGCCCTTCTGTGATGTTATCATATGTGTGCGGACCTGTGTATATATACTGACAGTGTCAGTAGGTTAGTGGACCACGTCTGTAATTTTTTTATTTTTTTATATTATTTTATTTTTTATAGTTTTCTTTTTTTTACATTTTTTTTTACAATATTTTTAGGAGCCCGGTTAGCAGGCTTTGGTGAAATATCAGGGGTCTAAACAGGGGAAATCTGTGACACACAGGGGGATTGGGGTGTCTGGCACGCCTATGGATTTTATGTTTATGTTATAGCACATTGTAAATAATGATGTATTATTGTACCATTGAATTAAACACCTGTTTTCTGTTTAATAGGGGCAGACGATGTTCATTGTTATGCTGAGGCTAATGAGGTGACAGGTGAATGCGAAGATTATCTTGGGGAAGGCGTGGCTGAGCATGATTGCTGTCTGAATATTAAATATGCCTTTAAGCGGGATTCCCAGTCTCCATGTCAAGCCTGCCGGTAAGTGGGGTTAAAAAAAAGGTTGTCTGACAACAAAAGTTGCATCCACATTGTCACTTGTTTTCTTCCTTAGTATTGCTGTCCAATCCCCTTACCTCTGACTTTATCTCTTCCTTGGCTCTGGGCGGCTAGTCATGTGCTTCCATCTGCACTGTCCCATCCCCTTACCTCTGGCTTTATCTCTTCCTTGGCTCTGTGCGGCTGGTTATGTGCTTCCATCTGCACTGTCCCATCCCCTTACCTCTGGCTTTATCTCTTCCTTGGCTCTGTGCGGCTGGTCGTGTGCTTCCATCTGCACTGTCCCATCCCCTTACCTCTGGCTTTATCTCTTCCTTGGCTCTGTGCGGCTGGTCGTGTGCTTCCATCTGCACTGTCCCATCCCCTTACCTCTGGCTTTTTTTTTTTTTTTTTTCCAACAAGTTTATTGAAGAGTAATGAGGTTAACAACATGTAATTATACTTTTCACATTGTATGTAGAAATAACAATCCTATCTGATCCAATAACATTATAAACGAGTAAGTATCAATTTACATTAGGCAAAAGAAATAATCAGATATCAAGGAAAACGTATGCTGTAACACGTATTAATACAGGAATGATAAAACTGAGGCGATTCGCCCTTTAGAGTGCGAAGTTTTATGTTGAATCAACATAGCCCATGAAATATGGCTGTTAAGGGCTAACTTCTTTTTTTTCGCTTAATCAAGCTAAAATAACATAAAAAGAGGAAGTATATCAAAGAGGAAGTAGGGGAGCGGACCCTCTGACCCGCATTGGGTCCGCAGGGAAGGGGGAGGAGTAAGCTAGAAAAGTGAGATGGAGAAGAGGGGAAGGGAAGGCAAGGAAAGTGGGTGGAGGGGAGGCGGGTAAGGACCGAAGCAACTTATGTGTCTAGGTCACTATAAGAATCATGGCTATAATAACTGATAATACGGAGGAGGTGGATTAACTAATTATTAAATGAGTTAATAAGCTGTTCATATTCGGCGGAATATCGGAAAATGATCCAATCTTTCCATATTTTGAGATATTTGTTTGGAGAGTCATGTACTGTAGAAATTAGCTCCTCCATTTCGGAGATTTTGTTAATCTGTGTGAGCCAAGTGTGTAGGGATGGGACTTTCGTGGTACCCCATAGTCTGGGGATGCAAAGCTTAGCAGCATTTATCATGATCATGGGAAGGGATTTGAAGTACTTAGGAGGCGAGTTAGGGTGAAAGTGCAATAGGAACTGAGCTGGATGTAATTGTAAGTCTTGGGTGGTAATTTTGAGTATGTAGGATTTGACCGTATTCCAAAATGGCTGTATCAGGTGACAAGACCACCAGATATGTAGCAAATCTGCATGAGATTGTTTGCACCTCCAACATTCATTTGGGATAACTTTGTTATATTTGTTAAGCAGGAATGGGGTGCGGTACCATTTGGTAAGTATCTTATAATTATTTTCTTGAATGGATACATTTATTGATCCTTTTAAGATGTTACGATATATTTTTTCCCATTGGGGGTCCGTCAGAGTTAAGTCCAAATCGATGCCCCAGTCATTACATAGTTTGCCAAGTTGTATAGGGCAGGAATCCCATAGAAGGGAGTGTATAGCTGATAGCTGGTGTCGCTGGGGTTGTTGAAGTGCACAAATTTGTTCAAATTTGGAAAGAGGTGCCTCTTTAGGATTTTTTTTCAGGCGTGCGGAGACAAAGTAATGAAGTTGTGTGTATTCCCACCAGGTCAATGCGGGACTAAGTAAAGCATTTTTGAGATCTTGAAAGTTGGGAAATTTCCCATTTTGTAAGAGGTGGAAAATGCGAATCCCTATGTCATTGGGAACCGAACGTAGGGTGTGTGAGGATTGACCCGGTGGGAATTGCGAGTTGTCTAGTAAAGGGGTAAGGAGGCTATGTTTCCGGACTAGTTGGTGTTTGGCGTTTGCTGTATGAAAACAACGAATGGTGGGACCTATTAACGGGTGTTTTTTTAGGGAGTCCTGTAAGGAGGAATAAATTAGCCAAGGGGTACTTTGAATGGGAATCGGAGAGAGAGAGTCTTCCAATTCAACCCAATCCTTTTTGTGCTTCTGTGAGTGCCAGTCTGCTATGCGTAAGAGGTGGGATGCTTGGTAGTACAAGTAGATGTCTGGGATTCCCATTCCACCTTTGGATTTGGGTCTGGAGAGTGTCTCAAATTTAATACGAGGGGCTTTGTGATGCCAGATAAAGGATCTGATGGCCTTTTTTAAAGAGGAGAAGAAGTGTAAGGGCAGTTGAATGGGAATTGTTTGTAGTAGGTAGAGGATACGCGGAAGCACATTCATTTTAACAATTGCAGCTCGACCGAACCAAGAAAAGTGTACCTTATTCCACTTTTTAAGGTCTTGGAAAATATCCTGAGAAATAGGAAGATAGTTTTTTTTGAATAGGTTATTTAGATCAGTGGGGATTTCGATACCCAAGTATGTGATGGTATCCGTTTTCCATTCGTAGGGGAATGATTGTTTACACTGTTCAACTATTGGGTCAGGGAGGGATATGTTAAGTGCTTCCGATTTGGATCTATTTATTTTGAAGTTAGAAATGTATTGAAATAATTTCAATTCTTTTTGTAAATTGGGGATTGAGATAAGGGGGTTGGAGAGGAACAGCAGGACATCATCTGCATAGGCAGCAATCTTATATTGGTAGAGTTGGAATGTACACCGGAAATGTCAGGATTAGTTCTAATACTATTGAGAAGGGGCTCAAGTGTGAGTATGAATAGAAGAGGAGACAGGGGGCAGCCCTGACGGGTTCCATTGCTGATGGAGAAGGCATTCGATAGCGAGCCGTTAACACGTACTCTGGCTGACGGGCTGTGGTAAAGTGCAAGTATAAGGGACATCAATCTGGGTCCCAGACCAATTGACTGGAGAATCGCTTCTAAGTAGTCCCAAGCCAGCCTATCGAATGCCTTCTCTGCATCAAGAGATAGCAGAAAACCGGTCTGTGAGGAAGAAGAAAGAATGTGGTGTATGTTAAGGGCTTTAAGTGTGTTGTCCCTAGCTTCCCTGCCAGGCACAAAGCCAACTTGGGCAGAGTCAATCAGGGACGGAATGAAAGAAAGGAGGCGGTTAGCTAGTATTTTGGCAAATATTTTCAGATCTACATTGAGCAGTGAAATTGGACGGTAGTTTTGAACTCGTGTGGGGTCCTTTCCTGCTTTTGGTATAACGGAAATATGTGCTTCCAGGAGTCTGGAGTGGCTGGAATTCGAATTGGAAAGACTGTTGAATGTTTTCAGAAAGGGTACGGCCAAGATATCTGCAAAGGATCTATAATAGGCTAGAGAAAAACCATCAGGGCCAGGGCTTTTCCCTGGTTTCATTTGCTTCAGAACCAGATTAAATTCTTCACTCGTAAGTGGACCATCAATGTTGGAGGACTGTTGATTGGTGAGTGGTTTGAAGCCGTTTTGAAGTAGGTAGTCCCTGATAATTTCAGATCTAGAACTATCAGTCGCTTGAGGTTTGTGTTCAGGTGGTAGGTTATAGAGAGAGGTGTAGTATTGAGTGAAAGCTTGTGCAATTTCAGAATTAGAGTGATTTTTTTTGCCTGTGGAGTCTGTTATGCAGTGGATGATGTTCTGAGCTCTTTTTGCCGCCAAGGCCCTGGCCAAGTATTTACTGCTTTTATTGCTAAATTCGTAGAATAGCTTTTGTGATAGTATGAAGCGCTTCCTGACTTTGATGTTAAAAAACTCTCTGATCTTATTCCTGACCTGAGATAACTCCTCTAAATGTTGAACAGCATGCGATCGTTTATGTGTGAGTTCCAGTTTCTTAGCTTGCGAGAAGAGCTCAGAAATGCTTTTTTGTGCTGCTTTTTTCCTATGTGCCCCCATTTTGAGCAGTGTACCCCGGATCACGCACTTGTGGGCCTCCCATATAGTGGAGGGAATCATGTCACATGTATCGTTTGTTAGGAAATATTCAGATAGTTGAGATCTAATTATTTCCGCGTTTTTGGGATGCATAATAATAGACTGGTCAAGTCGCCAGATTTTTTCATGTTTATTAATTTGAGGGATCGCAAGTGTGACAGAGATAGCACAATGATCTGAGATACACATCGGATCTATAGTCGCTTTTTTGAGTAGATGAATGTCTTTTTGCGTGATAAAGAGGTAATCCAACCTCGAATATCTGTTATGTGGAGTGGAGAAGAATGAATAGTCCCTGCCGGACGGATTTAGTAAACGCCAAGTGTCGTGTAAGGACAAATCTTGTAGTTGTTTCTTGACCTGTTTAAGTGCCTTGTACGGCATAGATGAGGCCCCGGTTGAAGTATCCACTATGGGGTTAATTGCAAGATTGAAGTCTCCTCCGAGGAGGAGACATCCCTCTTGGAAAGATGTAAGGATTGTGGACATTTCTCTAAAAAAACTAACTTGTGCTGTGTTGGGTGCGTAGATATTAGCCAAAGTCAGTGGAGTGTTCCACAAGGAACCCTTCACGAACACGTACCTGCCCTCTTTGTCAATCAGGGTGTCCGTGATTTCAAAAGGGATGTGTTTCGCTATCAGAATAGAAGCCCCCTTGGTTTTGGCGAGACTGTTAGTCGCGTGGAACATCAACGGAAATTCTCTGACATGCCATTTCGGAATACGGTCAGTCTTGAAATGTGTCTCCTGTAAAAACACTATGTCTGCTTTAAGAGAATGGAGGTAGAGGATTAGTTTGGACCTTTTTTCGGGAACATTAAGTCCTTTAGTGTTAAGTGAGATGATTTTAAGATGTTTGAGTGCAGGTGTGTAAGATGAAGTAGCCATGATGATGAGGATCGCAAATGGCAAGGGAAGGGGGGTGGAAAAAGACGAAGGGAAAAAAAAAGGGGAGGGGAAGCGGTGGTTTGGGAAGCAAGAAAGAAGAAAAAGAAGAAAAGAGCAATTCCCCCTTAAAGTAGGAGGGGGATCACAGGCCAACAGCAGAGAAAGACCTGCTTTTAACTGCTATGGGGATAGATAATGTTGGATTTAGTCAGCTCAAATGTGAGCTGTGTGGGAAGGTGGTAGGAAGCGTGCGGTGTCTGGAGGGTACCAAAGATCGACCAAAACGTGGGAAAAACCCATAGTATCCCCACCCGACCACCTAAATAAAAACTTATTAGGTGTTCATTTCTATGAGGTAACATTGAACCTGGGATAATAGCAATATAGGAGTAAAAACAACATTATAACTGGAAGGATAATTACCTTTGGCAAGTATAGACAGCACCATCATTATGGCATAGGTCGAGGTCAAGAGAGGAACTGAGTGCACATACCTGTGTCCCGAGAGGAGCACTGGAACATATCACGCAAGAGTAAAAGTTTCTGTTACATATGGTCAGAAGATAAGAAATAGGGAATGAAAAGAACAAAAAGAACAAAAAGTTAAAAACTTTGATACCATATTAGTATACAACCAAAACAACTTGAGAAATATTGCCATCTAGTGGCATCAATCGGAACTAAACCACAACGGTGATCTTAAAGACACCCATGGCAGTGGATCCCGAGTAAATGCTCCAATGCTCCTCATCCGAACCAATATTAAACTTAGACTAATAAAGAAAGGTATATGATTCTGGGTAAAGAACTAAGTAGAACCAAAAACCTGACTCGTCCTTCAACCAGGCACTTACAAACCCTTGTGGAACCGCTGCAAATCAATGAGAAGTATAAAACAGCACATTAGTTCTTGAGAAACATTATGCATAGGAAGAAAAGAGAGTAGACCCGCCCCCCAAGGTCCCAAGAGAGTCCAGGGGTAGCCACTCCCAAGTCCTTGTGAGCCGCTTCAAATTGGTAAAAAAAAAAAAAAAAAAAGGGGCTCGCATGAATGGGTTTTCTTCGGGTGTCCAATGTGAATTAGAGTCGTGGTTTAAAGTGCTAAAAATCTGACATCACATTTGTACTCTTGGATACTGCTGCAGAGCGTTCCTAAGGCTGCAGAGCGTTCCTTTAGTAAACATCCTCTCTGACGTTCGATGAAGAAAACAGTGTGGATGTCATGTACCGGGGCGGAGTGGAAGGAGGTGAAGCAAGAGGAGGGTATATTCAGTATATGCGAGGTCTCCTATGGGCGGGAGATGAAGGAGCGCTGCCCTGGTTACGGCCTTGCCTGTACCCTGGTGAGGCGGGACGATTGGGTGAAGGTCGGCGTCTTCTGATGTGTTCAGGGTCCTCTTGATGATGAACATCCATGTCCTCTATTTGCATATTAGGAAGTTGTCTGCTCACATGTGACCAACCGGGAATCTCAATTAAAGGAATGCCCAGAGAGTTGCAAAAGGTTGCTGTATCTTCAGGATGTCTGAGTGAGGCAAAGCGACCCCTAGAGCCGGCAAACAGACAAAACGGAAATTTCCATTTATAGGGAATTTCCCTTTCTCTCAGGATATTCAATAATGGACGTAAGTCTTTGCGCTTTTGCAAGGTTATTGGGGAAAGGTCCTGGAACAGCTTTACCTCAGTGCCCTGATAAAGTATGCGACCTCTTATCCTGGCGTTATGGAGGATCTCCTCTTTTAATTTAAATTGCGCTAGACAGCCAATAATGTCCCTTGGAGGATCCGAGTCCCTCCCTTTAGGTCTTAGGGCCCTGTGGAGCCTCTCTATTTCTATTGGGGTATCGGGTGGTCTTCCCAACAGGTCATTAAAGATTGTGAGGGCAGTTTGAGTCAGTTGGGCAGGTTCTATCGATTCGGGGAGACCGCGAATGCGAATGTTGTTTCGACGACCTCTGTTCTCAAGATCCTCCAGATGTCTGTGGAGGTCTCTGATCTGGGAGGAATGATCAGATATCTCTCTCTGTGCACTCAATATATCTGCATCTTGCCTGTCAGTAATTTCTTCCACCTCTTCCAGTCTATCAGTGATGTTATGCATCTCTTTTTTAAGGTCAGCAATGGCGGCTGAAAAGGTAGCTGAAAGGGTAGATTTAATGTCGTCTGCTATGGCTTTAAGGTCTTGTAGTGAAACACAGTGTGAGGATGAAGCATGACCAGGCATATCAGTGCGCACAATCTGAGCAGGTGGACAGACAGGTGGACAGAGTGAGAGGTCACCAGGAGAAGGGGTTTTTGGTGCCTGTGGAGTGTGTGTCTCTTTTATCTGCATGCTGTTAGGTGCTGCCAGTGCTGCTGCTTGTGCAGTTTCTCCTGTCAGTTTTTTAAACATATCAGGAACCTGGATCCCTGAACGCTGTTCTTGATCCCGTGGGGAGCGAGAGCGGGTTGAAGAAGAAGATCTATCTCCTTTTCCCATGGAGAAGTTTTAAGGTTACCTCAAATGCTGCAATATCAGGCGGACGGGTGGGGGAGCCCCTTCTTTACATATTCCCCGCCATGCGTGATTAGCGCAGAGCTGCCAGTGAGGTCAGAGAGGGGTTAGCGGGTGTGCAGGACAGTGGCCAGTAGGATTAATAAAAATTTAGGTGCTATTACTGGGTCTGGTGGAGGTTTGCTGCTTGCTAGATGAATCTGTCCCCTTCTGCAGCCAAGATGGCGGACTGTTCTGTGCTGTGTATGCTGCCTGTTATAATGGGGCCTTGCTGCGGGGAGCTGGAGGGGATGGAGAGCTGAGGGGGCACCCAAAAGGATGGAGGAGGGCCTCTAGGCACTTCGGTCTTACCGGATCCAGGAGCCGGCGGTCGCGGCAGGCAGGGCTTCTAGGCGAGGCCCCGGCTTCAGTGGTGAGGTAGGCCTCAAAAAAACGATCCTCTAAAATCCGATTTTTTGACCAAATATAGATATATATCAGTCCTGGTGGTCAAGGTGGGTCCCCCCAAGATGTTTATATCCCCCAGAGAGCGGGGATGGAGGAGGATTGGAGAGGATTGAGTTCGGGGATAGTGGAGCTCTCCTCGGACACGTCCGTCCCGCACGGCTTCCGGTCACGCCCCCACCTCTGGCTTTATCTCTTCCTTGGCTCTGTGCGGCTGGTCGTGTGCTTCCATCTGCACTGTCCCATCCCCTTACCTTGGCTCTGTGCGGCTGGTCGTGTGCTTCCATTTGCTCTGTCCCATCCCCTTACCTCTGCCTTTATCTCTTATTTGGCTCTATGCAGCAGGTTGTGTGCTTCCATTTGCTCTGTCCCACCCCCTTACCATCGGTAAGCCGGAAACAGATCTGGTCCGTCAGATGCCTGGGCAGGAAGCCGAGTGAAGGCAAGATAGCCCCCACTCAGGTCTATGCCCTTGGAGGACTGCAGCAACTTCTGATGTCACTTCCGCCTCTCGGGCTTAAAGGGATTTTTTTTTTACTTTAAAGTAAAAAATTACATTTTTTTTTTTTTTAATGCTTTTAGGTAAATTAGTCTTTTTGTCGCTAGATCTCTCAATGAAGAGAACCTGTCATGCTTACATGCTTACATTCCTTGTAATGGGAATAAAAGTGATAAAAAAAAAATTAAAAGGACAGTGTAAAATAAAAAGTAAAAAAAATAAGATATAAATATCCGAGCCCACGTGCAGAAGTGAACACATACAGTATCTCACAAAAGTGAGTACACCCCTCACATTTTTGTACATTTTTTATTATGTCTTTTCATGTGACAACACCAAGGAAATGACACTTTGCTACAATGTAAAGTAGTGAGTGTACAGCTTGTATAACAGTGTAAATTTGCTGTCCCCTCATAATAATTCAACACACAGCCATTAATGTGTAAACCGCTGGCCACAAAACTGAGTACATCCCTAAGTGAAAATGTCCAAATTGGGCCAAAAATGTCAATATTTTGTGTGGCCACCAATTTTTTTCCGGTACTGCCTTAACCCTCTCGGTCATGGAGTTCACTAGAGCTTCACAGGTTGCCACTGGAGTCCTCTTCCACTCCTCCATGACCACATCACGAAGCTGGTGGATGTTAGAGAACTTGCGCTCCTCCACCTTTCATTTGAGGATGCCCCACAGATGCTCAATTGGGTTTAGGTCTGGATAAATGCTTGGCCAGTCAATTACCTTTACCCTCAGCTTCTTTAGCAAGGCAGCGGTGGT
The DNA here is from genome assembly GCF_965119305.1 of Pelophylax lessonae. Lineage (NCBI taxonomy): Eukaryota > Metazoa > Chordata > Amphibia > Anura > Ranidae > Pelophylax > Pelophylax lessonae. The sequence continues at coordinate 202,766,371 of NC_138774.1, forward strand.
CTTGGAGGTGTGTTTTGGGTTGTTATCATGTTGGAATACTGATCTGTGGCTCAGTCTCCGAAGGGAGGGGATCATGCTCTTCTTCAGTATGTCACAGTACATGTTGGTATTCATAGCTCCCTCAATGAACTGTAGTTCCCCAGTGCCTGCAGCACTCATGCAGCCCCAGACCATGACACTCCCACCACCATGCTCGACTGTAGGCAAAACACACTTGTCTTTGTACTCCTCACCTGGCTGCCGCCACACACGCTTAACACCATCTGAACCAAATACGTTTATCTTGGTCTCATCAGACCACAGGACATGGTTCCAGTAATCCATGTCCTTAGTCTGCTTGTCTTCCACAAACTGTTTGCGGGCTTTGTTGGGCATCATCTTTAGAAGAGGCTTCCTTCTGGGATGACAGCCCTGCAGACCAATTTGATGTAGCGTGCAGCGTATGGTCTGAGCACTGACAGGCTGACCCCCCCACCCCTTCAACCTCTGCAGCGAAGCACTCATACATCTATTTCCCAAAGACAACCTCTGGATATGATGCTGAGCACATGCACTCAACTTCTTTGGGGGACCATGGGGAGGCCTGTTCTGAGTGGAACCTGTCCTGTTAAACCGCTGTATGGTATTGTCCACCGAGCTGCAGCTCAGTTTCAGAGTCTTGGCAATCTTCTTATAGCCTAGGCCATCTTTATGTAGAGCAACAATTCTTTTTTTCAGGTCCCCAGATAGTTCTTTGCCATGAGGTGCCATGTTGAACTTCCAGTGACCAGTATGAGAGAGTGAGAGCGATAACACCAAATGCTCCCTATTCATACCTGAGACCTTGTAACTCTAACGAGTCACATGACACCGGGGTGGGAAATTGGCTAATTGGGCCCAATTTGGACATTTTCACTCAGGGGTGTACTCACCTTTGTTGCCAGTGGTTTAGACATTAATGGCTGTGTGTTGAGTTATTTTGAGGGGACAGCAAATTTACACTGTTATACAAGCTGTACACTCACTACTTTGCATTGTAGCAAAGTGTCATTTCTTCAGTGTTGTCACATGAAAAGATGTAATCAAATATTTACAAAAATGTGTGGGGTGTACTCACTTTTGTGAGATACTGTATTTAAGTCGCGGCCGCATATGTAAATGGTGTTTAAACCACACATGTGAGGTTTCACTGTGATCGTTAGAGCGAGAGCAATAATTTTAGCACAAGACCTCTTTTTGACCCCAGATCTCTCAATAAAGAGGACCTGCCATGCTTATTTCTATTACAAGGGATGTTTACATTCCTTGTAATAGAAATAAAAGTGATAAAAAAAAAAAAAAAATGAAAAGGTACAGTGTAAAAATAAAAAATAAAAAGTAAAATAAATAAGAAAAAAATGTAAAGCATCCCATCCCTTTTAAGTACCATAGTTTGTCGCCATCCACGAATGTGAACAATTTTAAAGCCTGACATGTTAGGTATCTATTTCCTTGGTGTACCCTCTATTTTCACATTATTCAAAAAATTGGGCTAACTTTACTGTTTTGTTTTTTTATTCATTAAAGTGTATTTTCCCCAAAAAATTGCACTTAAAAGGTCACTGTGTGGCATAAAATATTGCAATGACCGCCATTTTATTCTCTAGGGTTTCTGCTAAAAAAAAAAACATATAATGTTTGGGAGTTCTGAGTAATTTTCTAGCAAAAAATACTGATTTTTACTTGTAAACAACAAATGTCAGAAAAAGGCAAGGGTCAGCAAGTGGATAATGACCAATCAGATTTTGCCTTATTGTTTGCTCTCAGCTTCTGTTTATCTGCATTGCATTGGCGCCATGTTTAAAATATGACCGTCTCTCCCAGTCTAGCAGGGTGGTCCCAGTGGGGTGAATGGAGCCCATGTACTGTATCGTGCCTTAGAGGAGTTCAGAAAAGAGAGAGAGTCTGCATAGGTCAGGGCGACTGTGATGGGAACAACTTGGAGGTCCGTTCCTGCTCATTGCAAGATTGCTGTCCTCGTGAGTATGAGCAAATATTGACTGCTGGGGCAAAATAAGTGCATATAAGTTTATTGTATATCTCTGATTATCATGCGCTATGATGAAATACCTATCCTGTAGAAGCATGTCACAAAACAAATATTAAAGGCCTTGGCAGACTGACATTTAAAAACACATGGCCAAACAATGGCTCTGCCTGAACAGTGGCCTCCCTTCCTGTTTTCTGTATAGCATGCACGTACACTGCTCAAAAAAATTAACGGAACACTTTGAAAACTCAGCCCTGCCCCCTGGGGAGTGGCAAAGTGTACGCACATCCTCCTCACTTCTGTTGCCCTGAGTGTTGTTAAACCCACTTGACACTATCAGTTCCGACATATTGAATGATTGGACACTACTAGATTGCGGTAAAATATCAAATTTACTTGTCTTTAAATTGTGTTTATAAGAATAAACAAACAGTTTCAATAGAACATTCAATATAAAAGATAAATAATCCAAAGGAGATCCTGAGTCCTCAACCCAGAATTGGATGTGGTTCAGCACTCAGAATCTGAAAGTACAACCCAAAGTATAAATATATATTGCTATATAATTGAGGATCAATGCATCAATATTCTGTCAATAGATTATTCCTCAAGTATAATGCGAGAGTGACTACAAAATCAGTGCTTTATTGCAATAGAGAATAACTCCAAAATAATACTAACTTATCTCAGTAACTCTAATATCCTGAAACTAGGCTATACATCAGAGTGCACTCTGTATCCTTTAGGGGGCCCCCATTACTTTAGATTGCAAGAATCTCCTGAATGAGCAAGGCCGTGCTAGTCTTCACCGGCAAAGGTATCCTCAGCCAATCCAGGGAAAGTATTTGTAATCCAAGGTAAAGGTGATCATCAACTGTAATCTACCATAGGAGTAACAATTACCTGTAAGCCAAACTGGAAGGGGGGAATAGGTTCCTGTATTCAAACAACTGATACCCAATCTAGAACTGGTAAGGTGGGGTGAGGCCTTCTGATCCGCCACGCACTATTCAGCAATGCAGCGTCCTGTGGCGACCGTTATATAACTAGTGCAGCCTTCGGTTTATACTGCGTTGCAGACCCACTCTGGCTCAGTCTAGTAATTACAGTATTTACTTCAGATCGGACCTCTCAGACCCAGTATGATGAAGTCTGTATCCCGCAGTCCACACCACCAGCGTCCCGCTCTCCTCAGAAGCACTCGCAGTCTCTCTGAGCTGAGCATCTCTCCACTCGGCCTGCCACCCAGCTCCGCCTGCACACCGCTCTCTCCCTCTCCGGTGTCTGTCCACTAGGCCTCCGGCCTATCCTTCTCTGCACACCACAGCAGCTCTTCCCCTCCTCACAGCATGCTGTCCTCGAGGCAAGAGAGCGAATCTTTGTCCCGCCCCCTTTATATAGACACTCCCATCTGCCCCTGCGAGTCCCAATTCTCCCTGGAGGATAGTTCAGTCAAACAGATCGTCTGCAGTCTTCACTCCTCCCAGAACTACATCTCCCATAATTCAATGGTCCGTTGCCTTGTAGAAACTTTAATAACAAACAGAACAATATGAACAACTCCAGGTGGAACCTGCGACCAAGCTGCATCCTCCCCCCACTTGAACATCTTTTGTCCCCAAAGATAATAAAGTCTTCAGGAAAGAGTTTATCCCATTATTAAGGTTTAATTAATCACCTTATGTAGAGTTCATGGTAACTGAAAACTGGCTAATAAAAGCACTATCTAGCAATTTATTATACAGATTATCTGACAAATCTGGGTCACTCTCGCAAAAGGCCAGCAAAAGATCAGTGGCCCCCTGCTGAGGAAGTTGTGGTTTTGACGTTACGCGTACGGGGGAGGATCCTGCACATGCTGTAGCACCCATATCGCTGTCCATGCCCGCACTGGCTGAGTGCCAGTACATGTGAGTGTTTTTTCGTTTCATTTACCCCAATAAAGTATACGGTACAGAGAGCACTAGATCACTGTATTTATTTCACACATGTATCACATTATGACGGTGGAGAGAGGAGTGTGAGGAGGCGACCACCCTATCCACTTCAGTGTGTCAGCGACACTGCCGATCTTTTACCCGAAGTACCTTTATACAGAGGCAGGACAGGAGGAAGTCACCTTTCCACACCTACTGGCACCTGTGTGTGCAAAAAGCGGGTTTGGCTCATTATAATTTGTGAGCCAAACCAGGAGGTGAGCGGCCAGCATTACCATTTATGCACCAAGGCACTTTTTAGTATTCAAGCACCAGCACTTGGTCTTTTGATATTAACACAGAAGATATCACCTATTTTTTATGGACTTTTGTGCACTTATTTCTAATTCACACCAGTGTATGCATATGCGTGACTTTTACTTGCACGAGCACCTATTGTGACAACAGTCATTCATTATAACTATTGTTTTATTCACCGATATAGTTTTTATCACCTGGAATTTTTTTTCACATCAAGAGCACTTGCACTTTGATTGAGATACATTTTTATAGTTATTTAATCATTTACAGATATTTACATTTTTTATTTATCCTTTGGCGCTACATAATTTATATATAATTTTAGGTGGATGTATCTCTCGCCGCAGTCTAGATGATATTCCACTGTCAGACTCAGAGTTATTCTCCATCTCTTGCAAATCATGGCTCATTGATGATCCCTGAGAGTCTTCAGAGGAACTCACTTATCCCATCAAGTTAGGTACCCCCGAATCCTGACTCCCAATCGGAGCCTCTGTTTAATCCGTTAGGGAATGACTAAGTTCTCCATCAACAAGTTCTTCTTTCTCAGGGGAAGGGGAATCAGCAGAAACATCCCCACTAGATGGCTGACTTTCAGGAATCACTACTATATCCTCTTCCAGCGGAACTGGCCCCTTACAGCTACAGGTACACTGGGCCCCTGAAGTGGGGCGGTGGGCCAATCAATGACTGGTGGAGAAAAGTCAGAAGAGGAATCCTTCTCAGGGGATGGCCAGTTGGCCACCACCAATCAAAGATAACTCCCTCATCCTCACTATCTTCCTCCTCTTCCAATAAACTAGAAGTCCGAGGATCCTGTGAAGGCGGAGGCCGCAACCTAGGGGCTCTAGGAGTATCTTCTTCTTCCGTCCACTCCATAGATGTCCTAACTGCTTCAGTGATGGGTAACAAATGATTTCTATGCCATGCTTTAAGGGGTCCCACTTTACCCTCTGGATGAATTTGATAAACAGGCAATCCAGGGAGTTTCTTATGGACAATGAAAGGTTGTGGGGCGCCAGCGGTCAGCCAATTTATGTTTTCCAGGTACCCCCAGATTTCTCAAGAGCTGGCTGTAGATCTTGTACTCGCACCTTCAAATCAAAACTTTTCTTATTCCGCTGTTCTCGACTGGCAGAGGTCTCCACAGCTTTCTCGTGAGCCAGCTTCAAATTTCATCTGAGTCTATCAACACAGCTCTTGTATGAAGTTTGTGAGGTATGATCCACTGAAGCCCCAAAAGCCAAGTCTATGGGTAAACGGGCCTCTCTTCCAAACATTAATAAGAAGGGTGAAAAGCCAGTAGAGTCATTAATGGTACTTTTGTAAGCATGTACCAATACTGGAACATATTCACTCCACTTTTGCTTCTTTTCATGAGGCAATGTCCCCAACATGTTCAGCAAATTCTGATTGAACCTCTCTGGCTGAGGGTCTCCCTGGGGATGATATAGAGTGGTTCTGGACTTTTGTATATTTAGCAATCCACACAGTCTCTTAATTAATTTACTTTCAAAATCTTGACCTTGGTCAGAATGCAGCCCTTGAGGTAGGCCATAGTGAATAAAGAACTTCTCAACTAGAACTTTGGCTACAGTGCTAGCCTTCTGGTCCCGAGTAGGGAAAGCCTGAGCATACCTGGTAAAATAGTTGGTCACAACTAGAATGTTACTATGCCCACCCAAATCAGGCTCGAGACACAGGAAGTCAATACACACCGGCTCTATGGGTCCATGACTCTGTAGGTGACCCATGGCAGCAGCTCTGCGAGGCAGTGTCTTCCTTTAAATGCACCGAATATAGGAATGGCAATAAGCCTCGACTTCTTTTCTCATGAACGGCCAGGAGAATCTGTCTCTCACTAGCTGAAAAGTCCGGCCAGGTCCCAAATGACAATGGGAATCATGTAGAGCCGCCAGAACAGTCAACCGGTATTTCTTTGGTAACAACAACTGACACACTGCAACCAAATCTTCCACAGAGTTCATTCGATAAACTACCCCATCCTTCATCTTCATCCTCTCCCAGTCCTGATGGACCACTTTAGCCCCCACAACGGAACTCTCTATTAGGATCTTGAGGTTATTTGTCTTCAGGGCCCTCTGCACTCCTGCTCCCAGGGGGTCTTCTCCTTGAGCTTTCTTTACATCCTCTTTAGACAGTGGAGGAAGTTTTTTGCTCCTCACTTGAGTTAAATCACACTAGCATCAGGGCACCCCCGAAGGAGAAACCCCTGCTACCTCAGCTCCCAGGGCTCCTTTTAGGCAATAGTCTATCCCTTGACAAGTGGCCTGCACTCCTTCTGAGGTTAGGTGCACCCATTCATGTTTTCCTCTGTCAGCAGGATGCGGGCGTCTAGATAATGCATCCAATGATAAAAAAGTGGTTGCTAATAAATATGTAGACAAACACTCACCCAGCGCTGAATAAAAAATTTAAATTAAACATAAACAATTAATATTATGCAATCTAGGTGCACCAAAGCAGCTTCTGTAATTACATCAACTTGTACCAAAGTGTAATTCCTCTCTCATGGCCCGACAGGCACCTCCCACTCAGCAGCGCTATTGTGTATGCTGACACATTGAAACAACCCCCAAATGAGGTCTGTGATGCAAAAAGGGCTGATGTACATAAAGTATATACTATCCCACAAAGAAATAACACTGTGAAAAAATGGCACAATATATCAAGTCTCTTAATATATAAAGTCTCTTAATATATCATGCCGATATTGATCAAGTCCTTATTAAAGATGTTAAAGGAAGTTCCTTACTCCCCCGTGTTTGAAGGTAATGCTCTAAAGGGTTAATTCCTCCACCACACCTCCTGTGCATCACCCATAGACAATGGGCACTCACCGGAACATATGGGATAGAATGCCTTGTACACCAATATTCATCTCCTTTCTCATTCCAAGATACTCCTTTACACCTGTCCCCAGAAGCTCCTATAGAAGTAGTTGCTCCAAGATCTGTAAGCCGCCTCACTCCTCACTCAGGCAATTCCCAAACGTGTGTGACAAGCGTAATGCAAAGAGAAAGATGGGCAAGGAGCACCCATAGCGTGATACCGTTTTAAAATTTTAATAGATAAACAGCACACATAAAAGTCCCACTCCCCCCTTAGTAATCTCCTTACATTTAAAACATATGTAACAGCAGGCAATTTAAAACCACCAAGATCACTGTACCGCTTTCCCCGTCCAGGTTACCATGGGGACCGCATGCTTATGCCCTGACGTGTTTCGTCATCATGACTTCAACAGAGGGCGTAAGCACGCGGGCTGGTCTTGTCCTATATACTCATATGCGGACACTCAATTTGCATTTCACCCCTCCTTCAAGAAGCAAGCCAAAACCTTTGTTCAAAATGACATCATCTAAGCGATATATGCCTCTACTAGGATCAGAATAACTACTGTAATCTCCCAGTCAGTTTTGTAACTTATAAATATACGGCACATATATATGTATATCATCCATTCACTAGGACATGTTTTATGTCTCATCCCGACTTAACTCAAGGGTAGCACCTACTGATGGATATTGAACAATGCATGCCTGCATTGTTCAGTGACAGAAGTATGCCACTCTTACAACAAAAGGTAAAATTTAATAAAATAGTGGCTTTTTCCTCAAACAACCACGAATTAAGGTGATCCATAATCAGATACCAAAACCCATAAACCATCTATATTGTATGATTATTATTAAAATAGGACAATGCTGGATTTGATAACAAGATGTTATAATTACTCAGGTATTTTATTCTTTATTGCTATGTGGTCATCTCATGTATCTCCATAGCCAACAAGAAATGCCAATCTAAACGGGATTAGCATTAGGTAGACTCGGGACACTATGGCGGAAAAATGTGACCACACATAAAATTCTCTGAATCTAATAGTTGCTTAGAAAACAGTTTAGATCTAGGTCTATGTTTAACCCATTTGGTGCCAGGGCATTTGTCAAATAAATCCACTGAGTCTCCTTCTTTGACAACTCCCTGACCCGGTTAGATCCTCTCCAGGCCTGGGGCATCTTTTCAATACCCCAAAACTTGAGTCCTGAGGGTCCCTTCCATGTTTTTCCCTGAAATGCAGGGGGAACACTATGATCTTTGTACCTGATGGTGATTTTATAAATATGTTCAGCTACGCGTTTGTCCAAAGTTCTTTTTGTGCGGCCTATATAAATAAGGCCACACGTGCATTCCAATCCATAAACCACGTGTGTATACACAAGATATAAAATCTTTAATTTCAAAGGATTTCCCATTCGCTTTGGATATAAAAGATGTTAGACGTGTATAATGGATGTTAACTTGTCACGGAACCATGAACCAGACGTACAACAACAGATAAGTGAAAATAAGAAAGCTTTATTGAAAAACAAGCTATAAAGCAAAAGTCCAAACGGATGGCGAAACCGATGCAGAGTCTTTGCGAAGCCTGGGGTCAGGAACCAGGAGGGTAGTCAGACGAAGCCGGGATCAGGAATCAGCAGGGTAGTCAGACGAAGCCAGGATCAGGAATCAGCAGGGTAGTCAGACGAAGCCAGAATCAGGAACCAGCAGGGTAGTCAGACGAAGCCAGGAACAGGAACCAGAAGCAGCAGCAGTCTTAGAAGCATGTGAACACAGGAGGACCAAGCAGGGAACTGAAGCCACAGACCTCCTATATATATGAGCTAGGCATCCAGCTCCTCCCAGTGGGAAGGAGGAGCCGCAGGGTGGGAGGCTACAAGAAACCCAGAAACCAAGATGGCCGCCAGCACATGTCAAACGAAGGAGAACAGCAAGAAGGTAAGACCATGACATAACTTGACGGCAAGCCCTACATCTTCTACAAGCAAAAAAAAACGGATTTGTTCAAAAAAATCTTGGGCATTTTAGGTGGATCCAGAACCTTTCTAACTATTCTGTCTCCTATAGTTGGGTCTCTTCTGTAAATAAAGACCGGGTTCTCAGGCACAACCTTCCCCAAAATCTTGTCCATTCGTAAAATGTTCCAATGCTTAGTGAAGATATCTTCTGTTTGTTTATACTGGACATTATAATCAGTTATGAATCCCCACTGATGTTTTGTCTTCACAGTTTTCTCTTTGATACCCAAACAAGAATCCTGAGAAATTAAACCTACTTCCCTTATTGTTTGGTCAATCGATAATGATTTGTATCCTTTTTCAACTAATTTATTCTTAATAATTCGTGGCTGAAGGGCATAATCGTGGTCAGTAGTGCAATTCAGCCGAATCCTCAGCATTTGCCCTTTAGGAATATTCCTTAACCAACTTGGGTGGTGCCCACTCTGTGTAGGCAGATAACCATTTCGGTCTGTGGGTTTAAAATATGCCTTTGTTGTTAAAGCGGAGTTCCGGGCTCAAAAACCAGTTTGGCCCATTTGGTTGCTGTGAATGCCCTGAAAAACAAATGGATGCTCCCGATTTTTTTTTTTCTTTACTCACCTTGTTTTTGAAGAAAGTATACTTACCTTCCTTCTACTTCCTCCCTCTGCGGCTGCGGCCCATGCTGTCTCTTCCTGTTTGCGATGACTCCTGGGAGCTGAACGTCATCGCTCCCAGGAGTCAATGCGCCTGCACCAGCCCCGCTTGTCAGGGCATGCCCAGAAGCTGTGCAGGGATGACGCGCAGGCACCGGAAGTGACGGGGGGGCGCATTCTGGGAGCGCTGGAGAAGAAATTTTCAAGGTAAGTATTTCTTCTAAAAGGTAAGTGCGACCCGGGACAGTTCAGAGGCTGTCCATTGTGGAATGTACTAGCCCTGACTGTCCCTGGGGTATTTTTATCTAAATTTCACCCCCGAAGCCGGAACTCTGCTTTAAAGTGCGATTTAGAATTGTAACACTCACATCCAAGTAGTTAACAGTTTCTCTGCTCCATGTGAAATCCAATTTAATGTTTTTTTCATTAGAGTTTATTCTGTTGGCAAAATCCTGTAGGGATGCTTTTGAACCTGCCCAAATAAAGACGAGGTCATTAATGTATCTTTTATACATCAATAACTCCTCCCTCTGATGTGCATAGATTTTCATATCTTCCCATTCTCCCATAAATACATTTGCGAGACTGGGCGCAAATTTCGCGCCCATCGCAACTCCTCTACGTTGAGTGAAAAACTGACCCCTATACCAAAAATAATTATGGGACAAACAGAAATCTACAGGCTTTGGTGCTCACAACACTATCTTGCAGAAACCTATCTAAATACTTACCCACCCTGGCCGTTACCGACCCAATGCTTTTTACAATGGGCCTGGCTGGTGGGTTGATCTGATCCTTATGGACCTTCAGCAGGATATATACAGTATATTGAGTATTCTGCTATAACTTGGGACCAAATACTTTTTTTCTTTTTTTGACAGAATTCTCTTAGCAAACCGAACTCAATAAGGTTGTTTAGATCTCTTCTATATATTTAAGTGGGATCTTTCTCCAACAATCCATATGTATCTGTGTCATTAAGCATCTCTGTCAATTGATTATCGTAATAAGATCTACTTAAGATTACTACACCTCTGCCCTTGTCAGCAGGTCTGATGACCACCTCCTTCCTTTTCTCTAAGGACTCAATTCCCACCTGGATGTATCTGGGGTTGGCGTTTCTTATAGGTTTTATAGCTTCAAGATCTCTAATAATCAATTGCTTGAACACATCCACATTATGGTTAGATGATTGTGGAGTATTGAATTGTGAGCTATTCTTTAGACCACTATCCACCCCCACTGTAGCTGAACATATTTATAAAATCACCATCGGGTACAAAGATCATAGTGTTCCCCTGCATTTCAGGGAAAAATATGGAAGGGACCCCTCAGGACTCAAGTTTTGGAGTATTGAAAAGATGCCCCAGGCTTGGAGAGGATCTAACTGGGTCAGGGAGTTGTTAAAGAAGGAGACTCAGTGGATTTATTTGACAAATGCCCTGGCACCAAATGGGTTAAACATAGACCTAGATCTAAACTGTTTTCTAAGCAACTATTTGATTCAGAGAATTTTATGTGTGGTCACATTTTTCCGCCATAGTGTCCCGAGTCTACCTAATGCTAATCCCGTTTAGATTGGCATTTCTTGGTGACTATGGAGATACATGAGATGACCACATAGCGATAAAGAATAAAATACCTGAGTAATTATAACATCTTGTTATTAAATCCAGCATTGTCATATTTTAATAATAATCATACAATATAGATGGTTTATGGGTTTTGGTATCTGATTATGCTTGACCTTAATTCGTGGTTGTTTGAGGAAAAAGCCACTATTTTATTACATTTTACCTTTTGTTGTAAGAGTGGCATACTTCTGTCACTGAACAATGCAGGCATGCATTGTTCAATATCCATCAGTAGGTGTTACCCTTGAGTTAAGTCGAGATGAGACATAAAACATATCCTAGTGAATGGATGATATACATATATATGTGCCGTATATTTATAAGTTACAAAACTGACTGGGAGATTACATTGGTTATTCCGATCCTAGTAGAGGCATATATCGTTTAGATGATGTCATTTTGAACAAAGGTTTTGGCTTGCTTCTTGAAGGAGGGGTCAAAATGCAAATTGGGTGTCCGCATATGAGTATATAGGACGAGACCGGCCCACGTGCTTACGCCCTCTGTCGAAGTTGTGATGACAAAACGCGTCAAGGCGTAAGCACGTGGTGTCCATGGTAACCTGGACGCTACGCCGTATCACCCGGAAATCGGAGATAGTAGCCGCGTGAAGCGGAGAGGAGACAGGGAGAGCGGTACTGTGATCTCGGTGCTTTTTTAATTGCCTGCTGTTACATATTTTTTAAATGTAAGGAGATTACTAAGGGGGGTGTTTATCTATTAAAATTTTAAAACAGTATCACGCTATGGGTCCTCCTTGCCTATCTTTCTCTTTGCAATACGCTTGTCACACAGTTTGGGAATTGCCTGAGTGAGGAGTGAGGCGACTTACAGATCTTGGAGCAACTACTTCTATAGGAGCTTCTGGGAACAGGTGTAAAGGAGTATCTTGGAATGAGAAAGGAGATAAATATTGGTGTACAAGGCATTCTATCCCATATGTTCCGGTGAGTGCCCATTGCCTATGGGTGATCCACAGGAGGTGTGGTGGAGGAATTAACCCTTTAGAGCATTACCTTCAAACAAGGGGGATTAAGGAACTTCCTTTAACATCTTTAATAAGGACTTGATCAATATCAGCATGATATATTAAGAGACTTTATATATTAAGAGGCTTGATATATTGTGCCATTTTCTCCCAGTGTTATTTCTTTGTGGGGTAGTATATACTTTATGTACATCAGCCCTTATTGTATCACAGACCTCATTTGGGGGTTGTTTCAATGCGTCAGCATACACAATAGATACACTGCTGAGTGTGATTATTATGCAGGTGCCTGTCGGGCCATGAGAGAGGAATTACACTTTGGTACTAGATAATGCATCCGCATCCAAATTTCCTTTCTCAGGCTGATACTTCAAGCTGAATTGGAATTCTGAAAGTGCTGCTAGCCATCTATGTCCGGTAGCATCCAACTTGGCTGTAGTTAGTAGGTAAGTCAATGGATTATTGTCAGTCTTGACCACGAAGTATGCTCCATAGAGCTAGTCCCTTAACTTGTCCACCACAGCCCACTTGAGGGCCAGAAATTCCAATTTATGGATGGGGTAATTCTTCTCAGATGGGGACAGACTGCGACTGATGTAGGCAATGGGGCGCAGCCTCCCTTCAGCTTCTTGGTATAACACCCCCCCAGTCCATCTCTAATTGCATCCACATGTAACTCGTACGGCTTGGCCAGGTCTGCATATGCCAAGACAGGAGCTTTGGTGAGATTCTCCTTTAGCCTCCAGAAGGCCTGTTCACATTTGGTGTTCCACTGAGCTTGAATGGACTCTTTGGACCCCCTAGGTCCCTTCTTGGACATCTCGCCCTTCTGGTAAGGCAAACTCTCTTCAGCAGCTCATTCAAGGGTTTGGCGATCTGTGAGAAATTCTTCACAAACCTTCTGTAGTAAGAACAAAATCCCAAAAAGAATCTCAATTCACATTGGTAGGCCTTGGCCAAGTAGTGACAGCTTCCAACTTCTTCAGGTCAGTGGAAACTCGCGCTGCAGATACCACATGACCCAGGTATGTAAAAGACATCTGGTATAACTGACATTTCTCCAGGGATAACTTTAACCCTTCCTCATAGAGCCTTTGGAACACTTTCTCCAGGTGGGCCTCATGTTCTTCTAATGTCTGCCCAAAGACAATAATGTTGTCTAAATACACAAGGATCAAATGCATGTCACCCACAGTGTTTTCCATGAGCCGCTGAAAGGTTGCTGGGGCTCCCGCCAGCCCTTGTGGCATACGGTTAAACTCGAAAAACCCCAACGGGCTGATGAAGGCAGTCTTTTCTTGATCATCCAGGTGCATTTGTATTTGATAATATCCACTCTTCAGGTCTAGTACACTAAACCATTTGGCCCCAAACAGGCACTGCAGAGCATCTTCTATCCGAGGAGTAGTGTACTGATCAGGAATAGTCCTGCGATTCAGAGTGCGATAGTCAATACGCATTCTGATAGTCCCATTCTTCTTGCGGACCACTACTATGGGTGAAGCATAAGGGCTGCGAGACTCCCGGATGACGCCCGATCTCTTCAACTCAGACAATTGTTCCCTAAGATCCTCCAAGTCACTCAGTGGCATCCTCCAAGCTTTTTCTCTAAAGGGCTTGTCTTTGCTGAGGCAAATCCGATGGTGGACACTCTTAGCACAACCCACATCATAATCATTTTTAGAAAACAGCTTCTCCCATCTGGACAACTGTGTCTTCATCCGTTCCCCCCACTTAAAGGGAACAGCTGGGCGTCGAGGAGAAGTATCTTCTGATCCTTTCATCTTGTCTTCCTCTTCCTTCAATTCTTTAACGGTGAGGCAGCACTCACATGCCAGAAGACCACCCTAGGCTTCAGACTGACAGGCTGGGTTGTGACATTCCGGACACTAACAGGAATCTTCCCACCGTTCTTGCGTAGGACCTTTGTTGGGACTATTTCTGGGACTAACTCAATCCCGCTGTCTTCTCCTAGCAGGTCCCCTTCCAACATCACAAAGGGGCCTGACTGGTCCCAGGACAGCTTCACCACAGCCTCCATGCAGGTCCTCTCTCCGGCTGCCGGAGCTTTCCCACCTCCTCAACAGGGGTCCTCTGCTCTTGTAATACTCGCTGAAAGGCTTGCCTCAACTTGGGATGCACCTCTTCCTCCGATGAACCCTTGGCTAGCCTCCGACGAGCTTTAGTATTGAAGTCTCTCACCCTCCTGGGTTCAGTTTCTTGAGGAAATTCTATTGTCTGTACTTTACTGACTTGGTTCTTGGAGTTCTCCATACCTTCTCTTGAACTCAGGTGGTCCCCACAAGGGTACGGAGGCATTGGGGAGGGACGGGGAAGAAGACCCCCCCCCCCGCAGCGACTGTGACCATTATCATAACTACTGGAGCTCAGGCTTCCAGAGGGACTCTCAATTGGCTCCTTCACTGAGGTCCCCTGAAATTTTCCGCCTTCTTGGTGAAAACGAATTTCTGTAACGCTTTCAATAATTCTTCCAGTACTTCAGGGCTTAGGCCCTGTTTTGGGCACTGGGCCGAAAGTGTCCCATTTCTCCACAGGTGAAACATCCTCTCTCTCGGGAAGGAAAAAGATTGGATCCCTTAAAAGTTCTCTGTGTCTCAGGGACCTTCCCTTGGGCCTCCATTACTTGCATGAGGGTCTGGCACATCTGAGTCTGTGCCTGGGCCACCTGAAGCATCAGGTCTGCAGAGGGTGAACCATCCTCTGACTTCTTCTTCTCTGCAGTATCTTCCTGGTGAAGCACCTCCAATTCCACTTCACTCTCATCTTCCGAGAGGCTATTTTCTACCCTCACTAACCGGGCTGTAGCTCTCTCCCTTTTTCCTTCATTGTTTAGCAGCTTCTGAGAGTCCCAATGCTCCCTGGGAGGATAGTTCAGTCAAACAGATGATTCGCAAACCTTCACTCCTCCCAGAACTACATCTCCCATAATTCAATGGTCCGTTGCCTTGTAGAAACTTTAATAACAAACAGAATAATCTGAACAACTCCAGGTGGAACCTGCGACCAGGCTACATTTATACTGATATGGACTGGGTAACACGTTAGGAACGGAAGGATGGCACAGTCTTTAATGGAAATTAAATTGATCAACCTACAGAGGGCTGATCTCAAAGACACCCCGAAAATCAAAGTGAAAAAATGCAGCAGGGTAGTCCATTTTGCTGAAATTTCATTGCAGCAACTCAAAATGGTAACCAGTAGTTTGTATTACCCCCCACTTGCTTGTATGCATGCCTGACAACGTCGGGACATGCTCCTAATGAGACGACAGATGGTGTCCTGGGGTAGTTCCTCCCAGATCTAGACTAGGGCATCACTGAGCTCCTGAACAGACTGAGGTGAAACGTAGTGGCGTTAGATGGGCCGAAACATAATGTCCCAGAGGTGTTCTAGTGTATTTAGGTGAGGCGAGCGTGGGGGGTCATTCAATTGTATCAATTCCTTCATCCTCCAGGAACTGGTTGCATACTCTCGCCACTTAGGGCCGGGCATTGTCGTGCACCAGGAGGAACCCAGGACCCACTGCACCAGGGTAGGGTCTGACAATGGGTTTAAAGATTTTATCCCTAATGCCTAATACCTAATGGCAGTCAGGGTGCCATTGTCTAGGTCTGTGTGTCCCTCCATGGAAATGCCCCCCCAGACCATCATTGACCCACCATCAAACCAGTCATGCTGAACATGTTACAGGCAGCATAACGTTCTCCACGGTTCTCAAGACCCTTTCAGGTCTGTCACATGTGCTCAGGGTGAACCTGCTCTCATCTGTGAAAAGCACAGGGTGCCAGTGGCAGACCTGCCAATTCTGGCATTCAGTGGCAAATTCCAATCGAGCTCCATGGTGTCGAACAGTAAGCACAGGGCCCACTAGAGTACGTTGGGCACTCAGGCCCAGGGATGTCCCTACCATGGGTCCCCCTGGGTTCATTGGACCCAGGCAGCACTTGAAGAGGGGTGGCAAATTGACTCCCAAGATTTTTTTTTCCAGCAGTTTTGTATGTCATCAGTTTTAGGCGCATTACTGGCCGCATTTCCCCATCTCATCCTGCCACCTGTATTGCAAACTGATGAATATAAGGAGGCAGAACGTCCCTCACATGATCATGGCGCAATGACGTCAGACATCAGCACACTCCATCTCATGCAGGGCAGGCTAGATCTTCTAGGCAGTGGGCACTGCAGACACAGGAGTGACAGGAGGACTGAGAACAAATAATTGGTGTCTTGGTGTCCGGTCCACTGGTAAGGTATGGAAGGATATAACAGTATATATAATATTTTATAAATGTTATATTTATATAAAATAATGAATGTGGGGGGCCATTGTTGGGCGTGTATTTTTTTTTGAGGGGGGGGGGGGAGGCAGCATTTCATTCTTTGACCCAGGCAGCTCAATGTCTTGGGCCAGCCCTGCTCAGGCCACCCTCATGAAGTCTGTTTTTGATTGTTTGGTCAGAAACATTCACACCAGTGGCCTGCCGGAGGTCATTTTGTAGGGCTCTGGCAGTGCCCATCCTGTTCCTCCTTGCACAAAGGAGCAGATACCGGCCCTGCTGATGGGTTAAATACCTTCTTTGGCCCCGTCTAGCTTCCCTGGATTAACTGCCTGTCTCCTGGAATCTCCTCCATGCTCTTTAGACTGTGGTGGGAGACACAGCAAACCTTCTGGCAATAGCACCTATTGATGTGCCATCCTGGAGGAGTTGGAATGACTGTGCAATGCCTGTGCAACCTCTAGAGGGTCCAGGTATCGCTTATGCTACCAGTAGTGACACTGACCCTTGCCAAATGCAAAACTAGTAAAAAATTGTCAGAAATGACGAGTAGGGAAAATTATTTCAGTGGCCTCCACCTGTAAAACCATTCTTTTTTGGAGGTCGTCTCATTGTTGCCCATCAAGTGCCCCTGTTGTTATATCATTAACACCAAAGCAGCTGAAACTGATTAACAACCCCCTCTGCTACTTAACTGACCAGATTAATATCGTAGGAGTTTACTTGACTTGATGCTATACTCTGATTAAAGAGTGTTCCTTTATTTTTTTTGAGCAGTGTGTATGTAGTGTATAATAGACAGTTATGGAGACAGCCTATGTAAACTTATTTCATATTCACTTTTTCAAAACATTATAATAAAATGTCAATAATGAAAAATATTTGTTGATCTTTGAATGGGCTTCTAAGGCTTAATTGTAAGCTCTCTCAGGACACTGGCAAGAGTGCACCTGCTGCTAGACCATAGACATTAACCACTTAAGGACCGGAAAGGTTTTACCCCCTTAATAACCAGGCCATTTTTTGCGATACGGCACTGCAATACTTTAACTGACAATTGCCCGGTCGTGCGACGCTTGACCCAAATAAAACCGATGTCCTTTTTTTTTCCCCATAAATAGAACTTTCTTTTGGTGGTATTTGCATTTTTAATTTTTTGCACTATAAACAAAAAAAGAGCGACAATTCGGAAAAAAAAACAAAACTATTTTTTACTTTTTGCTATAAAACATTCCCAATTAAAAAAAATAAAAAAATCATATTCAATTTAAGCCAATATATATTCTGCTACATATTTTTGGTAAAATAAAATCCCAATAAGTGTATATTGATTGGTTTGCGCGAAAGTTATTGCGTCTACAAACTAGGGGATAGATTTATGTCATTTGTATTTATTTATTTATTTGTTTTATTTTTTTTACTAGTAATGGCAGTGATCAGCGATTTTCAGCAGGACTGCGACATTGGGGTGGACAGATCGGACACCTAACTGACTTTTGACACTTTTGAGGGGACTAGTGACATTACTATAGTAATCAGTGCTAAAAATATGCACTGTTACTGTACTAATGACACTGGCAGGGAAGGGGTTAACACCAGGGGCGGTCAAAAGGTTGTGTGCTCCTAAGGAGTGATTTCTAACTGTATGTATCAACTCACTAAATGAACACAAAGACCTGTCTTCCTAAATAGGATCCCTGTGTTCATCTCTGACAGAACAGTGGTCTGCCCTGCTTACATAGGCAGACCGCCATTCTGTCTCCATGGGGAGCGATCGCGGGGGGATCCACTGATTGGCTCCCCCTCTGGCCAATTGGCACGTGGGCGCGTCCCCACTATCTGTTTCACGAAGTGACATACAAGTACGTTGTTTCGCATAAAGAACTGCAGCCGTAAAACTACGGCGGCTGGTTGGCAAGTGGTTAAAAGGTGAACATTTTCCTAACAAGCAGTACACGCGTGTATCACTGCCCCCTAGAGGACTGCTAAATTCTTCACCTTTTTGGGTCCCTCTGGGTTACCGTTAGCAATTGTATACACAAACTTAACACTTTACTTTTCGGCTCAGTGACCTGTGTTTGGGGTGTCGTTAGCATTGTACTGACACCTGCTGCAGATCACAAGTGAAGTAGGATTTGAACATGGTGTGGGAAACGTGCACAGAAGGTGGGTTTCACACACCGGGTTCCAGTGTGAACCGCCACTTAGTTATCTACTCACTTTTTAGAAAAGCTCACTATTTATTTATATTTTTTATTTACACTTGCAGGTAGGGGTGGGGATAAAATAGTTGGTTGAGCTACTGTTTTAACCCCTCCCCCCCCTTTAGCAGCAAGAGCAATTGGATCAGGTTGCACACATGCCCTGACAAAACTTCCTGCCATATTCGGTGGGCAGTACTACTGCCAAATGCAACTCCTTCAAGCAAATGAGACTGAAGCACAACCTCTCTACAACCATGTTTAATAATGCTGACTTTTAGGGGTTAAAATGGTTACTGAGAAGCTTCCCAGCCGCATGTCAACTGCCATCTGATTCACCATAGATCAGTTAATAGAGGAGTGGCAAGGGCTGCCAGAAAAGTGAATTAGGTTTAAATAGGCTGTTTTTTAGTGCCCCTGTTGTGAATTTTGAAGATGAGTTTATCCACAATGCAAATAGCTCCAGGGGTTTATAAGGCTAGTTGTAAAGGTAATTGTTTAGAATATGTAAATACTTTAAAGTGCATAGTCTGGCAATGAGTTCACTTTAAGGTAATGGTAAGAGATGTGTGCTATCTTTTACACTATTTATTTAGCTCAAAACTCTATACAAGGGACTCCCATCTTGTTAACGTTGCTGCAGGCAATGACAAATAACAAATTCCTGGGAAATCTAGAGAAAAGAGAGGCATTGCAGTCAATTAAGAAAATAATACAGAAAAAGCAAAAGTTTACCTGCAACTTGTTCATTCTGTGTTTAGACTAATTAACTCGAGGGAAACAAATTGCATGTGTACTAATTTATGTAATTACACTGACACCCCTTGTCAAATAAAGCAAAAGATATACAAATTGTGCTTTCAGTATATCACTACCTCTTTTAGGATCACTTAACAGTTTCACTGACGTTTTTGTATTATGGAATATTGTTGATTGACAGAGGCTGGAGGCTGGTCACAATGGAGCGCATGGTCTGCCTGCTCTGTGACCTGTGAACGTGGACAGAGGAAACGCACCCGGCAATGCAATAGTCCTTCTCCATTGTGCGGAGGGTCATGTCGCGGTAATAATGAAGAGGTTGAAAAATGTGACACCCTTCAAGTCTGCCCAAGTAGGTGACCCCAATCTTTTAATACACTTTACAGTATACCATTTTTATAGCTTTGATATGAGCACTACAATCATCGTAAGGATCAGCTCCATCCAAAACGATTGTTTTCATTTTATGCTCTCATCTCTTAGGAACTGGTGAAATAACCTCAGGAGAATAGTCGGTTCCTCTCATCTCTTTTATATATACAAATGTTGGAGTTGTGTTCCTCCCTGTGGATTCTAGATAAAAAAGAAAAACATGACTTGTCTGTTAGTCAGTGACATCTTGTTGTGAGCCGATGGAGAAATTTGCCCATTATGGTCTCCAAATATAAATAAAATGGTGGGCCAGTATTTTGGAAAATAGCACCTGTCATCTCCCTGGGAACTAGAGATATTAAAGTGACCCAGATGACCTTCAGGTTTAATTGCTGACCTTCTCAATATGCTAGTTGCCTTGCTGTCATGCTTAAAAAAAAAACAGTTGGATGCCGTTCTGATTCATTATTGACATCTGTGAACCAAGTAAAAGCTCCTTCACACCCCCTTGTGGAATCTTCATAGAAATATATTGAGTGTACAATTCACACAGAGGAACTAGGTAGCTGTGCTTACAAGAGTCAAAGTACCAGAGGTGGTGGAGTCAGATATCCTCACTGGGGTCTTCAAACTTCAATTTGTAGAAAAAGGCTGTGTTTGACTTTGCCAAAATTTGGACTTAAATTACATGACAATGTAAAGTAATAATGGCTTTTAGATCTTTTATTGCATTTTTTTTTCTCCCACCAGCTCATGGGCAATGGGGTGCCTGGGGAGGCTGGGGCCTGTGCTCATCCAGTTGTATTGAAGAAGGTTCTGGAATATTCCCAACTCAGTCCCGATTCCGACAGTGTGACAACCCAAGCCCTTCAAGCAGCCCCCCAGGAAATCAATGCCCAGGGAGTAATCGTGACTTCAAAGATTGCACTGGCCTTCCCTTTTGTCCAGGTGAGCAACTAACTCTTAGGGTTGTAACAGTCATATTTCTTGCAGTGCTCTCATGTCCTCAGGATGGTGTCGGGGAGGCATGCACAGCCCCAATATTGCCAACCAGGCCTGGACTAGCCATAGGGCACACCAGACATTCACCCGGTGGGTCTGGGCCACCAAGCCGCATGTCCTGGTAAGAGTGGTTTGTTGGTGTTGGACCGCACAGTGGGAGGTGTCGTCGGCTGCGGTTGCCACTCGCCTTCAGCTGTGCGACCATGCCTATGTCTCCTCTCCCAGTGTATCGTAAAGATCTGTATCCTCAGTATACCTGATGTAAGGGGAGTACTATGATAGAAGCAATTGATCAATGCGAATACTCTGATAGGAGCACCTAATGTAAGGGGGTACTCTGGTAGGGATACCTGATGTATGGGGGCACTCTGATGGGGATACCTGATGTAAGGGAGCACTCTGATAGGAGCAACTGACTATGGGAATACTCTGATGGGGGCACCTTATGTAAAGGAGAACTCTGATGGGGATACCTGATGTAAGATAGTTCTATTTTCTTTTACTTGAAACTTGGATGTGATTGACTGACTTACTTTTAAGTTTTATTAAAGAAAGATGCAAACCTCGGCTGGAAGAAAATTTTAGTGAGCGGACCTCCTAGGTTTTTAATTCATTTTTCCCTTTTTTATGCCTTAGATTAGAGAGGCAATTGCATTTTCTAAACCTGATTTTTGTTGCTAACTATCCCCTGTTTTGAATCCAGTTTAATGAAGTTTAAACTAGGAAGCTGCACTGGCAGACTATATGGTTAGAGAATAATTCCACCTTTTGCAAAAAAGTAATTAATGCACCGATTTTGCAAAAAGCAAAAATGTGCATTTATAAATGTATTCAATTTTTTCCTGCAAAGTATTGCAATTGCGATCAGTGGACTGAGGGTGCAATGCTCTGGCTCATGCAGACTCTTCCTCCAACCCCTGGTCCAAAGAGAGATACAGACCTTCAGTTAAAGATCTAGGGAAATATTAATGGACTTTAATAATGGACTCCATTAAGAACCATGGTCCCTTTGCTGCAGTGGCCTATGGGACTTGTTTTTTCATTCACACGTTCCTGTAAATGATTGATTTGGCTATACGGGCGGAGCCATACACAGTTTGTTGACTTCAAATCTGACAGGAACCATTGGAGAGAAGGACCCTGTAATTCTGTAAGTGTGAGTGCCAGTTTGGGGTTGGGGACTTTGCCGGCTGAACATGTTTTTTGCTACACCCTAAATATGGGTCTAACATGAAATATGGTCTGAAAGGTGGAGTTAGCCTATAGTTAGAACAGCAAAACCAAACTTCAAAACATAGCAAAAACACCAAAAAACTCTGTTGTAATCTTGAGGAAAATTATTTCTGCAATTTTCAATTAAATGAATGAATAAGGCTAGATTTAGGGTTAGGTGAATTATCATCAAAGATTTCCATTACAGAGCAGAAAGTCTTTATAAATTGTCAAGATCTATATGCAAAATATATTTTTCCTTTTCCTTGTAAATTGTATTCTCTTTTAAATAGAACTGTCTATTAGTATGTATTGCCATTTAGCGGTTTCCTCACTGCCATCCTCATGATCTGTGTATGGTTTCCATAGTTGATGGACAATGGGGAGCGTGGCAGAAGGACTCGGAGTGCTCAGTCACCTGTGGTGTAGGACGGGAGGGGCAGAAGAGATCTTGTGATAGTCCAGCACCTAAATATGGAGGAAGAAATTGCATTGGATCTCCTACCAGACATACTGTCTGCAATACACAACAGCCTTGTCCAAGTAAGTACCCCCGTAGGAGCTACTAGAAAGATGCCTAGGGTTCTTTTTCCCAACAGTAGCCCCATTGCCAGGCACACGGTCACAGTCACTCTTCGGGTCAATCCAGGGGTGTTCTTTTTGGTGGTTTTATTTTTGGGTAACTTGGATGGGGTTAGGGAAATGAATGGGATACTCCTCAATCTACAAATAGAAGGACACTTGTCTTGTATAGAACTTTGAGCCTGTAACAAACTTGAGGATTGTAACATTCCTCTGGTGAACAGTCCAAGAAAAGTCCTTTCACTGGGAATTAAACAGACTAAGCTCTTCAGGACGCTGGGAGTGGGGACTATGTCCCATTTACACACACAGATTACTCTAACTTGCGAGGGATGGCCTCAGCTCACAGTCTCTAGGATCTCTCTTCAGTCTGAACTCAAAAATTTCCATAGAAAATTGGTTGCCAATATCCTTGCGACAACTTTCTCTTGTGATACTAGACTAGATCCTCAGACGACAGTCCCTCAGTCAGCTCTCTGTGATTTTCAGGAACGCAGGTCTCCAGGTAGCCCACCTAAGGCCTCAACACCTTGAAGGTACATAGCAGGGGGGCCTAAGGCGGCAAGTAGCCTCCCCCCTTAGGCTGTGACCTCCTTCTAAGGAAAAAGACTCCCCTGCACTCTGTCACAGAGTATTTATACAGGCTCCTAGCTACCATCTGGGCGACCCTCATGAGGGATTTGCCAGGGCTGTATGAATATTTAGCTGCTGGTTAGACCTTCTCTGCCCACTAATTTCCAAAGCTTTCCAGACTGATTGGGGGGCAGTCAATCCTGCAACTGCTGCAACACAGAACAGACCAAAATAATCAACACAGCCACATTGGTTACAGTGAGCCAAACTAAATTTGCCTAACAATAAACAGCAGCTCCACTGAGTACAGTGAGCCATAACTAAATGTCCCTTTTCTAACACCTATTCACCTAATCTTAGCAGTTATCCAGGAAGGTGTTACATAAGGGATATTTGGAATGCAACTCCTAAAATACTAATTTGAGGTGTTGTGTACTTGCTGCAAAATGACATAATATATGTTGGATCCAAGGAAGGTTTTTAAGCATCTTAAAGGGACAATTAAACGAGAAAAATCACCTCCTGGTGCCTCCCTACAGGGACGGATTTAGACCCTCTGCAAACCTATGTGCATTTAAATGATGACCTTTTTGTGAAAGCTCTGCTTCGTGTGTCATGTGACTAATACTAACATTTCAGAATCTACTATTGGATGCAATATAAGATCTGCTTTATATATAACTGTAGTGACCTCCAAACCAAGGAAAGGAAATATGGGTTCATGTTTTCCTGAACTGTAAAAAGCCTCATAACTGCTCCTATCTTCCCCTGTAGCCCTAAATTCCCACATCAGCCTATCTTCCCCTGTAGCCCTAAATTTCCACATCAGCTAAAAGCCTTTATACAATGGGGGGCAGCCACAACAATCAATAGTAGGAGGTGGAGTTTGCGGGGACAAGTTCATCAAACAGAAAATCTGGTCAATATTTATATACCAATATGCCTAGGGATTTGTGGAACCCTGGTGTTGATCTGATGTGCAGGAGCTTAAACATGCATGCCACATGGTTCAATGGTTGTTAAAGCACATATTCTTCAGTTTAAAATCACTTTAATAACCCTATTGGGTTATAAAAAGATCCAGAATAAAGGTCCCTGCAATAGAAGAGCTTTTATACTTATGGAACGCTACCCCCACAGGAGCCACTGGTAAGTTTGGGTCCTCTGCTCTCTCTATCCAAGGGCAGACTGGCAACCTTCGGCCCAGGGGGCAAGTACAAACCAGAGGCCCTTGGTGCAGCGAATCCCCCCCCCCCACTCTTCCTCTTTCCGTCCTCCTCCTGACCCCAATTCTAGGGTGAAGCCCTGCTTCAGGTACTCTCTACTCACTGGCTGAATCTGGGTTCCCAACCTGGCAAGCAGGGGGCAATTGGGGGGAGCTTGGACAGCTCGGTTGGGGCTGGCCAGGGGAGGAGAGTCTCCAGTGGGGCATGGATCCGGCCTCTGCTCTGACACAGTTTACACCATCAATGCTGGGGAGGGAGGCCTGTGCTCTGTCCTTGTCTTCATCCCACACTCAGTAGGTCAGTGGTGGGAACTTTTTACTTCTCTTCACCAGGAATCCTTTAGGCATGTCTGTGGCAGAAGCGGTGAAGCCTGTTTACAGAACATAAGAGTGGCCCAGGGGGCAATTGCCCCCCTGCCCCCTGGCCCAGTCCTCCCCTGTCTCTATCCCTGGGCGAGGCCTCACCCTCACTGACACTATTAGAATACCTTAACTGGGAACTCCCAGAATACGTACAAAGATTGCACACACTGCCCTTTAAAACTATAAAAAGACTGTATTGGTAGCTGTACTGTATATCACAAATATAACAAAGCACTTTGGTGCATCAATATCAATGCACATAAACAAAACAAAAGCAGATACAATGCATCCAACAGGGGAACTTCTAGAATCAAACGCAGTATATACTGTAGTACCAGGAGTGTAAACAATAGCTCTCTGTATGAGAGGTTACACCTCAAGTGACCAAGGAAGATTTTAAGGAGAGGGGTTAGAAGAAATAGGCTAAATCCCTTGAGAACTCTCAAACAAAGGGGTTCGGAAACTTGTACTCAATAACAGCAACCCAGTTCAGCCCTCAGCAACATTGGGGCCCTTTAAAATTTTGGCGTGCAAAAAAGGTGAAGATGGAAACTAAAGTAAAGTCAGTGTTCTAGAATATAAATGGCTATAGGCTCTATATTTGGCTTTGAGGTACTGATGGATGAAGCAGCAAGTGTGATAAAGCTCTTGTAGCAAAAGGGAGCAATGGAGATGTGGCTCTTTGTCAAGTCTAGACTGAAGGAAAGGTAACAGATAGTTATAGTTTTAAAGTAGATCAGAGACCCTCTTACAAAATCCCTCTGCTATAAGTAGTTTGTGTGGTGGGGGGCTCCCTTAAGCAGTGGCACAGCAGACCAAGGCAGATGGGATGATGACCTGGACAGCAATTCTGGATAGCAGGTTGCCACATTCAAAACAACCCCCTGGTTCTGTCGTCCAGCACTCTCCGTCTGGCACTACCCAGCTTAGCACAGCTTGACTCGACACAGCACGGCTTGGCACAGCATGACTCTCACTCCTACCCAGTTGGCTCGCCTCCCCCAACTGCCTGGCTTCTTCTTTCTTTCATATGGTCCCTCCTGTCCCCAGGTGCTTATGGGTCTTGTAGTTGCAGCCCATGGACAGCTGTAGTTAGGATCCTTTCTCAAGACTATCTCCCAGAGTGCTCCCAGCTACTGTAATCCATTCACAGTTAGGAAAGATCAATGGGCAGCACAATCTTGTGAGAACATAGTTATGCAATTCAGAACAGGGCCTAATAGTACACTTCTCCCGTGGCCCATGTCTCCTACCTCCCTTCTGTCCAGCTCTGCAGCCTGTCAGTGTCTTTGGCATGTGAGAGGATGCAACGTGGTGCGGCGGCAGTACCTTACACACAATCCAGTTGAAAATAGACAGAACTTGTATTGTAGTCAGATTACAACAATTCAGAACAAGCCTGGCTAAAGGCAGCCCAACCGGGAACACAGGTAGAGATGTGCAATTTGTTTCTGCCCAAATATAAATTTGGACTAATTTTTGGTTATTCCGAGATTTGGATGTATTTGAATCTCCAAATTAAGTAATAATACATTTAATTGAAATTTGTTTAATTATGTTTAGTATATTCTTATATTGTATCGAATTCCAAAATTTCTGAATAATTCCAAATCAGATCGATCGAAAAATAATCAAACGATTTTGATTTCTATGTGAAGAATAGCTTGTTGTTAAGAATAAGCCGAGAAGCCGGTAACCCTGTCCTTAACAACTGATTACTCATCAGTGGGGAAGCCCACTGACAGCTTAAATGTAAGCAAAAGAAAGTCGGCAATGAAAAATTCAGAAAACAATCAGCGTGGGTTTTTGAGGTGTGGGGCTCTGCTCCTCCATCCCAAAGCACCTTGCCCCCATATTGATGACAAGGGCCTCTTTCCCACAACCCTGGTCGGTGATTATGTGGGTCTGCGGGCAGGGGGGCTTATCAGAATCTGGAAGGGGCCCCCAGATCCCAGCCCCCCCATGTGAATGAGTAAGAGATACATAGTACTCCTACCCATACACCAAAAAAGTGTAAAAAGAGAGTAGACCTCAACATGAGTTTTTGACAAGTCCCTTAGTCCTTTATTAAAAAATTTGAAAAAAATGTCCCCCATGTAGCTCCATCGTCAATCACAGCACCCGCCACACCGCCGGACCCGAAAAAAGAAAAAAAAACTTCCAGTCTGGTCGAAGGCTCCCGCCGTCTGCCTGCTCCGCCATCTGACATTACCTAAATAACTAAGGGGCAGAGTCACCCAATGACATCATTAGGTGACCCCCGTCCCCTTGTGACATCATTGACCGAGCATGCCTCTGGTCGATGGTGTCACAAGAGGGAGGGGCCCCCTGGTGATGTCGCCAGGTGGCTCCACCCCTTAGCTATTTAAGAACTGGCAGATGGCGGAGCTGGCAGATGGTGGGAGCCTTCAACAAGACCGGAGTTTTTTTGCTTTTGTTTTTCGGGTCGGGGGTGGAGGTGGGCGATGATGCATCTACACTGGGGGACATTTTGATAAAGGATCAAAAACTTGTGTTGTGATTTTATTTATACTTTTAGGTGAATAAATAGGGGTACTATGTATTCACATGGGAGGGTGGGGCGAATCTGGGGACTGCCCCAAAGCACCCCCCCATGTTGAGGGCATGCGGCCTGGTATGGTTCAAGGAAGGAGGGGCTGCACGCTCGTCCCCCCTTTCCTGGCCTGCCGGGCTGCATGCTCGGATAAGGGTCTAGTAAAGATTTTTTTTGGGGGGGGGCGACCCCACATGTTTTTTTTATTCATTTTGGAGAGGGGTTCCCCTTATAATCCATACCAGACCCAAACAGCCTGTATGGAATAAGAGGGGTCTCCCACGCAGTTTGTTTCTGAGTTTTTCATTGCCGGAATTCTTTTGTTTGCATTTTAGCTGTCAGTGGGGAAGCCTGCTGACAGCTGATGAGTCATCGGTTGTTAGGGACACGGCGGCAGGCTTCCCGTCCCACTCAATAACAGCCAGCTATTCTTCACATAGAATTTGAATCGGCCAATCTCTTTTTGTCTGATTTGAATTCCAATTGCTCTGAGAATTTGAAATTCGTTAGAAATTTTTGTTTAACTGAATTAAACTTAACCAGGGGTCTTCAAACTATGGCCCTCCAGTTGTTCAGGAACTACAATTCCCATTATGCCTTGTTCTGTTTCCGAATGTCAGAGTTTTACAATACCTCATGGGACATGTAGTTCCGCAAAAATTGGAGGGCAGTAGTTTGGAGATTCCTGAACTAAACGAAACTAAACAAATTCTGAAATGAATCAATGAAACAAAATTTGTAACATAATGAATCTATATGAAACAAAACAAATTTAGCATTCTGCACATAAACACAGGTTAACAGAAGATTGTAGAAGAGCAAATCTCAACTGAACTGACAGCATCTGTCTTGAGGGACAGAATGCGGCCTGGCTGGTCCAAGCCCAAGTGGGGAGGTTTCCAGAAGAAGAGGAGGATTCCTATTGTATGGATACCCCCTAGAGGTTTGCTGGATTTTGGGTCCCCCTATTCCTGCACAGCCAGGCAACACACATTTTCAACTCTCATTCAGTGACAAGAAATCAGTCCATGGGCTTGTTTTTGTTGTTTTATTGGGGAAAACAACTTGGATAGGGTATAGGGATTATGGGATGCCTAACCTGACTCGAAGAACAACAAATGAGGACAACTTCCTTCTTTATGTACAAAAAATGACTTATCTCCAAATGTATTCCTTCTGGAACAGCAACAGTCTTTCAGAAAATGGCAATGAAAACTCCCTTTGGTAGGAGCTCTGTGTCCCCTTAGTGGAAATTTAGCAAAGTCTCAACTTGCAGGAGCTCTATGTCCCCTTCTCTCAAAAATACCAGTCCACCTGGTTGCTTAATTAAATGTCCCAGGGCAAGGGATTGGGTTTAGCTTGTTGGCACTGTCCCAGAAAGCTTGATAGATATTGCATCAGACAGCTTTCTCCCTTTTAGGCCCTGAAAGTGTAGAGGTACTCATACTGTCCCTGGAAATCCTGCTGCTTTGGAAGAGACTGCTGTTCAGACCTACTGCTGTCCAGGTCCTTTCTTGCAAAAAGGGTGTCTTGAAGAAGAGACTGTGGGGGTAGTAGAGATCCCTCTGTCCTTTTCTCAGCTCCCAGCCTGGGAGCCAGGGTCCCCACCAAGGCTACACAACAGAGTTTCCTCACTCCATCTCCCGACTCTACCGATGAAGGGGCTCCACAATATTTATGGGCTGATCCAGCCACCCTGCCAGACCTCCTGCCAGGGGTTTGTTGAGATTCCCATAAATATGCAGACCAGAACCTCCTGGCCTCCACCCACTAGCTTCTAGAAAGGTCTCCAAGCTTCTAGAACCAGGAGGAGGTACCAGAGGCCTGACCTGTACAGCCCTCTAGTCTGATCTACAGTAACCCTAACCAATTCAAAGACTAACCCAGCTACATGAGTCAGAAACTAAATTTGACTACACTAGTTTGCACACTAGGGGGTGCTACACTATACTTATAATGCGTGCCAAACACAGGAGCCAGGGTTTTAAATATACTCTGTCTGACCCAAGATGGCCACCAGTCACATGGGCTGTCAGCATCCAACCGGATCACTTCTCCAGTCACCTGGGAAACCAAAGAGGAACCATATTCCTATTGACTTCCTCACCCTCTGCACTGCTGCTGCAGTTGAGCGCCACCTGCAGTGGAAAAAATAGACTGCACTTGCCTACAGGCATGCAACATTTCCGGGAGAGTCATAGTTCTATCCTTCGAGCCCTGCATTATTAAAATTAATCTGACAGCCACTTGGAATAAAGAAGCATCCTTTTCATTGCAGTGGTTAGTTTCCAGTCCTCTCAACATCCTAAAAAAAGGTATTTTCTGTAGCAATGTATGGTTCCTTATAGGCGGTTCCGTAAAAAACCCTCTGTATTATCATGGTTCCCTCTCTTTTTCCTTCCTTGTAGTTGATGGGGAATGGACCAATTGGGAAGAATGGACAGAATGCAAACGTCTTACAGGAGATCTGATTAGATGTAAAAATAGAGTAGCGCTGCAGTACAGGAAACGCCAATGTGTCGGTACAAGGTTTGAAGGAAAGTGGTGTGACGGTGATGCCAGAGAAAGCCGAAGTTGCTACAACGCAGATAGATGTTTCTGTAAGTTAATTGATTTTATTTTTCTTTGGGCCTACAGGCTGCATGTTTTGTGTGCTGCTATGTTAAACAATTTTGCAGAATATATTAACCCCTTGCCACCCAACCACAGTATATTTACTACAGGCGGACAGCAGCTCCAGGCTAAGCAACGTGCAGGTACATCATGACTTACTTTCTGGTTTGTGGGTGCGCTGCTGGGCCCCCTGCTGAGCTGTGCTGTGATTGGCCACAGTATGAGTTTGTAAGCATGTTACAGCCAATGATTTTGGATGTATGCCTGCTGATCGGCTGTGGCCAATCACAGCACAGACCTAGTACACGCTATAGGATTGTAAAAGACCTGGATCACCTTTGGGTGACCCAAAGATAATAGTAATGAGGCGTGCATAGCGTTCTGTGATGAACAGTGGCTGTAGCCAAATTGTGTTAACAATGGGGGGACTTAAAGGGGCAAGGTTAAAAAAAAGGCAAAAGCATTCCTTTACCCATAAAATATGATTCAAATAATAAAATGTCACAGAAATGGTAAGGTGAGTCCTGCGCTGTCTGAAAGGAGCGATAAAAGGGGTGTGGAAAATCCCAGATGCTGCTAGTACCAGGACTGGTAACCATACAGTGTTAGAAATATAAAAAAGTGGGGGGTACTGCGCAGTACCCCCCACTTTTTTATAATAAAATGTCACAGCTAAAATACGAACCTAGCCTACCCTAAGAGTGGACACTGTCAGTCAGGAGAGCAGAGGACAGTGTCAGTAGAGTAGTGAACGGATTCAGTAGGGCAGTGGACATGTCAGTAAGACAGTGGACGGTGTCAGTAGCCCAGAATATGGTGTCAGTAGAGCAGTGGACATGTCTGTAGAGCAGTGGATAGGTCAGTAGCCCAGAATATTGTGTCAGTAGAGCAGTGGACGTGACAGTAGAGCAGCTGATGGTGTCAGTAGAGCAGTAAATGGTATCAGTAGGGCAGTGGATAGTATCAGTAAGACAGTGGACGGTGTGAGTAGAACAGCTGACAATGTTAGGCACACAGGGGACATGTCAGTAGGCCAGAATATGGTCTCAGCAGAGCAGTAGACGTGACAGTACAACAGATGATAGTGTCAGTAGGGCAGGGAGCCGTGTCAGTAGAGCAGTGGACGGTGTCAGTAGAGCAGTAGACATATCACTAGGGCAGAATATGGTGTCAGTAGAGCAGTGGACATGACAGCAGGGAAGATGATGGTGTCAGTAGGGCAGTGGATGATGTCAGTAGGGCAGTGGATGGTGTCAGTAGCGCAGAGGACGGTGTCAGTAGAGCAGTGGATGGTGTCAGTAGAGCAGTAGACATGTCAGTAGGCCAGAATATGGTGTCAGTAGAGCAGTGGACATAAAAGTAGGGAAACTGATGGTGTCAGTAGGGCTGTGGATGGTGTCAGTAGGGCAGAATATGGTGTCAGCAGGGCAGAGGACGGTGTCAGCAGGGCAGAGGAAAGTGTCAGCAGGGCAGAGGACAGTGTCAGCAGGGCAGAAGACTGTGTAAGTAGAGCAGTGGACGGTGTCCGCAGAGTAGAGGACATGTCAGTAGGCCAGATTATGGTGTCAATAGAGCAGTGGACAAAAAAGTAGGGCAAATGATGGTGTCAGTAGAGCAGTGGAAGGTTTCAGTAGGGCAGTGGACAGTGTCAGTAGGGCAGTGTACCTCCATCCAAAAACCTGAATCAGCTCTACTGAACCAAATCCCCGCCTGAAATGTTCAAAAAGTGGCACTGTACATTCTACAACCCTTTCAAGCACCTTTTAACCACTTGCTGACTGCCTAATGTACTTTTACTATGGCCAGTTGGCTCCCCTGAGCAAAATCATGTACCTGTAGGTCATTACTTGCAGGGGGCTCGAGAGGGTGCATGCTGATTGGCTAGAGGGGGGAGCCAATTAGCCTGGTCCGCCAGCCACCAGCCATCGTTCCCGAGAGACACAGATTTGCGGTCTGCCTATCTAAACAAGGCAGATAGCCATTCTCACAGGGAGGAAGACAAAGATCTTGTGTTTCTGCTAAACAGGAACACTGATCTCTGTCTTCCCCCAGTCAGAGCAACCCCCACACAGTTAGAAAGCACTGCCAGAGAACACATTTAGCCCTTTGATTGCTCTAATGTTAACCCCTTCCCTGCCAGTGTCATTAGTACAATAACAGTGCATTGTTTTAGCACTGATCCCTGTAAAAATGGCACTGGCCCCCAAAAAAGTGTCAAAAGCATCAGTTAGGTGTCCAATTTGTCCAACGCAATGTCAAAGTCCCACTATAAGTCGCTGATCACCGGCATTACTACTAAAACATTTTTTTTTTAAATTCTTTAAAAATACCCCATCGTTTGTAAACGCGAAAACTTTTGCGCAAACCAATTAATATACACTTATTAAAGGTTTTTTTTTTTTTTTTTTTTTTAACCAAAAATATGTAGCTGAATACATATTAGCCTAAATTTATGAAGAAATACAATTTTTTACAATTTTTATTAGATATGTTTCATAGCAGAAAGTAAAAAATATATATATATTTTTTTCAAAATTTGATTGCCCTGTCACCCAGCCATTGCCATGTACAGTGACAGTGTACAGTGTTATCACTGATCACTGTACTAGTGTCACTAGCGGTCAGTTAGTATCTTTCCCAGCCAGTGTCAGTTAGTGCCAGATTACCCACCCACTATCACAGTCACACTATAAGTCCTTGGTCACCGCCATTACTCGTATTGTGTCTGTACAGATCAGTATCTTAATCACGATCAGGACTATATCAGTGTCCCCAATAGTATAGTGTCCCCAAGAAAGCAGTTTGGTTTTAACTAAATACATTACCACTATAAAAATGTTTTATTTAAATAAAAGAACAATATACATTATACCCACAAACATATGATGTATACACGCATATCAATAAAAATGGAAGCAATTGCCTCCAAGACTGCTGGGAAGCAGCAAGACCTTAGGTTGTGATATTAAGGATCACATAGACCACTCATTCTCCCGCATACCACTTGAGCTCAGGATAAATACTGTTTTTAACTAAATACATGTAGCAGGAACATTTTGGACTAAAATAATGACGAAATTGAATTTTATTGGAGATTTTTTATATCAGGAAGTAGAACATAACATTTTTTTTTCAACATTTTCTGTATTTTTCCATTTATATAATAAAAATAAAACACAGTGTTAATCAAGTACCACCAAAATAAAGCTTGTGTAAAAAAATGATATATATTTATTTTCCATATAGTGTTTCAAGACTGCACAATTGTCAATTAAAATAGCGCAGTACTAAATAAAAAATGCCCTGGTCATGAAGGGGGTAAAACCTTCCAGAGATCAAGTGGTTAAAGAGTCAGTCCAGCTAAAGGACTGTAGGAGTGAAGTATGGTGGCCTGAGTTATTCCCGGTGCCATCATTCTTTATTCTGTTCATTTCTACTTGGGAGTTTTTTGTGTTCCCACCACCTTTGCGTGCTCCAGCTTCTCCTGTTATGTTCTTCATGATATAAAATAAATATAAAATTCAGCAGTTAACTACTGAAGCTCACAATCATCTGTGAGCTTGGTGCCAGCTTTAAGAGGCAAGGACTTGCTGATAAAAGTGATCCGGCAGCTCTAGAGCCACCCAACCACTTTTAAAGGGCTCTCAAAGCACACCCCTCTCCTGCTGGCAGCACCCGCAGTGGTTCCCAGGCTCTTCCATTCCTCTGGGGAGTTTGGGACTGTGGGAAACCGCTTCCCCAGTTAAAGCAGGATAAACATCCATTCCCCAGCCCCCCCCCCCCCCGGAAGCAATGTGTATTATGTCACTTCCAGGTTTACGGTTGTCATTCCTTGTCTATTGTAGCTGAGGCTGTAGCTATTCAGAGACGATCTGTGTTTGAATAGGTGCATTAGAGGGCAGGGGGACATTGGGGGTCTAAAAGACCCCCCAACATCTTCATAAAGAGTACCTGTCACCTGCCCATGCTATCACAGCCCCCTTGCAACAAAAAATAAAGTCACAAAAAATAAAGTTAAAAAAAAAAAAAGTGTAACAAAAAGAAAAAGATCTATATAAAATAAATTCAAATAATTCAAAAAAATTTTGACCACGCACACACCCCATATAAAAAACACAGCGTAGGGTGAGCACACGTACCGCACATTTGAGGTATCATCGAGCATGTTGCAATGACAGCAATCATTTTAGGGCCATAATTCATAGGTAACTCTAACCTGACAACCTGTAAAAGAGAATTTTGGGTAGCATTTTTTTGCAATTCCATTGGTGTGCATAGTTTTAGGACCTGGCCTGTTTGGTATTGATCCACTTGAGGCAACCCAACCTTTTATATTTTACCACAAAATTGGGTATAATATTGTGTTTAATTGGGTATAAAGTTATCCATTTTAGTGTATTTTTTGTTGTAGATATGTGTTTGATAAAAAAATATCTTGCAACATAAAAAATTGCCACTACCACCATTTTTTTCTCCAGGGTCTGGAGAAACAAGGTAATCCCTCTACACTGTCATATCCCCTCCAAATCTGTTTCCTTTTGTATCTTACGGTCTTCACCACGTTCCAATCACAGCATACAATAAAAAAAAAAAAATGCCAACAATATAATAACATTTTCATAATTTAATTCAAATAAAATATTATATTTGCTCACTGGCATCAATGCTAAAACCCATCAGTAAAGAATTTTTAGTTTCTTTACCCCAAGACCTTCATAATCAGTTTTCTCCCACAAGTCCTCCACTGCCATGGGGTGTAACCTTAGTGCAAAACTTTATTGTGTAATATTTATTGTTACAATGTCAGCACTTCACTGTTATATAATAATCAGGATAATTTATATATGTATTGTAATCATATGTTATGCACTTTGTGAAGGTACGGGTACACTTTACTATATCTAATATAGACAAGATTGGTGGACGTGCACTGAGAGAGAGGAACAGTAATGCATAATCATTGTGTAGCACTCTTAAGTAGGAAGCAGAACCTGAATATGATGTGCACATATGCCTGCACCAAAGTACAGTAAAATTACAAATTAAACCATTAACACTTAGGAGTCTATGTATAAAAAGTTTGTTGAACGAATGTGACACACATCCACACCGCTCCAACAAAACTTGCCCTATTCTGTGTTATATCTATCTTGTATAATAGTGGCAATAATACCTTTCCTGACACAAGCATGAAAGCATAAACGTATGGGTATAAGCTCCGCCCCTCGCCCAATCGTGACTGGTTATACTATTTAAATGAGTCACCTCCCCCAAGGCGGCATTCTTTTTGTTCCTCAAACGCTGGTTATTACTATGGAAAGAAGATTTTTATTTTTGCCCTTACCTTGTCGGGTTCATATGGCCAGCCACACAGGTTCAGCCTCTCCTGTGTCAAAATTCCCTCCGTTCGGGTGTAAACCGCCTATACGAGGGAAGCCTCCCCCAGGTCCAGGCACTGGGGGTCGGATACTGGTCCCTGGGGACAGGTAAGCAACTCCTCTTATGACATGGGTTGCTCTCCCCTTCTTTCTGGCTCTCCATGGCTGTAGGGTTCCCTCAGGCTGTTGACATCATGGATGCGCTGTTTGTGCTGCAGACTAACCTATCCAAAATGGCGCCCGGCAGAAATTGGGGGACACCTGAAGTGTGGGCAGACCCCCCTCCCTCCCCCCACCCCCTCTTTATAGTGGGGAGTATGAGACAAGCCAGGTGCACAAGACAGGAGAAGGTGCAAGCAGCAGAGGCCAGGTAAGCGGAGAGGATCCAGGGTTGCTGGGTAACATGCAATATGTGGTATACCCCTGGTAAGAGCAATAGGAGAAGCTCTTGAATGGGAAGAGGAAATCACACAACTCACAAAAACTAGAAAATATTATCCACAATTAAAAAGGTTGTTGCTCTCATTTGCGTTGATTGAGGAGGTGAAGGATATTATCTATGATGAATGGAAGAAGACAGACAGAAAACCGTCCTTATCCAACAGGTTTGAGAAGATGTATCCCTTCAAGGAAGAAGAAGTCCATGCACTGGAGGTGCCCCCACTAGTGGATGCAGCTGTCATTAGATTGGCCAGACATGTCACATTACCTATGGATGATACAGTTTCCTTCAAAGATGTTTCAGAAAGATCGATAGATATAGAGTCAAAGAAAATATATGCATGCGCAGGAAGTGCCTGCAAGCCATCATTGGCACTGACATCAGTAGCCAAGGCAATAACAACATGGGCAGAGAGCGCAGAAGCGGAGTTATCCTCAGAGACCGGAAGTGCTGAAAATATTGAACAAGATCAAACTGGCGGGCGATTTTGTAGGGGAAGCGGCAATCGACCAGATCGGCAATCGACCAACATCTGCCGAAGGTAAACAAACCATTTTATCGGAAACAAGACATCGTTCTCCCAACAATGCAGAGTGTAACAAAGGGTTTATTTTCATGTTACAAATATTCATTTATTGGCAGGTTCAATATATTTACCCTTTCAGATTTGTGGATGAAGTACAATAATTAAGACCACACACAAGTAGTAAAGTAATAAAAAGATTTACTAAGCTACGATTAAAGATGGAACACAGATGATAATATAGATAAATACATTTACAATCCAGGGAACCCTTCAACTTCGGAAGTCATCAGAAAGTTTTGGAATCGACAGTCTCTGCTATATCCAGGCACACTCGCTATGTCCTGAAAGAGGTTCTGACTCAATCTTAAGCTGGTATTGTATTTATGATTGAAAAAAGGTGCCAATAAGCTGGTTTTGTCCAGTTCTATCAAAATAATAACTATAACGGTCCTGAGACAATGTGACCATCTGTGAGGTCAGAAAGATCAATGTATGCAGGAATGAGAGAGCCATTCACTATACAGAAATGTGTGTGTGTGTGTGTGTGTATATATATATATATATATATATATATATATATATATATATATATATATATATACATACATACATACACACACAGAAGTGATGAACTTTTTAACTATCAAACGTAATAACAAATAATACCAAGTTCTCTGTAAATCAATTATGAATATAGACCCATACTACATTAATAGACCCGTACTAGAGAGACACATCTAATCAGATGCACAAGTTAGATGTCGAGTCTCTCTTGGAAGTATACATACAGAGAACAGCCCCTTTCAGAAGAACAGAAAACCTGTTTGTCATCCCAGGTGGGACAAGAAAAGAGCTAGGAGCATCTACCAGAACACTTGCGTTGTGGCTGGTCAAGACTATCAAGAGGGCTTATGAGGCAAGAAGTTTAGAACCTCCAACCAATGTGAGAGCTCACTCGATGAGGAGCCTAGTGGCATCCTGGGCAGAGTTCAAGGGTGTATCCCAAGAAATAATATGTGGAGCCGCAACATGGTCTACATATAGCACATTTTTGACTCACTATAAAGTAGATC
Source organism: Pelophylax lessonae (assembly GCF_965119305.1). Classification (NCBI taxonomy): domain Eukaryota; kingdom Metazoa; phylum Chordata; class Amphibia; order Anura; family Ranidae; genus Pelophylax; species Pelophylax lessonae. The sequence goes on from NC_138774.1 coordinate 202,803,911, forward strand.
CGACAGCCTTAACTACTGTAGAGTTTGGTCGTTCTGTACTGGCAGGAGTTAACAATGAATAAAATACTTCAGCATACCCTCCCTTACAACAAGTTTTTAGTACCTGTCTATAATTAAGGATGTACTCCCTATTATATTAGAGTAGAGAAGTGTACTAGGATGATAGCTTAGCAAAGCTTCTGGAATCATCACAGGACCTCCTGTGGCATTAAAACAACAAGGATTTCCATGCAAGGATTTAGCCATTTCTTCAAGTAGAACATCTGGATAGAGGCATAAATAGGGGGGGGATACTCTTTAGTCAACATGAATAACTACAGAAAATCAAATAAACTACTAGATAAAGTCTCCACCCATTTTATTTATTTTTGGACCCTTGGAGGTGTTAACAATAATATTCTTGTCATTTTTAAAATTCAAACATAAGTCCATAAGCATGCAGAAACAAAAATGTTTTTTAGCAGTAGTTTTCTTTACAATACCTATATATTCAATTGAACAGCTTTTCTCAAACCCAATACTGCTGCATGATTCAATAAAACAATAAAGATCCAAATCCCAGATTGGATCCAGAAGTGACCGGAAGCAAAAACACCTTCAGTTCCTCTTATTCTCTGGACCCAAGTGGAACCAAAGGACCCAAGAACATAACACTTTATCTAAGCACATATTCTGCATCAGAACCTTTTTTCTGCAGTCTTGCAACACATGATTATCATAAGCAAATGAAAACAGTAATAAATCATAAGCAATATACCAATTGAGTGAAGCAAAACCAAAAAGGCAGTCACTTTAAGACTGTATCCACACAAACTTTCCCACTTGCAATTATATGACATAGTTATACAGTATAATACAAGTTTTGTTGGAGCTCCACAGATGTGTATCACATTCATTCAGCAAACATTTTATATATAGACCCCTTACTGTTGAATTACATTGCGTGGATTGATTTCACAACCAGAAACCATAAAAAAGAAGAAGAATACCCTTTGAGAATACCAGGTTCAGGTCAGGACTCTCTCTGTGCAGGCAAGTCAAGTTGGTCAACCCCAAACTTGCTCATCCATGTCTTTATGGACCTTGCTTTGTGCACTGGTCCAAATCATTTGGTGGAGGGGGGATTATGGTGTGGGGTTGTTTTTCAGAGGTTGGGCCTGGCACCTTAGTTCCAGTGAACGGAACTCTTAAGGTGTGAGCATATCAAGACATTTTGAAAAATGTCATGCTCCCAACTTTGTGGGAACAGTTTGGGATGGCCCCTTCCTGTTCCAACATGACTGTGCAACATTGCACAAAGCAAGGTCCAAAAAGATATGGATGAGTGAGTTTGGGGTGGAGGAACTTGACTGGCCTACAAAGAGTCCTGACCTCAACCCGACAGAACATCTTTGGGATGAACTAGAGCGGAGACTGCAAGCTAGGCTTTCTCATCCAACATTAGTGCCTGGCCTCACAAATGTGCTTCTGGAAGAATCGTCAAAATTCCTGTAGACACACTTCTAAACCTTGTGGACAGCTTTGCCGGAGGAGTTGAAGCTGTTATAGTTGCAAAGGGTGGGCCAACTCAATATTGAACGATACGGAGTAAGACTGGGATGCCATTAGGGTTCATGTGCATGTAAAGGCAGGCATCCCAATACTTTAGGTAATATAGTGTATGTCTAATGTCACTTCACAGCGTAACAATCATTCTAATCAAACTCTTTACCTACCGCAGACCCTTTTTCTTTAAAATAACATTTTTACGACTAATTTCTACAAAAGCCACTTTGGAATTTAATTGAATCTGACCTTGTTTTATGTTAGACCCCTATTTAGACTGTAAAATGAAACATGGTCACTGGCCAAAGAAATGTGTATGGCATATTTTTTTAGGTGTTCAAAATGCTTATGCTTTGCAATGTTTTTAGATAAAAACCTAGGTACCTGGACAGAATGGAGCGAGTGGGGACTTTGTTCCTCCCCATGTGGACCATCTGAGAGAAAAAGATTCAGAGAGTGTTTGCCAAACCATCCAGATTACCCGTAAGTCATTCCTACAGTATCCAACTGTGTCGCCGTTCTTTGCCATCTGTGTGATAATTCTGCTGCTTTTACTGAAAAAGTAACATTACTGATTTAAAGGTAGACTCCAATTAAAATTGAAAATTAAACCTTGAGGAGAGCATAGCCATCTGGTTCTCCTCACTTCCTTTTCTCTGGTGATCCTGGAACCTGCCTGCTAGTGATGATGGAACACCCTGCTTGCTGCCTCTCACATACAGGAAGCCTGATTTAAACAGTGCTAAGAAGTTTCTTGCAGTCACCAATCAGATTCAGTCCTGCCCTGGACGTTTGAATGTGATTGGTGATGCATTAGGTAGATAGAGAGGAATTGAAACTGGTCAATGAGTACATTCCTATTGACCTTCTATGGAGCTGGGTATGCTTTTTCTGCAGGTGAACATACAGAACTAAGATTAAAGTGGTTGTAAACCTCAGACATGAAATATGAACAAAGCATATCCCTCTATAGCGTGTCTCCATTAAAAACCCTAAGGGGTTGATTTACTAAAGGCAACTAAATTTGCAGTTGCACTCTGTAAGAGTAGTTGCTCCAGAGCTTAGTAAATGAGGGAGAGCTCTGATGACTTCCATTATCCAGTCATGTGTAAGGAAACATGCTGTTTTTTATTTTCTTTGCACGTGATTGGGTATTTTTTGCAAAGTGAAGCTTTACCCCATTTACTAAGCTCTGGAGAAACTGCGCTTGCAGAGTGCAACTGCACTTTGCAAAGTGTATAGCCTATTTGCCTTTATTTAATCAACCCCTAAGTTTCATTTCTGTCTGCTGCTTTGTTCCTCTGCTATCAGCTTGAGTCACTTCTGACATTTTTTCCTGACATCAAGAGAAAAAAGGTGACAGGGAAAGGATCTCCAGCAGATTGGCAGCCTCAGCTCTTTTCCTGTGTGCTGTGTGGAGGTGGGTGTGCCCCTTCCCTCCAATCGGCTCCCAGAGCTCTCCTCGCTGAGCTCCTACGAGTGTACAGTAACTTCAGCTCTCTGCCCTCTTTTTTCTTAACTCTTAGACTAACTTATAAATTCAGCACTTTTAATGGATGTAGAGAAGAGAAGGTTGCAGATAAACAGATACAACTTATGTAGGAGGATGTACAGTATTTCATCTCTGCATATCACCTGAGGATAGTCCCTTAATTGGTTATATGTAAGGGTTTATAACCATTTTAAGCGGAATTTGTATGCTCCCCATATCTTAAAAGTACGGGGAATTTTCTTTTCTCTCCCAGTAACAGCAAGAGTAGAGGGGGAGCAAAGAGCAAAGTGAGTATAGGCAGGTTGGTCTCTGGAACTTATTGAATATTTTCTTTTTACTGCATGGGCAAATGTTTTGCTTGTGTCCATCTACTAAGTTTACTTTGCGGTATAAGCGAGGAAGCTCAGACCTCCTGCAGTAAATAAATGTGCTTTTACTATACAAATATGCTGTACATACAAAACGATTACAATATTGGGAATACAATACAATACTGACAGATATAATAAGCAAAATGAAGATGCCTAGCAGATACACAGAAACTATGGTCTATACACAGTAAAAGTATGCATAAAAGTTACTTAACTCAGGTTACTGTGTGTTCATGATCTGCGTAACAATGAGGACCCAAGCTTCTATAAGCAATTGGTGGAGATCAAGATCAGGCGAAAGTGTCATCAGGTATAGCTTCTTCTGTTCTGGCACAGACCTTCCTTGGTGCTAAGGCATTATGGAATCCCGTCCAGCTTATGCCTGACAACCTTTTCTATGTCAGGTTGTCAAGTTGTTTTTTTGTCGACAACGGTTACAAACTTGTTTACCTTAGCTACAGAGACAACAGACTGCTCCAACTGTATTTTTCAATTAGAGAGGCATTCTCAAATTCTACCTCAAGATGGCACTCTGATATCATACATGTCATACTTTATATCAATCTGTTGTTTATTACAGTTACACAACAATAGACTAAACAATAGTCAACTGAAATACAACAATGGTATCTAAGTTCCCATTGTTTGAGGACAGCCTGCGTAATTGTTACCAAGTCATCAATTTGAGAAGTATCCACTCAAACACAGACATATTTCTGTTTCTTTGAAAAACTACCAAACAGATTGTTCTATGTCTACACTATAGTCTGAGATGTAAAATCATATTTCTATAAAATGCAACACAGCAAGGTACATGTTAAATTTAATAAGGTAGTTCAAAGATCAGACATGATGAGCTATTTTCTGCTTTCACTGGAGCACCATTTCTTTAAGGAGTATTAAAGTAACATTCCTTACATTAAGTAATTGTACACAGGCTTAATCACTGACTCAAAATGCTGTATTAGTATTGTTGAAATATTTTGTATTACTTTGAAAATGTGTGCAAATTCTTAGTCCTTCTCTGTAGCTTCTGCTGCTTTCTTAGTATTTCCTGCTTTTCATAACAGACAGCAGGAGTTATACATCAGCTTTCTGCTGATTGTAAAAGTAAAAGAACACATCTCACTCATCTTTTAGACATGCATGTTCCAGGGAGGGAGCTGGCTACTGAATAGTATAATATAGTTGCTTGATTACATTCTCAGACCTGCTTCTGTAACAGTTATCAAACAACTGTTCAGCAAAGCACAGCTAAGTTTTGCATCAACCAGTAGCCAGCAGCAAGGAACATGCTCGTCTATAGGGATATAAGGGATATACTCTTCTCACTCAGACTTACTACTCAACACATCACTTACACTCTCCGCTTTCAGTGTATCTGAATAGGTGGCTACAAAAGGATATATTGCAAGAGGAATAATATTAGACACAGGCATAAAGGAAATTAACGCTCCCAAGAAAATTATAGTTTCAAGGTATTTATGGGGACTAAATGTGCACAGAATTTTAAAGAAATGGGATGCAATGAGTGTTAAAACTTGAAGCATACAAGTCATTTTTGTGTTTTGATTTTAGTTAGGCTTTAAACCAGCCTTTCTCAACTAGGGTTCCTCCAGAGGTCGCTAGGGGTTCCTTAGGCATTGAGCATCTTCTGCCTCTCAGATAAGTTCCCATTGACACCATTAATCTTTTTAGCTATCTGTAAGAGGGGAATTCTGCCCAATGACCACCAACGTAAGGATCATTCTTCCCAATGACCACCAATCTAGGGATCATTCTTCCCAATGACCACCAATGTAAGGATCATTCTTCCCAATGACCACCAATCTAGGGATCATTCTTCCCAATGACCACCAATGTAGGGATCATTCTTCCCAATGACCACCAATCTAGGGATCATTCTTCCCAATGACCACCAATGTAAGGATCATTCTTCCCAATGACCACCAATGTAGGGATCATTCTTCCCAATGGCCACCAATGTAAGGATCATTCTTCCCAATGACCACCAATGTAAGTATCATTCTTCCCGTTACCATTGCACTAAGGTGCAGTGAGCTGAAGATATGGTAATCATCAGCAGGGGTTTTCAAGGGTTCCTCCATGTTTAGGCTGCGTTAAACTGTGGCCCATGGACTTAGCTTCCTTTACATTATTGCAATGTTTAGAACAAATGAGAACTCCAGGAGGAATATTTTTGTTTAAGGATTCACACAGTTCACAAATCCTTTCACTAGGAAATGCCAGTGATGTCATATTTCAGAAGATTTCATGGGTAAGATGTTGTACAATGTATTAAACATAGAGCAGCAGACAAAAATATAATTTGTTCTTGTACTGATTGTGTGTGGCATGAACTCCATAAAATGTCTATCTCTTTTTCTGAATTATATACATGAAGAAATACAATTTGTAATTTCAAAAGGCTGTGATGTCATGACGTGCTATCACTTTTAAACAAATAGTGGAGTTTTTCTTTACTCTGGCTGTCCACCCTTTCTTCCTCACATTAGGTTGACGGTGGAAACACCCACAAAATTTGTGGATGTCTTTTTCTGGGGAAAACCCTTGTTTAAATGTGAAGCAATTGATGGACAAACAAATCGGGTGGAGGAGACTGAACAGTGTGAAAACACCCCGCCATGCATATAAGGTGAGAAACGATTGGTTCACCATTGAAATAAGACAAGATGTAGTCCTGCAGCCTCAGTAGTGGTTATGCCGAGTGCCAAAAACCACAGAGATCACTTAAAGAGGTGCGCCCAGATGTATCTGCCTAGAATTGGCTCCCATGAGCCATTATAAGTTCATTGTCAGTAAAGCCAAATAATGGAGTAAATGTAAACCTTTCATAGGTAAGCTTAACAATTGTATTAATTTATAACCAGAACTTTTTGTTTTGGTTGTTTTTTTTTTTATTAGTGGACAAGGGTTAGAGCAAATGTCAGCTATCTATATCAGCACTGGGGAAAGTAAAACTGGCCATACACTGTATAAAATTCCCCCAGTGGGTTGCCCTGTGGGCCCAAAAGCAGGAGGCCGACAGCACCATCCACTGCAAGAAGTTTAAAGGACCTGAGCGGCAAATTGTCAGCCAAAAATTAGCTGCTTCAGGTATAACACAACTTTAATAGGCACAGCGGATGATTCAAAATCATATAAACTGTCAGTGCGTGGGCAGCATTGGGGCTCTTACCAATGGGCAGAAGCCCTTGCCACCCACTGAAAAGCATTACATGGTGGATCACTTTTCAGAGAGTGTTTGCTCTTCACCTCCTTTAACCACTTGCCTACCAGGCGCTGTAGTTTTAGTGCGGCAGGTCGGCTCTGTACAAGTACGTCATTTCGGGACCGCTAGTGGGGTCGCACACGCACCCATTCGCCACAGGGGAAGCTGATCAGCGGGGTCGGCATTCGCGATTGCCGCCGGGCACCCGCGATTGCTCCCGGTGGAGACAGAACGGCGGTCTGCCGTTGTAAACACGGCAGACCGCTGTTCTGTCAGTTATGAACACAGGGGTCCTGTGTTCCTCTTATTTAGGAACACAGGTCTCTGTGTTCATACAGCAAGCCCATACCCCCTCCCCCACAGTTAGTAAGCACCCCCCCAGGGACACATTTAACCCTTTGATCGCCCCTGGTGTTAACCCCTTCCCTGCCAGTGTCATTATTACAGTAACAGTGCATATTTTTACCATTGATTACTGTAGTAATGTCACTGGCCCCCCCAAAAATGTCAGTTAGTTGTCCGATCTGTCCGCCATAATGTCGCAGTCCCACTAAAAATCACTGATCGCCACCATTGCTAGTAGAAAATAAATAAAAATTACCTAAATCTTTCCCCTAGTTTGTAGATGCGATAACCTTTTCGCAAACCAATCACTATACACCTATTGGGATTTTGTTTACCAAAAACATATAGCAGAATACAAATTGGCCTAAAATGATGTAAAAATTTGATTTTTAAAAAAATTTTTATTGGGAATGTTATATAGCAAAAAGTAAAAAATATTGTTTTTTTTTTTCCAGAATTGTCGCTTTTTTGTTTATAGTGCAAAAAATAAAAATTGCAGAGGTGATCAAATACCACGAAAAGAAAGCTCTATTTGTGGGGGAAAAAAGGATATCAATTTTACACAGCGCCGCACAACCACACAAATTAACGCAGTGCCGTATCGCAAAAAATGGTCTGGTCATTAAGGGGTAAATCCTTCCGGTCCAGAAGTGGTTAACCCTGAAAAGCGCACTTCAGGGCGCCACAGGATGCAGTTGCCGTGCGGCCTTATTCACTTAAATGAGTTGTATTTGGCTGCAGTGCTGCCCACCAAACACAACCAGGGTTATAATTTTTGCTATGGCATCTGTACAGTCCAAAGTGGCTGGATGTACTTCTTTAGAAGGTAAAAGTAGCTAACTGCTTGTTTTTACTGCCCTATGGCTGCCAGCGTGAATGGGGCTTAACCCTCTTTTTCTGCCAAGTTACGTCCAACAGAAACCCAACAGTAATGGAAAAAAAATTTTTCACCTAAGCTGGCCATACACTGTCATTGTTTTCTTTTTTTGAGGCCCACGTAACCCTTTCTTTGTTAACTTCAGCCTATATAATCAAGTATTTTAAATGCCTATTTGCATGTTTTACCTTACTTATGTGTTTTACCTTACCGTAAACATTTTTTTTTATTAAAGGGGTATTAAACACAAAACCAAAAATGTATTATATCATTAGATGTGGTGGTTGCATTCGTTTTATTTTATTTGGCTTTTTTCTTGCTCTGTTTTCAACTGGTGATCTGGCCAGTATCTCACCCCCTATATTTTTGCAACTGTAGGAATGAGCTAGGAGGTATGGGGCAGACTGACAACTCATGGGGCCCCCGGGCAATAGGAGATAATGGGGGCTCCTGTGTCACCACAAAAAAACTAAAACCACACCCACACAAAGCCTTACCTCCATATTGCCAGGACAAGACATTTTGGACTCTCTTTATGTAGTAATGTTCAGTGACAGGACACACAGCAGTCTCTAAGTGTAGAACTATTTGGTGACAGGACATTTTGGAGGCTGTGTGTAATAATGACATTGTAGAAGTTCCTTTGTTATATAAAGTCTCCTCAGAGAATTTTGTTGTCAGAAGATCCTTTGAGGGAGGACACACGCACTCAAAGAGAGAAGGACATTGTGAGGAGGAAACACAACATTATATAAGCTCTGTCAACTCAGAGGAGCCTCCATCCCTCATATCCGCTCAGAGGAGCCCCCATCTTCTCACATACACACTCTGTCACTCATATCTCCTCATAGACAGCCTCTGTCACCTCAGAGGACCCTCCATCTCCTCACAGACATTCTCTGTCACTCATATCTCCTCATAGACAGCCTCTGTCCCCTCAGAGGACCCTCCATCTTCTCACAGACATTCTCCATCACTCATATTGCCTCATAGACACCCTCTGTCACCTCAGAGGACCCTCCATCTCCTCACGGACATTCTCTGTCACTCATATCTCCTCATAGACAGCCTCTGTCACCTCAGAGGACCCTCCATCTCCTCACAGACATTCTCTGTGACTCATATCTCCTCATAGACAGCCTGTCACCTCAGAGGACCCTCCATCTTCTCACAGACATTCTCCATCACTCATATCCCCTCATAGACAGCCTCTGTCCCCTCAGAGGACCCTCCATCTTCTCACAGACATTCTCCATCACTCATATCGCCTCATAGACAGCCTCTGTCACCTCAGGCGCAGCTTCCATCCCTTATTTTACCTCAGAGGGAGCCTCCATCTCCTCGCATTCAGCTTTCTTTGCCCTCACAGAACTTTTTCGGGAGAAGGGTTGCCCCTCTCCCATCGGTCTAGACTGCTGAATCTGCGGCCTGGACCTCGCTAATGTAGCAGGTTTTTTGCAGGCATTGAGCCTGATGTGGGTCTGCCATTGTTACCTGTTACCTCTCCAGCCCATGTGAGCTGCGACCCTGGGTGTGAGAACATGGACAACTCCGGCATCTTGGTTTTGTGGTTTTTATTGTATTTAGGGGATGGGAGGTGGAAATGAGTGGGATACTCCTTTAGCCTGAACTAAATATACTTGGGACTTTATCCAAGAAAAATTCCCGTTGGCGCTGCTTTGACGCCAGCCGACGCCAGCCAATGCTCACTGAGTCTCAGAACACACTGTAGCTTGATAGATGGGCTGGATCCTCGACTTTAAGTCCAGAAGATCCAGGACTGTGGATATTAGACTTACTGACACTGCTGCACTGCACAGTCACTGACTACTCCCCCCAGCCTGGCACTGGATTGAGGTAGTTCGTTGTAGGTTCCTTTATGGCTGCAACTCTCTACTGACACTCTGTACAATTCAGGGCCCCAACCGCAGGTGCCCCTTTTAACCTTGAACTCTTCAGGGTCCACTGACTACGAACCCCCTCTGTAACTTCAGCGCCCTCAACCTAGGTACCCCCTTTCTCAGCTAGCTGACGCTGGATCCCAGAACCTCTTCCGGAGTGGTCCCGTCTGACGTTAGGCAGACCCCCAGGGGCAATCCTCAGTACTCACAAACTGTGTAGGCTTTCCTGGGACTGGACCCCTCTCTCTCTCTCCGCAGGTTCTCAGCACACACATTCTCTCCCTCCTGGGACTCTGCTCCCGCCAAAGACACTGTGTCACGCACTTCCCCCAAACTTATACCCACTCCCAGAATCCTTTGCAGTACAATCTGCCTTCTGGGGTAGTTACAAGCCTGGATGTGTCCTCTGATTGGGCTTCCTCCACTGCCCTATGAGAACCCCCTCAGCAGGCACATCTGGAACCCATGACACCCTAACTAAACAAATCATGGCCCTGCTGTTAGGCAGACAAGGTCCACTATACATTTACCTAGCACCTACCTGTAGGGTGCTACACCCACCCCACACCAAAATGAGTCAGGTCCCTCTGACTCTGAGGCAGCCGCCTCCTATCAAAAATTCTGCCAAAAATCAGGAATATCTCACAAACCTGCAAAGGGGGAAAAGGGAAAAACAAATTTAAAAATAAATGAGCGTGGAAAAATATATCTTTACACTCTGCTGTACATGTATGATACACAGTTTAAGGTGCATGGTAACTGATGCACCCCCCCACCAAATGAACTTACCTGGTGGAGAACAACAAAGAAAAATACAGTGCAAACATCCTGACTGTCTAGCTCTAAGGTGGTCCCACCTGTATAGAGAAAAGGAAGCAAAAACTAGTCAACTGCATCACATATGAACACAAGCCTAACGATCTGAACAGTTGAGTGGAAAGACCCTCCTTCATTGGATGTAAGGGCGACCTTTCCACTCCCTCCCTGACTGCCTCTGCCAACCAGTGTCTTGACACGCCGGGATCCTCCTTTAACTGGAAGAGCTTGTCCCCTAACACTAGCTATCTAAAGAGAGTCCTCTTTGTTGAAGTGAAACGCAGAGCCCTCTGCTGTCCCTTTAAGCACTTCAGTGAGGAAACAGGGCAGGTCACAATCTCTCATGACCTACAGTCCTGCTGAGTCAGGAAAACATCACAGGGGTCCAGCAGGGGACCCCACACCAAAGTTCTTGGACACTTGAACTTTGTAGCAACCTTTTCATCTATAGAGACTGTGGATGAAGTCCCACACAGCCATTTGTAATCCACAAAAGATCCTGGCCCGATGGCCCAAGGGACCTAGCATACAAAAATAGCTTTCCAGAAGACCCGGACCCGATGGTCCCAAAAGGTCTAACATCACAACACTTTATTTTCTGAAAGGACCCTGGCCCGATGGCCCAAGGGGTCTGTTTTAACTTCAAACAGGTGTAAACTTGAATTCAGCATTATGTCACTTAAACATTTCCTTGGTCAGTTGTGGTAGCCGGCCGGCCACACAAATGTTTCCTTTGTTTGCTCCTGAAACTCCTCCTTTTAATGAAATGCTGACAATTTTCAGATGTAATACTCTGGATGGGTCACTTGGACATACTCCCCTTTCTCATTTTTGACCCGAATGGACCAAGCATGTCTTGACCCATCTGGGCGATGGACCTCCACCCTGTCTATGTAGATGGAGCGCCTGTAATACCACTGAACTTTAACCTTGCTGACTTTGTCTTTTAGTCCCTCCTCTGGGGAGTCGCTGTAAGGCTTAGGGACAAATAGGTAGTCCCAAAAAAGTTCATAGCACCAAAAGTCCCTGTATTTCTCCACCAATAGCATTACTTCCCTTGGTGCATAAGGGTAGTCATAGCCATATACCAATGCAACCTTTTTCTGCATCCACCGCTGCATCCTGGACAACTGGGGGAGGGTCCTCCGGTCACCCCTCCCTGGTGGAGAAAATGGGGTGCATATTCTCTGTATCATCTCTTCATACGCTGTAGTTTGGTCCCTGGCCCTAGCAATGTTCCCTGGTGGGGTAAGGTCTGGGACCCTTGTAACGTAGGCGTCGCAGAACCCCAATTTCTGGGCCAGTTCCCCCCTTTCAATGGCTTCCTTGGCCTCCTGGTCTAAGGGTACAGTCACTTCGGGACCTGGGGAGCTGCTCCCAGCCTCTGATCCCCATTCCCATTCGGTCTCATCAATTGATCCCCAATCATCCATGCCTTCTTCAAAGGACCCGTACTTCATGTAAAAGGATGGGGAATCAACTCTAACAGGGCATCTCTCTCCCTCACTGCTGGTACTGAAAGATGACACCTGGGTGGCTTCTGTCTTGACAGGCTGTGGAACATTAATAGGGGCGGATCCCGTTATGGCCCTCGCTGTAGGTATCTTTGGCCACTCCCCTATGGTTTGGGTGGACACGGATCCCCTACCTATGGAGCTCTGCGACAAAACTCCATTCCCGCAGACTGTAGGCCCACTGACTGCTGGCAGGAACTCCAGCTGCATCATCAGCCTGAACATGCCCCTTCCTGCACCGCGGAGGAACTTTGATTCGTTCCCCGTCACCTCCTGACTGAGGCCGGTCTCCCACATAACAGTAAGCTTCCTGAGACGGCCCTCACCCTTCTCTGCCCTGAGCAGCAGATCACCACATTGCCCACATTGAACCTACGCCTGCACTTTTAGAGTAATGGTGGCATATTGGGGACATACCACTCCAAGGAACTCTCGACCTCCTTCGGTGCATAACGTGAGTCTGCCGTCTGGCACCATCTGGATACCGGTATCCCAGACAAGGGGGGGGGTCAGGCAGGTGGATCTGCTCCTGGCTTTGCTCCGCAGGGTTTTCGCCCATGGTGGCAGTGATAGCGGGAACACTCTTCGCTCCTCTCATGAACGACATGCCTCCTTCTCCTACACGTGTCTCCCGCACGGCCGCACCCGAAGGAGGGGATATTAATAGGGTCCCCTGGATCACTCCTGATTGGCCCGATGTTTCCGCTATCTCCACCCTTTCGCCTATTGGGCGGTTACTCTTCCCACTGGGCAGACCTGCACGTTGCACACTTTCCTGCGCAGTACTGTAACTTTTCCCCTGCCATGCTGCTTCGCTGAAAACCTTTGGGAAGTAACTGCAAAGCGGATTGTGTCACTTGCTAGACACACATCTGCCCATCTCAATTGCACTAGGGCCTCCACTATGCTTTTCCTGACTGAAGCCAGCTGTCCCTTCTTGCTTGGCAAGAGTAGCATCCTGCTGCCGGTTGCACGGCCAATACTCCTCTTCCTATCCACACACGTGCAATTTTCATCTTCCATACTGGCTCTGGGACTAGCCCCCCTGCCCTTCTCGGCATGGCCGACTACAATGCCCACAGTATGTGTGCAGCAACTATAAAGAATAAATGTCCCGCTGTCAAATGCACAGTCAAAATCCTTCCACATAGCGTGCACCACCACCAGGCCCCTGGCACCTCTCTTCCCGTGCCCCCGGCCTCCATGTTCACTGTCCATACTAGGACCTCTGGCTTCCACTTCTCTGTCCTCCCCGGGACCCTTGACGCCACCTTCACTGCCCACCCTGGGACTTCTTACTGTTAAGCAGTTGCAGCACTCATACATCCGGACACACTTGCCTCCTGCTCTCCATTTCCTGATAGCAGAACAAATTTCATAATCCATATGAAAAATCTTGGTCACTTTACAGTCTCTCTTGGAGCATTTGCATTGCCACAAGCATCCCTCCTTGTGGGATTCCAGCCTCAACCAACTCTCCCTGCCTCCCGCAGTTGCAGTCTCACACCCGGCCTGGAGCTTGAATAGCAATTCCGGACACAAAAATTGACTTTTTTGACATTTCCTTTTGCCTTGGGCCCAGTAACTAATGGCAAAATCCAGGACGAGCCCCCAAATGTAGCAGGTTTTTCAGGCATTGAGCCTGATGTGGGTCTGCCATTGTTACTGGTTACCTCTCCAGCCCATGTGATCTGCGACCCTGGGTGTGAGAACTGAGACATGGACAACTCCGGCATCTTGGTTTTGTGGTTTTTTATTGTATTTAGGGGATGGGAGAAGGGAATGAGTGGGATACTCCTTTAGGCTCAACTAAATACACATGGGACTTTATCCAAGAAAAATGCCCGTTGGCGCTGCTTTGACGCCAGCCGACGCCAACCAACGCTCACTGACTCTCAGAACACACTGTAGCTTGATAGATGTGCTGGATCCTTGACTTTAAGTCCAGAAGATCCAGGACTGTGGATATTAGAACTTACTGACACTGCTGCACTGCACAGTCGCTAACTACTCCCCCCAGCCTGGCACTGGATTGAGGTAGTTCGTTGTAGGTTCCTGTATGGCTGCAACTCTCAACTGACACTCTGTACAATTCAGGGCCCCAACCGCAGGTGCCCCATTTAACTTTGAACTCTTCGGGGTCCACTGACTATGTACCCCCTCTGTAACTTCAGGGCACTCAACCTAGGTACCCCCTTTCTCAGCTAGCTGACGCTGGATCCCAGGACCTCTTCCTGAGTGGTCCCCTCTGACTTTAAGCAGACCCCCAGGGGCTATCCTCAATACTCACAACCTGTGTAGGCTTTCCTGGGACTGGACCCCTCTTGCTCTCCGCAGGCTCTCGGCACACCGGATCCCCTCAGCTCAACTCAGCACTCTCTGGGCTCTCAGACGACACCCCGAGACATCCGCTTCCTCAGACAAGGGGAGAGACAGCCGTTCTCTCCCTCCTGGGACTCTGCTCTCGCCAAAGACACTGTGTCACGCACTTCCCCCAAACTTATACCCACTCCTAGAATCCTTTGCATTATAATCTGCCTCCTGGGGTAGTTACAAGCCTGGATGTGTCCCCTGATTGGGCTTCCTCCACTGCCCTATAAGAAGCCTCTCGCAGGAGCCAGTGGGGAGACTTCCCCCTCAGCAGGCACATCTATGTCGCGGCCGACCGAGCACCAAGCTGAGGTCTGCGTGTGCTCGCTGGCCAGACTGGGGTGACCACTGGATCTAGATTATCCAGCCCATCGCCCAGTCCGGCAGTTGATTGTAGAACTCACAGGAAAAAACCAGGAGAAAAAAAATTATATATAAAAAAATTTGCCTGGACCAGAGATCCCAGCAAGGAACTAGGTCCTTACTCCTGACTATGCAGAAAAACCTAAGTACCTATAGCAGGGAGAGGGAGTTTACCCCCTGGGACTGCCCATAGGCGTAGCCAGATTCTTTTTCTACCCAGTGTCCTACTCCTGTAAGGGGCAGTATAACCCAATGGTTATGAAGATCAGAAGCTGTGTCCGTTAATGAAAAAAAGAGAAAAACAGATAAGATGGATTGCTCAGTCTTTCTTCTGCCGTCACTTTTCTAGGTTTCTAAGAAAGAAAGCCTTAAAAAGGAAACTAATGCAGCTATCACATCTAAGAATTGGTAAGCTGCAATAATATACTATAAATGTTTTCTTTTGGGTTTAATACAACTTGCAATGTGCCTCTAAACTTTCTAGGGAATGGACACAAGAAGGTGTGCAATTTATTATGTGAATTTCATTACGTGAATATTCGTCTTCCTGTAATATTTTAACAATCATTATGTTTTATTGTGTTTTATAGATGTTGACGACTTGTACTAGTTTACTTCTTTTATGGTTGCTTTCCCCAACTGAGTTTCTATAATGTTATACTATGGTGACAGAATATAATGTACCTGTAGCAGTCCTAGAGAGTTGATGTGAAGCGGAAAAAGATATTCTACAACAACATTAAATATTATACCAGGCAACTTTAGGGAATCATTTTTCCCCATCTTGATCCACCCAAACTCTGCACATCTAAACCACATCTGTTTGTCTAAGTTCTACCCTAAGCAATACAAAAACTACCCGCCATGCCTCAATCACCACCGTTATGTATAAATGAAATAAGGTACATTTTGTAACACAATTAAATGGCTGTCTGTTGTTCTCACTAAGTCCGTTTGTCAATCTTATGAAGACAAATGTAAAATATATGAACATGTTCTGCACTTGGTTCATGAAAATAAAGATTTGCTTTGGTATTTTCTCAGTAGAGAGTGTTTGTGGAATCATTGTTAAATAAATACATTTCCAAATCTTGCACAGCTCTAGTACAAGTTAAGGTGGCCATTGTAGATTTTTGAACATTTGTTGACTTTGGAATTAATATAATTTCCTGAATGAAAACCACATTCACTGTTAGAAATTAGTTTGAGTACATTTTTCCATCCTGCTTCTTCAAATTTGCTCATCACTGCAGTGAAAAATTAATGTCAATTTGACCCTACCCAGGTGCTTTCCCATTCTGACTGAATGTCATATGACGCCCGTCACATTGCGCCACTCGTGCGCAACGCCTCAGGGCACGCATTATGATGATCAGTGGTGAGCTGTGTCTGTCGGACACAGTGCATCACTGATCAGGGTAAAGAGCCAATGACGTAGGCTCTTTACCATGTGAACAGCTGGGTTTACACATGTAACGACACCCTGGGTATGAAAGGGGGTTACAGTCGTTTAGGACATTCCATTCCCAAACACATAGACAACTACCGGGCACTCCACTAAGCCAAACAAGAAACCCATACAAATAATCCCCCCCCCCCCCAAGTACGAGACAAGGCTCTGTATTGAGGGTCAAGCAGGAATCAGACTGTTTATTGAAAAGGAATACATGCTTTATATACACGTTAGAAGTAATGCAGTCACTACATTAACAATGACCCAAATACCTACCCAAAACATCACACAATGGTTACATAACGAGTCCCCAATACACATTACTCTGAGTGTCAATACATCCCTTAGCAGACAACAGGTGAGTTCATTAGCACACTTAACAATAGGTGAATGGAAAGCCACCTCAGACAAGATTATCACAATTTACTTATTCAGACAAAAGCAACATCGTTAAGCAATAGACAGTCTCCACATTAAACTTCCTGGAAATCCCATATTAGGAGTTGTACTTCCTGGTCATAGATCTCACAATGTACAGGGGATAAAATCTTCATATTTCAAGAGAGACATCATTCCTGAATATCACTGTCCCATTTGGAGAAATCCAAACCATATTCTTAGTGCCCCCCAGTTTCTTGGTCACCCTGCGCCTAAAGTGACTCCCGTCACATATGGCTCCCTCCTTGTGGGACACTCCGGCAGACCTGGCTTGATCCTTCTCAGGTCAACTTGGGGATGTCCGGAAACTAGTCGGCCGGAGTGACATCTGTTTGCAGGGACAACCCATCAGCATTGCCATTTTGCTTACCGGGTCGGTAGCTGATGGTGAAGTTGTAAGGTTTCAGGGTTAAGCTCCACCGCAGCAACCTGCCATTGTCTCCTGAGACACGGTTAAGCCAGACCGATGGGTTGTGGTCGGTGACTAATGAAAATTCCTGTCCGTACAAATAATGGTTCAACTTTTTAAGTGCCCAAACCAGGGCCAAACACTCCTTCTCCACTGCCGCATAGCTCACCTCCCGGGTAATAGCTTTCTGCTCAGGTATGCGACAGGGTGTTCTCCTCCATCCTGCCCGACTCGGCTCAGCACAGCCCCCAGTCCAAACATGGAAGCGTCTGTGTGGACAAGGAAACGTTTGTTAGGTACTGGGGCAGCCTAGACAGGGGCATTTACAAGTGCCTGGTTGAGGGCTAGAAATTGTAACGCTCCTGCGTTTTTATATGGTGTGGATTTTAAGCTGCAGAAATAGTTCCACGTCAGTTGTCATGTAAGAGATATGCTGAGATACCATTCCCAACCTCAATGACTCATCATGTGTGGAAGGTCTTATTTCAGCCAGTAAATACACACAATTAGCAAGCTGGTTCTTAGAGTGACTTTATGCATGTGGTAACACAATGATGAAGGTTGAGGGATAGGTTGAGTGGAGGTGGTAGGTGATAGACACTTGAAGGTGAGACAGTAGCAGATGGATGCAGGAAGGTTTAGCAATGTTGTATGATAGCAGATGATAGAATAGCAGGTGGACATACAAAAGAGATCAACCCAGTGCAGAAAAGTAGCAGTAGTCTCAAGAGCTAGCAATCTAGTTTATGCAGATGTGATAAACAGTCTCTACTATGCAGAGCTAGATAGTGTAAGCTTAGTATAAGTTTATAGAGAATTCCCCTGCGGGGTACTTAGCACTATTAGCGATACAGCCGAAGGGTGGTTCAGGAGAGGCGGATGATCCAGTAGCGGGATACAGGGATCAGCGCAGCGAGGTTCCGTCAGCGAAGTAAGCTTGCAAGCATGGAAGCTTCAAGCAAGGTTAGCATCCAGATAAGGGTATTTGAACGAACACATGTGAGTGAGAACCGACGCCTTAAATAGCCATCTAGTGCGGCGCTGAGTGATGACAGCTCCAGTCTTAAAGGTGTATGCGCACCTTTCCAAAAGTAAATGGTAGGGCGCATACACTTGTGGAAAGTGTAATTTAGGGTACCAAAGGTACCGGAACATTACAATACCCCCCCCCTTAAGGCCTGCTCCTGAAGGCCTCTGGAGCTGGTTTGTCTGGGTATCTCGCATGAAAATTGCGGATTAATCTAGGGGCATGTATGTCAGAGGTGTTTAGCCAGGTGTCGTCTTGGGGCCCATAGTTCTTCCATCTAACCAAGTACTGAAGTCTTCTTCTGTAGATACGAGAATCCAGAATCTCTTTTATCTCGTATTCTTCTCCACCTTCAACTTGTACAGGAGGGGGAGGTGGAATATTAGGCCTTATTCCTTGGTCCGGAACATGGGGTTTTAGTAGCGACACATGGAAAATGGGATGGATTTTTAGGTCCATTGGCAATGTAAGCTGCACTGCAGCTTTTCCAATAAGTTTCTTGATTGGGAAAGGTCCCAAGAACAGAGGTCCAAGCTTTTTGCTAGGGATCTTCAGTCTCAAGTTTTTTGTTTAGAGCCAAACGAGGTCCCCGATAGTATACTGTGGAGAAGGTCTTCTACGAAGATCATAGTACTTCTTTTGTTGACTGTGAGCGTGTGCAATGGTAGTATTTAGTAAACCCAGAGAATCCTTTATTTGGGAAAGATAGTCTGAGGCTACTGGGTTATTTGAAGGAAGGATGCGTGGAGGGAGAATAGAGGGATGGAACCCATAGTTCAAGTAGAACGGACTCTGCTTGGTTGTACTGTGAGTTGCGTTGTTGTAGGCAAATTCTGCCAGGGGGAGAAGATCCAACCAATCATCCTGTTGGTAAGAAGTGTAACAACGTAAATACTGCTCGATGCATTGGTTGACTCTTTCAGTCTGTCCGTTGGTCTGCGGATGGTAAGGAGAAGTGAGCTTCCGCTCAATCCGTAGTATGTGACATAGTTCTTGCCAGAATTTAGAAATAAATTGGGATCCACGGTCAGACAAAAGAGTTTTTGGGATACCATGTAATCTGAAGACATGTTTCATCAGGAGTTCTGCCGTTTGTTTGGACGAAGGTAGTCTGCGAATAGCAATGAAATGTGCCATCTTTGTCAGATGGTCCACTGACACCAAGATGGTATTAAATCCTTTGGAAGGAGGCAATTCTACGATGAAGTCCAATGACAGAACCTCCCATGGAGTTTGGGGTATTGGTAGACTGCATAGTAGACCGGATGGTCTCGTAGTGTCAATTTTGGACCTGGCACAGACATTGCATGAAGAGACGAATTTTTGTATAGATGTTTTCATGTCAGGCCACCAGAATTGCCGAGAAATCAAATTGAAAGTCTTTGTCATACCCATATGTCCTGCCATAGGCACATCATGCGATAATTCCAAGATCTTGGTGCGTAGGGTAGGTGGTATGTAAAGTTTGTCGTTGTAGTAGATGAAGCCTTCTGCATCGGTAGTTAGTTGTGGTGGGGGTGAATCCAACCTTATACCATGCAGAACCTCTTCCTTCAAGGAACGGACAACTCCAATAATGCGTTTGTGAGGTATTATAGGAACGGAAGGAATTTCAAAGTAGTTTTCTTCAGTTAGTCGTGATAGTGCATCCGCCTTTTTGTTCTTATCTGCAGGTGTGTAGGTCACTAGGAAGTTAAACCTTAGAAAGAATAGTGACCATCGTACCTGTCGATGCGAGAGAGTTTTGCTAGTCTGAAGATATTGGAGGTTTTTATGGTCCGTGTATATAATTATTGGTAATTGGGTGCCTTCGAGTAAATGTCGCCAATTCTCCAGAGCCAATTTTATAGCAAGCAGTTCCTTCTCACCCACGGGGTAATTTATCTCGGGACTGCTCAGGGATTTAGAAAAAAAGGCGACTGGATGAAGTGGTGAAGTGGGGGTAGGTCGTTGGGAGAGTATTGCTCCTACTGCCAGGTTTGACGCATCTACCTCCAGAATGTATTGGAGGGATGGGTCTGGATGGCGTAATATGGGAGCGGAAGTAAACCTTGTCTTTAACAAGTGG
Organism: Pelophylax lessonae; assembly: GCF_965119305.1. NCBI lineage: Eukaryota > Metazoa > Chordata > Amphibia > Anura > Ranidae > Pelophylax > Pelophylax lessonae. The sequence continues at coordinate 202,824,132 of NC_138774.1, forward strand.
AAAGCCTTATTTGCTTCTTCTGACCATTTAAATGGTATTTTTATGCTAGTGAGCTGTGTGAGGGGTCTCACAATAGCAGAAAAGTTTTTTATGAACTTCCTGTAGAAATTTGAAAATCCCAGGAATCGCTGTAGCGCCTTGCGTGTAGTTGGTGTAGGCCAATCCTGAATGCAGGATATTTTACTCATGTCCATCTCGATTCCTGTTTTGGATATGATGTAGCCTAGAAAGAGTACCTCATCTTTATGGAACAAGCATTTCTTCAGCTTCACATAAAGATTATGTGCAAGCAATCTCGATAATACAAGTCTTACATGTCTTATGTGTTCAGACAGGGTCCGTGAATATATAAGTATATCGTCCAGATATACCACAACACAGACATCTAGTAAGTCTTTAAAAATATCGTTTATAAATCGTTGGAAAACTGCAGGGGCATTGCATAGGCCGAATGGCATCACAAGATATTCGAACAATCCGTATCTAGTTCTGAACGCAGTCTTCCACTCGTGTCCATCACGGATTCGAATGAGATTGTATGCTCGTTTCAGGTTTAATTTTGAAAAATAGGTAGCTCCACGCACCTGCTCAATGAGCTCAGGGATAAGCGGTAGAGGATAGCGATCTTTTATTGTGATAGCATTCAATTTCCTGTAGTCGATGATAGGTCTGAGACTTGAATCTTTATTGCGAACAAAAAAGAGTCCTGCTGCTGTGGAAGAAGTGGAAGGTCTAATAAAACCTTTTTCCAAGTTCTCATCCAAATAGGTTTTGAGATGGGCAAGTTCATCCTGTGAAAGAGGATAAACATGACCGAACGGCAATTTGCTATTTGGGAGTAGATCAATGCTACAATCATAGTCTCGATGAGGAGGTAATGCTTGAGCATTTTTCTCAAGAAAAACCTCAGAAAGATCCTGATAACATAGTGGTGCAATCTCATCTGTCACCACAGACAGAATCTTCCCGGAAAACGGGAGGTTACACGTTTCCTCGCAATAACAAGAAGGGAAGGTCAAGGACCGTTTCTTCCAATCTATGGTTGGTTGGTGTGTGTGCAACCAGGGAAGTCCCAACACAATGGGAAAGTGGGGTGATGGTATTAAATCGAAGGTAGAAGTCTCCCTATGAGACTCGTTAATAGTGACTAGAAGTGCTTGTGTCTGATCGGTGATCGGACCAGAGGATAACGGAACACCGGTAATAAGACTTACTGAGACAGGTTTGAGTTTAGAAATAATAGGAATTTTATTAAAGCAGCAAAACATATATCCATATAATTTCCACAAGATCCTGTGTCAATCATGGCCTTAGTAGTAATCCTGTTCTGGTCCCACTGTAATGTCAAAAAAACAGAAATGTAGGGGTTAGTGAATGAAGTTGTCAATCCTCCTAGAGAGACATGTGAACACTCACCCTTCTTTTTGTTGACTAGGGGACAGACGTTTATCTTGTGATCCGGGGATGCACAGTACAAGCAGAGATTTTCATTTCGTCTTTTGGCTTTTTCCATAGTTGATAGCAGTGGGCGTATGGTTCCTACCTCCATAGGAACGGCCAGACTCCGAGAGGAAACGGATAATGGCATTCCCATCTTTTCAGCCTTTCTTTCTCGTAGTCTTCTATCTATGGTAATACTGAGTTGTATTAATGCATCCAGGGTTTTTGGCAGATCCGCTCGGGCAAGCTCGTCCTTAACGGCTTCTGATAGGCCAAGCCTAAATTGGGTTTTCAGAGATGCATCATTCCATTCTGAATCAAGGATCCATCTCTTGAACTCTGCGACAAAGTCTTCCACAGGCCTCCTTCCTTGTTTCAAGGATCTTAACTGAAGATCAGCAGTACTCTGCCTATTGGGGTCATCATATAGGCTAGTGAGCTCTGCCAGGAACAAGGCATAGGAGTTGAGAAGCTGGTCGTTTTTCTCAAAAAGAGAATCTGCCCAGGCTCGAGGATCGCTTGATAGGTAAGAAATAATAGTACAAACCTTAATGTGATCAGTAAGGTAGGTACGAGGTTTTAGCAAAAAAAGTAACTCACATGCGTTTTTAAATTCGCGAAATTTTTTGCGATCGCCTGTAAATACCAAAGGGGGATTTATCTTGGGTTCAGGGGACTGAGCAGAGGTAAGTTGTGTCAGTCTAATTACCTGCTGCGACAGAGCCTGATTGTCTTCTTTTAATTCAGCAAGTGCGTGTATTAACGCAGATACTTGCTGTTTTAATTGTGTCACCTGAGTGGTTATTTCTGGAACTATTTCTGCTGAATCCATTTTTAGGTTCGTTCAATCTGTAACGCTCCTGCGTTTTTATATGGTGTGGATTTTCAGCTGCAGAAATAGTTCCACGTCAGTTGTCATGTAAGAGATATGCTGAGATACCGTTCCCAACCTCAATGACTCATCATGTGTGGAAGGTCTTATTTCAGCCAGTAAATACACACAATTAGCAAGCTGGTTCTTAGAGTGACTTTATGCATGTGGTAACACAATGATGAAGGTTGAGGGATAGGTTGAGTGGAGGTGGTAGGTGATAGACACTTGAAGGTGAGACAGTAGCAGATGGATGCAGGAAGGTTTAGCAATGTTGTATGATAGCAGATGATAGAATAGCAGGTGGACATACAAAAGAGATCAACCCAGTGCAGAAAAGTAGCAGTAGTCTCAAGAGCTAGCAATCTAGTTTATGCAGATGTGATAAACAGTCTCTACTATGCAGAGCTAGATAGTGTAAGCTTAGTATAAGTTTATAGAGAATTCCCCTGCGGGGTACTTAGCACTATTAGCGATACAGCCGAAGGGTGGTTCAGGAGAGGCGGATGATCCAGTAGCGGGATACAGGGATCAGCGCAGCGAGGTTCCGTCAGCGAAGTAAGCTTGCAAGCATGGAAGCTTCAAGCAAGGTTAGCATCCAGATAAGGGTGTTTGAACGAACACATGTGAGTGAGAACCGACGCCTTAAATAGCCATCTAGTTCGGCGCTGAGTGATGACAGCTCCAGTCTTAAAGGTGTATGCGCACCTTTCCAAAAGTAAATGGTAGGGCGCATACACTTGTGGAAAGTGTAATTTAGGGTACCAAAGGTACCGGAACATTACAGAAATGCGGCTTCACAAGATGGAGACCACTGGACCTGCCTAGGTAAATTCTTGTTCGTCAGATCAGTCAGGGGTTTGGCACTATAATCAGAAACAAAACGTCAGTAGTACCCTGCTGTCCCCAAGAAGGCTAATACCTGGGTGTTAGTATGGGGTGTGGGCCAGTTAGCTACTGCCTCTACCTTGGCTGGCTCTGGCCTCTAGTTTCCACATCCTACTCGGTGTCCCAGGTACTGTAACTCAGCCATACCTAGATGGCACTTGTCTGGTTTCAAGGTCAGGCCTGTGGCACGAATCTTGTCCAGGACAACCCATACGAGAACCAGGTTCTCCTCCCATGACTCAATGTAGATCACAATGTCATCCAGGTATGCACATGCAAAATCCTGGAAGCCATCGCAGAAGCTTAATGAGCCTATCCACCATACGTTGGAAGGTAGCCGGGGCATTTTTTATCCCGAATGGCATGACCTTAAACTGGTACAGGCCAAACAGGGTAACAAATGCCGACTTGGGGATAGCATCCTCGGCCAGGGGAATCTGCCAATAGCCCTTACACAGGTCTATTGTAGTTAAATAACGTCCCCTGGCTATACGATCTAGTAGTTCGTCTACCCTGGGCATCGGGTAGGCGTCAGTGGTGGTCTTCTCATTGAGTCACCTGTAGTCCACGCAGAACCAGGTAGTTCCGTCTTTCTTAGGCACCAGGACTACAGGCAAGGCCCAAGGGCTGTCAGAGGTCTCAATGACTCCTAACTGAGTCATCTCCTATATCTCCTTCCGCATTCCTTCTCAGACTGCTTCAGGGATACGGTAGGGGGGCTGTCAAAGGGGTGCTTGTCCCGGGGTCTCTACTTTATGTACAGCCAGGGTCGTGCAGCCCGGTTCTTGGGAGAAAGTTGCCTGTTTCTCCCACAGAAGCCTCTTAGCCTGTTCCTTCTTTGTGGGGCTTAACCGGTACCCTAGCTGTACAAGGCTAGTGAGGTCAGTCTGGGGGTCTCTCTCTAGTAAGTCAGGGAGGGGTAAACTTTCTGAGTCGTCCGCAGCAGGGGCACATACTGCAGCAACATCCTCCTGCCATTCCTGATACTCCTTCAGCATGTTCACATGAAAGGTTCGCTGGATTCGTTCATCTGCACAGCTGGCAATAACATAGGTAGTATCACATACCTGGGCTACTACTTTATACGGGCCCTGCCAAGATGTCTGCATCTTGTCGGTCTTCACTGGCTTGAGCACTAAGACCTTTTTCCCAACCTGGAAGATACGCTGTCGGGCCCCCCGATCGTACCATCTCTTCTGTCTCCCCTGAAGATTCTCCCTTACCATCAGAGACAGTTGCTCCATGCGGTCCCTGAGTTCCAGAACATAGGGCACTATGGGGGTCCCCTCCTGCTCTGTCGCTCCCTCCCAGTGTCCTCTAATGAGATTGAGGGGTCCGCAGAATAACTCGAAGGGAGAGAACCCAGTAGATTCCTGGGGTACCTCTCTGTACACAAATAACAGGCGAGGCAGGAATCTCTCCCAGTCTCTGCAAGTGTCTGAAAAGGTCCTCAGCATTTGCTTGAGGGTCCCGTTAAAGCATCCGCAGAGACCGTTAGTCTGGGGGTGGTAAGGTGAGTTTAGCAAGGGCTTAATATTGCACACCTTCCACAACTGCTGGGTGAGCACAGTGGTAAACTGGTTTCCCTGGTCAGAGAGAATCTCCTTAAGGAACCCCACTCTAGTAAATATCTTAACCAGGGCATCAGCTACTGTCTCTGCTTTAATGTTGGATATAGATACTGCCTCTGGGTAACGGGTGGCGTAGTCCACCACGGTGAGAATATACTTCTTCCCGGATGGACTAGGCCTGGCCAAGGGACCCACAATGTCAACGGCTATGCTGTAAAAGGGCTCCCCAATAAAAGGCATGGACATAAGTCTGGCCTTAGGGTGGTCCCCCCACTTACCCACCCATTGACATATGTCACACGTTTTGCAGTATTGTCACACATCCTGGTTAAAATTGGGCCAGAAGAAATTCTGTGTAATCCTATGGGCTGTGCGACGGGACCCTAGATGTCCTGCTAGTGGTACATCATGCCCGATTCACAGAATCTCCAGCTGGTATTTCTTAGTCACCACCAGCTGTCTTTTCTGCAAAGGGGCTTTACTTCTTGAGGATGGCTTAGGGATCCTATACAGTCTATCCCCCCACCCATTCATAAAGCTCCCCCATCTATTCCTCCTTCTTGAGTATCTGGAGGGTTTCCCTCCCGAATGCCTCTGGGGTATCCCAGCCTAGGGGAGTCTTATCTAAGGTACATGTTGGGGAAGATAGTCTTACCTGGGTCTCAGCAGCGGGCGGGCCGGTTCCAGCAGCACGGGTCTGGGCACGGGTAGTTACTGGGTTGGCTTCAGCGGGGCCCATCAGGGAGTAAGAAAAAACTAGGGGGGCTAAAACATTCCCCAGTAGTACATCCGCTGGCAAATCCTTCATCACCCCCACATTCACGTGTCCCGAACCAATCCCCCAATCCGGGTGAACACGGGCAATGGGTAGCCGGAAAATGGTGCCTCCCGCTACCCTTACTGCTACAGTATCTCCGGTGTGTTGGCTCTCTGGGATGAGGTTCTTCTGTAGTAGGGTCATGGTGGCGGCAGTATCACGTAGGCCATTGGCTACCTTTCCATTAACCTAGACAGTCTGCCTGTGTTGCTGCCTGTTGTCCCGGTTAGTCGCTTGTACTAGATCAGTCTTGTGCAGGATGTCTCAATGTTCTACCTCCTCAATGCAGTGGGCCGCAGGCATGGGTGTGCGGGGGTTCCCCCCTTCTGGCTTTCTCCAAGACTGGGACTGCCTGGATGGATTCAACGGACAGTCTGGCTTTTTGTACCCTAACTGTTTACACCCAAAACACCTGATAAGTTGTGAGTAGTCCTGGGAGTTGAACCTGGGCTGCTGAGACTAATTGACCACTGGAGGTAGTGCTGTAGGGCGGTATGTCTGTGGTTGGTAGGCGGCAGCTGGAGGGGGTGCCCCTGATCGATAATCCACCTGAGCTGTTGTCCTGACTACAGGGTTATCCAGTTTGTGGGCGTCTGTGTATTCGTCCGCCAGGCGAGCTGCTTCAGGCAAGGTGCAAGGTTTTCGGTCCCGGACCCACTCTCTGACTTCCGGGGACAGCTTGTCAAAGAAGTGCTGCAGCAGGAACAGCTGCGGCACCTCTTCCCCGGATACTGCTTGGCATCCAGTGACCCAGTGAGATGCCGTGCGGTGTAGGCGGCATGCCCACTCTGTATATGAGTCTCCAGTCTGCTTGCTAGTCTCTCGGAACTGCCTCCGGTGTGTCGGCATACCTGGCCAAAAGTGCTTCTTTTACCAGCCCATAGTTCATAATATCCTTGTCTGGGATGGCCCTGAACGCTTCACTGGCCCGGCCGGACAATTTCCCAGACAAAATGGTACCGGGCACTCCACTCAACCGAACGACAAACCCATACAAATAATCCCCCCATCCCCCAAGTACGAGACGAGGCTCTGTATTGAGTGTCAAGCAGGAATCAGACTGTTTATTGAAAAGGAATACACGCTTTATATACACGTTAGAAGTAATGCAGGCACTACATGAACAATGACCCAAATACCTACCCAAAACATCACACAATGGTTACATAACGAGTCCCCAATACACATTACTCTGAGTGTCAATACATCCCTTAGAAGACAACAGGTGAGTTCATTAGCACACTTAACAATAGGTGAATGGAAAGCTACCTCAGACAAGATTATCACAATTTACTTATTCAGACAAAAGCAACATCGTTAAGCAATAGACAGTCAGTCTCCACATTAAACTTACTGGAATGCCCATATTAGGAGTTGTACTTCCTGGTCATAGATCTCACAATGTACAGGGGATAAAATCTTCATATTTCAAGAGAAACATCATTCCTGAATATCACTGTCCCATTTTGAGTAATCCAAACCATATTCTTAGTGCCCCCCAGTTTCTTGGTCACCCTGCGTCTAAAGTGACTCCCGTCACAACACATTTAATTTCCTTTCTGGCATTTCCTTTTCTCAGCGCTGTCAGTGTCTGAGGAAAGGAAAGCTGATAACTGGCTTTCCATTTACAGGGTACATTTACATTGATAGTCAGGGTAGCTGATTATCAGTGCAGCCCCATCAGTGCTTATCAGTGCATCATATCAGTGTCCATCAGTGCCCATCAGTGCAGCATATCAGTGCAGCCTCACCAGTGCCCATCAGTGCAGCTTATCAGTGCCTATCTGTGTAGCCTCATCAGTACCCATCGGTTTTACTTCATCAGGGCCCATCAGTGCAGCATATCAGTGCCACCTATCAGTGCCCATTAATGCTGCCTTATCAGTGCAGCCTCGTCAGTGCTGATCATTGCAGCTTATTAGTGCCCATCAGTGCCACCTCATCAGTACCCATTAGTGCCCATCAGTGCTACCTCATCAGTGCCCATCAATGCAGTCTTTCAGTGCAGGCTATCAATGCCTATCAGTGCAGCTTCATCAGTGCCTATCAGTACAGCCTCATTAATGCCCATCATTGCAGCCTCATCAGTGCCTAATAATGCAGCCTATCAGTGCCCATCAGAGTTAGCAAAAAATGAAAAACCCAGTGGTGATTAAATACCACCAAAAGAAAGCTCAATATTTGTTTTCATTTTGGTACTTTAAAATGGTTATGGGATTTTGTTCTTTGAGCATCATGGCTGTTTTTTAAACAAACCCCAGCTCTTAAACATTTCTGTTTTTTAGTTTGCCTTTGTGCACCTAAAGAGCATACATGGAATTACATCCTCTGCCCATCTGTATTTACATGTAGGATTATGGAATGTACAATAAAGCTGTATCTTTTGTCCTGCAATTTTGATACCTGAAGTTTCCCTCTTGAGCTCTTTAGGCTGTTGATAGCTGTGGCAGAAGGAACAGAGGGGTGCCAGACTAAGTGCAGCATTAAAATTGTTGATTTAATGTAAATAAAATTAATTGGCAACTCACAAAACAGATGAGATAGGCACAAAGGTGTATAGTTGTCAGCATTGGTGTCTCTCCAGGTAATCCTGGTATCGTGTCAGTCTCGAGCACAGACTGTGTTGCTGAGTGGAAACAGGAAACGCCCGGTCGCCACCCTAACCAGCGTGGAACGCAAGATGCCGCCAGGCCAGACATGACGTCACACAGTGGGCGAGCTTGGCGTGCTGATGTAGAATAGGCGGTAACGCGTTTCAGCAGACCTGATTGGCTGACGTACCTCTCAGTCTTATATATGGGAGGAAAAGCAGAGGAGCGGATGAAATTGGCTATCGGATATATCAATTAACAATAGAAAAACAGTTCATAAACTTTCACATCTTTCCTCAAGCCCATCCTTTTCATCTAAGAACTAAGATGTGTTTATATGGAGCTGGTATATATATTACAGTGAGATGCATTGAGAAGAGTGCACTATCTGGTCAGACACTAAAAGTTTTATGTAAGAAAAATATACTAGAAATAAAAATATACTAAATATAAAAATGCATATAAGAATAAAAATACAAATAAATATAAAATAAAGAAAAAAAAAGACTAATTTCTTATAACTAAAATGTATGTGAAAAATTATATTGTAAAAATATATGAATCTATACAAAAATTAAATATTCAAAATAAAAGAAAGTTATTTTATTTGTATTGTGTTCTGCCCCTCTGTACTTGCTTTTATTTACAGAGTCACCTGCTTCACTCTAAGGGTGCTGCCTCCAAATGCTACCTGAAAACTATGTTTTATGGACTCCTTTCATGGACTGATTCATTGGGTCATGCTGTTTTAATTATGTGTTTTACATAATTACATTGTATTGTATTGTGTATTACATACTAGAGTGTTATCACCAGACACTGCCTGTTCCTATTGGAGTGTTATCACCAGGCACTGCCTGTTCCTATTGGTCAAATGTATTGTCTTTATTTTGTAGTGGTATCAATATATGTTTTTAACACATCCCTCTAGCGCCACTGTACACTTTTGTTCCTTTGTTGATAACTGTGGTCCCGTAGTTGTATTGTTTTTTTTTAATGGGAGGAACTTTCTTGCAGTCTGTGTTGCATTCTGTATTATAAACACTAGATGGCAGCAGTGTGTTATAATACAAAATGTGCCAGACCTAACCTAATATTTACATAACTTCTAAATCCACTTTATATATATATACAGTATTTATATATAAATATATATACTGTATAGTGAAAATCTCTAACTATGGGGAATATAATTTTCTTGCTTCCTTTTAACGAGAGAGCAGCTAATGTAGTATAGTTTATTGTATTACATTGTAGTATAGTTTGTTGTATTACATTATATGTCATACTTCTAGATTGTAAGCTCTAATGGGCAGGGCCCTCTAATTCCTCATGTGTTGAATTGTATTGTAACTGTATTGTCTTCCCTCATTTTAAAGCACTGCGCAAACTGTTGGCACTATATGAATCCTGTATAATAATATAATACATGTAACATGCTATACTGTATAATATGTGAAAGTTGAAAAAATTGGTATTGCTTGAAAATGTTTATCTACTTGTTGGCTTGGCTTACAGAGAGTCATACACAGTGTGTCTCAGCCAGTTACCTGGTGTAAAGAGCCTTTTATTGTCTCTGAACTTGCAATTATTTAGATAATGTTAACAAGCAGAAAATAAACATTACTGTTTAGGTTTAGGTAAAAATTGGATTTTTGACTAAGGCTGCATTCACACTTGAGCATAGCGTTTTGGCGCGTTTTTTACCACGATTTTTACCGCGATTTTCAGGCGTTTTTGGAGGCATTGACATCTATCAAAACGCTGGTAATCAGCCCAAAAAGAAGTTCATGTACTTTTTTCAGCTACAGGCATTTTGCTTCAGGCGTTAAAATGCTCAGATGTGAACAGGGGCCATTTAAATGGCTGGGGTTTTACTTGTTGGGCGTTTTGGAATGTTTTTTTTTAGCGTTTTTGAAGCTGAAAAACGCTCAAAAACGCCCAGGTGTGAATGGAGCCTTACCGTAAAATCTATTTTTCTGATGTTCATTGACGGACACAGCTCCTGATATTCATAACCATTGGGTTATGCTGCCCCCTAGAGGAGTAGGACACTAGGCAGAAAAGAATTCTGGCTACACCCATGGGCAGTCCCAAGGGATATACTCCCTCTCCCTGCTATAGATACTCAGTTTTGTTACAAGCAGTGTCAGGAGAATTACAACTCCACAGAGGGGTGGGTGCTGTGTCAGTCAATGAACATCAGAGAAATGTATTTTATGGTAAGTCAAAAATCCCATTTTCTCTTTCGTTAATTGACAGACACAGCTCCTGATATTCATATTCATTGGGATGTCCCAAAGCAGTGTTAAACATGAGGGGTGGGAACAGCAATAAAATTCCAAGGCTAAACATTAGCCAACCAAACAACTGGACCCCACCTGAAAAAAACAGCACACACTCAAAGAGGATCAGGTCAGTGTAAAGAGCAGCCTGCAAAACCTTGCGGCCAAAAGAAACATCCGCAGATGCCAACACATCCACTTTATAAAACTTTGTAAAAGTGTGCACCGACGACCAGGTGGCCGCCTTGCAAACCTGCGTCACTAACGCCTGATGACGGAAAGCCCAGGAGACACTGAGCGCCCGAGAAGAGTGCACCTTGACAGGGAAATGAGGGAACCGGACTCCTGATGGAATAGGCCTGAACTACCGTCTGTCTGATCCATATGGAAATGGTCGCATAGGAAGAGAAAATGTATTTTTCTGCTGTAACTGCAGTCACTTACTTGTAATGAAGTGTGTCCCACCTCATGCACCATAAAATCACACCATACCATACCAAAATCACACCATACCAAATCACACGTTCCTGTGTCATTCCTGTGTCATTCTGGTGTAAACCAGACCTAAGGGCTCTTGCACACAGGTGCCGAAAATACCACATTGTAAGGCATTTGGGTGTTTTTTATTCACTGATCTAAATGCAACCCATTTGGGCCTGTATCCAGAGGTGCGCATATATTAGTAAACTAGCCCCATCTGGATGTTGCTAGTTGGGGTCTCATGATACTGTAATGGTCCATGGAGGCTTCCTAATGCAGTGATAACTGCTTAAAGTTGGTACCCTAATATTTACCTTCCTCTTGCCTTCCCCTTTTCTTTTTTTTTCTGCTTGTTTAATCTGATTATTCACACACATACATACACATGGGGGTTAATCTACTGAAATCAAATAGGCTGTTTACTTTGCAAGGAAAATTTGCCTTAACTTAGTGAATGTGGTAAAATGAACTTTGCAAATGTAGCGTTACCCCCGCAAGGGTAGCTGTATTAACTGGTTCCTCTCCGCTAGGTGCAGAAACTGCCTTTCAAGGTTTATTGCTTGAAGGAACTTTTAACAAGAGATGGGTTGGGGGCATGGGGTACTTCATAATGCTTAGTAGTAGTTTATAGTTAGAGGACAGTCTCTTCTAGTAGTAGGGATACCTAGTGCTGAACAGTCCAAGGCCCTACAGCTGAAGACCATGGAGCAAATGTTTGGGCATCTGGTTAGCCTGCACCACTGCACAGCTGTCGGTACCCAGTGCAGCGTCCAGGACACAGTCTCAGGGATCAACTTACAGTCACTGCTCACAAGTCTCCAGGACAGCTGCTTCCTTCCAGACTCCTCAAGGCATAACCCAGTGAGCGAGATGGTACCTCTCTAGACTAGTTCCCTTGTGTTGTGGTTCTGTGTTTGGCTCTGAACAAAGTCCATTTGGGCCCCTGATCCTAGCACCTCTAATGGCGCTTTTCCACTGCATGGAACCGAACGGTTTGGCTCGCTTTTGTGCTTTTCCACTGCTGGTACCGCATGGTACGGTGTTGGAACGGTTCGGTACGGTACGGCGGCGCTTTTCCACTAAATGGAACCGAACGGTACGGCTCGCTTAAACAGTACCACCTCAGTTGTGGTTCCAACAAGGCCGTACCAGTACCATATCCCACAATCCTTTGCATGCAGCCTTGACTGTTTGTCACTACTAGCCACTGATTGGTCAGAGAATCATTGTTATCCCACCCACTTACTTTAGTACTACTTTAGTGGAAAAGCAAACCATACTAAACCGTACCGAACCGTTCCAACACCGTACCATGCGGTACCATGCAGTGGAAAACCAAACCGGGCCAAGCAGGGCCAAGTAGGGCCGAGTAGAGCCGAGCCGGTACTTGCAGTGGAGAAGTGCCATAAGGCTTCCTAGAACAGCTTGTCTAGTTCATTAAAAGCCAGGCAGCAGATGCCCCTGCACCTCTGGAACCCTCCTGGGAAAAAGGATCCCTGCTCTCCAATGCCTCAGACAATTTATCTACACTCCAATCACCTTCTGAACACTTCCCCTCCAGGGATTGGCCAGAACTTGGTAAATATTCAGGTGGGTCAATTTGAATCTCCCATCCTAAGCTCTGGAAGCAAATTACATAATTACATACATAGTTAGTCTGGTTGAAAAAATACATAAATCCATCTAGTTCAACCAATAAATGGGAAAAGAAAAATCATAATCTTATATACACAATCCTATACCCGCAGTTGATCCAGAGGAAGGAAAAAAAAAACAGCAAAGCATGATCCAATTTGCTGCAGCGGGGAAAATTTCCTTTCTGATCCTCCCCGAGAGGCAATTGGATATTCCTTGGATCAACTTTATCTATAAATGTTAGTATCCAGTTATATTATGTACATTTAGAATCCAGGCCTTTTTTAAAGCAATCTACTGAGCTGGACAGAACCAGGTCTTGAGGGAGTTCATTCCACATTTTCACAGCTCTTACTGGGAAGAAGCCTTTCCATATTTGGAGATTAAATCTCTTTTCCTTAAGACATAAAGAGTGTCCCATTGACCTCTGTGATGACCTTAAGTGAATAACTCAACACCTAGTTCACTATATGGACCCCCTATGTATTTATACATGTTGATCATATCTCCCCTTCTCAAGATAGAATAAATTCAATTCCTCTAATCTTTCCTCATAGCTGAGCTCCTCCATGCCTCTTATCAGTTTGGTTGCTCTTCTCTGCACTTTCTCCAGTTCCCAGATATCCTTTTTATGAACTGGTCTTACTAATGATTTGTACAGCGGTAAAATTCTCTCTCTTTCTCTCTCTCTCTCTCGGCAGTTCATATCTCGCTTAATAGAAGAAAGGATTTTACTTGCTTTGGAAACTGCAGCTTGGCATTCAATGCCATTATTAGGCTTATGATCTACCAGAACACTCAGACCCTTCTCCACCATTGATTACTCCAGCTGTACTCTCCCTAGTATAGTGCCTTGAAAAAGTATTCATACCCCTTTACATTTTCCACATTTTGTCATATTACTTGCCAAAAGCATACATTTCTTTTATTGGGGTATAGATCATTATTGTGATAGACCAACACAAAGTGGCACATAATAGTGAAGTGGAAGAAAAATGATAAATGGTTTTAAAAACTTTTACAAATAAATATCTGAATAGTGTGACGTGCATTTGTTTTTAGCCTCCCTGAGTCAATACTTTGTAGAACCACCTTTTACTAAAATTACAGTTGCAAGTCTGTTTGGGTATGTCTCTACCAGCTTTGCACATCTAGAAAGATTGGATGGAGAGCGTCTGTGAAGAGCAATTTTCAAGTCTTGCCACAGATTCTCAATTGGATTTAAGCCTGAACTTTGACTGGGCCATTCTAACACATGAATCTGCTTTGATATAAATCATTCCATTGTAGCTCTGGCTGTATGTTTAGGGTCATTGTCCTGCTGAAAGGTGAACCTTTGCCCCAGTCTCAAGTTTTTTGCAGACTAAAAAGTTTTCTTCTAAGATTGCCCTGTATTTTGCTCCATCCATCTGCCCATCAACTCTTACCAGCTTCCCTGTCCCTACTAAAGAAAAGCATCTCCACAACATGATGCTGCCCCCACTATGTTTTATGGTAGGACGGGTGTGTTCAGGGTGATGTGCAGTGTTAGTTTTCTGCCACATATAGCGTTTTGCTTTTAGGCCAAAAAATTCAATTTTGGTCCCATCTGACCAGAGCACCTTCTTCCACATGTTTGCTGTGTCCTCCACATGGCTCCTCGCAAACTGCAAATGGGTCTTCTTATGGCTTCCTTTCAACAATGGCTTTCTTCTTCCCACTCTTCCATATTTATGGAGTGCATGACTAATAGTTGTCCTGTGGACAGATTCTCCCACCTGAGCTGTGGATCTCTGCTGCTCCTCCAGAGTTACCATGGGCCTCTTGGCTGCTTCTTTGACTAATGCTCTCCTTGCCCCGCCTGCCAGTTTAGGTGGACGGCCATGTCTAGGTTTGCAGTTGGGCCATACTCTTTCCATTTTCAGTTGATGGATTGAACAGTGCTCCATGAGATGTTCAAAGCTTGGGATATTTTTTTATAACCTAACCCTGCTCTAAACTTCTTCACAACCTTATCCCTGATCTGTCTGGTGTGATCCTTGGCCTTCATGATGCTGTTTGTTCACTAAGGTTCTCTACCAAACCTCTGAGGGCTTTGCAGAACAGCTGTTTTTATACTGAGAATAAATTACACACAGGTGTGACTTCTGAAGACAATTGCTTCCACTAGATTTTAGTTAGGGGTATCAGAGTAAAGAGGGGTAATACAATGTACGCCGCACTTTCCAGATACTTACTTGTAAAAAATGTTGAAAACCATTTATCATTTTCCATCTACTTCACAATGATGTGCCACTTTGTGTTGGTCTATCACATAAAATCCCAATAAAATACATTTACGTTTTTGGTTGTGACATGACAAAATGTGGAAAATTTTAAGGGGTATGAATACTTTTTCAAGGCACTGTATAATTATTCTTCAGGCTTTTTGTTTGTTGCTGAGGATAACTGGATAACTGCAAAGCACAAACAGGAACTGGTGGTCCTTTTTGTAAAAATCATTAAACCCAAACATTTGTGCCTGAGGTTTACGATACTCCATTAACCGCTTGCCGACCAACCTATAGCAGTTTCACTGCTACAGGGCGGCTGCTGTGTGCAGGATCATCTTTATTTTTCGTGATCCTGCACTTCCAGGTAGCAGGCATGAGTGTGCTTGCTGCCGGCGGGTTGCTCCTACTGTGATTATTCACAGCAGAAGCCGATGAGCGGGTTCGTTAAATAATTGTTTTTTGCAGTTTACAGTAGTGTCCTCTGATTGCCATGATTAAGACCCACACAGGGCTGCAACATGGGAGCGTGGAGGCGCACATGTAACTCTTATCCTGTGTTGAATAAAGCATCTCTCTTCATGTCTCAAGTGTTGGTCTATATCATTTCAATTACGTTTTAGCTGACAGGAGCCTGCTGAGCACCACACATTTACACAGAGATTTTTGCTGTAGGGATGAAGGCAGTAGTGCAGGGGTAGGCAACCTTTCAGAGGTTGAGATCTACCTAGACAACATGGAGGAAATCATAGATCACCGGGTAAGGTAGGGGAACGCCCTTTAAAAAAAAAAAAAAGGGCATCCGCTCCCCTTAACATCACCCCCCCCACAGTAGTGTCTTCTGCTTCCCTTTACATCATCCCCCCACAGTAGTGTCTTAGTGCTCTTAGTAGTGTCATAGCACTGCCCTCCTCAGATCACCTCCGGCAGCTTCTGCCCTCCATCCAGTACTTTCAATATGTACCACTCTGTGGTGAGGGAGGAGGGGAAGCAGAGGTTGCTGGGGGAAGGACAGGCAATGCAGGGCCGTGTTCCTGATCTACCTGTCAGCTGCCCAGGGTCGACTGGTAGATCGGGATTGACAAATCGCCGACCCCCGCTGTAGTTTTCCTGAACATATTAACTGAACATTTTTTATTTTCTCAATCATAAAATTTGGTCCACCTAAAAGTGTTAATTTGTTTGTTTTTGGTGGGGCCTGGCTGTGTCAAAGATTGTGTGGCACTGAGCACCATTGCACAGAGAAGAGCTCCACATGGGGGCTAAAGGAAATTAATCTGCTATGTGGGTTGCAATAAGGAGGAAGCAGTAAAGATCAAGTTCAATAAAAGTGAAGTTGTCCTTTAAGCTTTTTAGATATAATACATCATGTTTTGACCAGAAGGCATCTGCAGTCTGGCTGTTAATGTTCTCAGACAATATGGTCTACTCTGAGGGAACTTTAATGCATGTTCGAAGTGAGAACTGAATGCACACCTGTGCACATTTCAAGTTTTCAGGACTTGAAAACAACTGACAGCTATGGGTTGCTCCTAGTGATTGGAGCTAATCAGCATGGCTTCTGACCATGTGATCACCAAGACAGCTATAAAATGGTGAGAATATGTGTTTATTTTATTAAACAATCTTGCTGACTCGTGTACCTCATGTAAAAATATTGTCACGGTGAAGCAAACAGGTCAATACAATATTTTTATAATTAAAATAAAAAAAAAAAAATATATATATATATATATATATATATATATATATCTTATATATTTTTACATTTTTTGTCTATATGTCAGCCTATGCCAAACCCAAGTAAAATAAAATTTAGGTAGGCAACCAATGAATTCTAATTTTGCAAAATTTGTTTGGGTATTTAGGTTAACCACTTCCCGACCACCCACCTCCTATTTACTGTGGCAGGGTGGCTTTCTTGCGCAAACCGACATAGGTGGCCCCCACTTGGCAGCAGGGAAGCCGATGCACGGGGCAGGCAGCTCTGATTGCCGCTTAACACCTGCGATCGCTCCCCACTGAGAGAGAAGGACGGTCATCTGTTGTAAACACAGCCGACCACTCTTCTCCCTGAAATGATCACAGAGCTCATGTGATCCTTCTATATAGAATCCAGAGGGTCTCCAGCACCCTTGGCGAGGAGCTGTATCACCCCCCCCCCCCCCCCACCGAGAGAGAGAGGGGGGTTTGACAGAGAGAGAGAGTCAGAGGGGGTTTGACAGAAAGAGAGAGAGGGAGGGGGGGTTTGACAGAGAGAGAGGGGGGGTTGACAGAGAGAGAGAGGGGTGGGGGGTTTGACAAAGAGAGAAGGGGGTTGACACACAGAGAGAGAAAGCAGGGGGTTGACAGAGAGAGAGAGAGAGAGAGAGAGGGGGGGGTTTGACAGAGAGAAAGAGGGGGTTTGACAGAGAGAGAGAGAGGGGGGGGTGACAGAGAGAGAGAAGGGGTGACACAGAGAGAGAAAGAGAGAAGGGGTGACAGAGAGAGAGAGAGAGAGGGTGACAGAGAGAGAGAGGGTGACGGAGAGAGAGAAAGGGGGGTGACAGAGAGAGAAACAGAGGGCGGTGACAGAGAGAGAGAGAGAGGGTGACGGAGAGAGAGAAAGGGGGGTGACAGAGAGAGAAAGAGAGGGCGGTGACAGAGAGAGAAAGAGAGGGCAGTGACAGAGAGAAAAAGAGAGGGCGGTGACAGAGAGAAAAAGAGAGGGCGGTGACAGAGAGAGAGAAGGCAGTGACAAAGAGAGAAAGAGAGGGCGGTGACAGAGAGAGAGATGGGGTGACAGAGAGAGAAGGGGGTGACAAAGAGAGAGAGAGGGGGGTGAAAGAGAGAGAGAGTGGGGAGGGTGAAAGAGAGAGTGGGGGGGAGAGAGAGAGGGAGGTGACAAAGAGAGAGAGAGGGGGGTGACAGAGAGAGAGAGGGGGGTGACAGAGAGAGAGAGAGGGGGTGAAAGAGAGAGAGAGTGGGGAGGGTGAAAGAGAGAGTGGGGGAGAGAGAGAGGGGGCGACAGAGAGAAAGAGAGAGGGGCAACAGAAAGAGAGAGAGGGGCGACAGAAAGAGAGAGGGGTGAGACAGAAAGAGAGAGGGGTGACAGAGAGAGAAAGAGGGGGTGAGAGAGGGGGTGACAGAGAGAGAGAGGGTGACAGAGAGAGAGGGGGTGACAGAGAGAGAGAGGGGGGTGACAGATGGAGAGAGAGAGGGGGTGACAGATGGAGAGAGAGAGGGGGTGACAGATGGAGAGAGAGAGGGGGTGACAGAGAGAAAGAGGGGGGTGACAGAGAGGAGGTGACAGAGAGAGAGAGAGTGACAGAGAGAGAGATGGGGTGACAGAGAAAGAGAGGGGGTGACAGAGAGAGGGGGGGGTGACAGAGAGAGGGGGGGTAACAGAGAGAGGGGAGTGACAGAGAGAGGGAGAGAGAGAGAGTGACCGAGAGAGAGGGGGTGACAGAGAGAGGGGGTGACAGAGAGAGAGGGAGGGGCGACAGAGAGAGAGGGGGGCGGCAGAAAGAGACAGAGAGAGACGGTGACAGAGAAAGAGAGGGGGTGACAGAGAGAGAGGGGGGTGACAGAGAGAGAGGGGGGGGGTGACAGAGAGAGAGGGGGTGACAGAGAGAGAGAGAGAGAGGGGGGCTGGCAGAGAGAGAGAGAGGGGGGGGCTGGCAGAGAGAGAGAAGGGGGATGACAGAGAAAGAGAGGGGGTGACAGAGAGAGGGGGGTGACAGAGAGAGGGGAGTGACAGAGAGAGGTGGTGACAGAGAGAGAGAGAGAGAGAGTGACTGAGAGAGAGGGGGTGACAGAGAGAGAGGGAGGGGCGACAGAGAGAGAGGAGGGGCGACAGAAAGAGACAGAGAGAGACGGTGACAGAGAAAGAGAGGGGGTGACAGAGAGAGAGGGGGGGTGACAGAGAGAGAGGGGGTGACAGAGAGAGAGAGAGAGGGGGGCTGGCAGAGAGATAGAAGGGGGCTGACAGAGAGAGAGGGGGGCTGGCAGAGAGAGAGAAGGGGCTGACAGAGAGAGAGAGGGAGGTGACAGAGAGAGAGAGAGGGGGGTGACAGAGAGAGAGAGGGGGGTGACAGAGAGAGAGAGAGAGAGAGGGGGGGCGACAGAGAGAGGGGGGGCGACAGAGAGAGAAAGGGGCGACAGAGAGAGAAAGGGGGTGACAGAGAGAGAGAGGGGGGCGACAGAGAGAGAGAGAGAGAGGGGGTGACAGAGAGAGAGAGAGTGTGACAGAGAGAGAGAGAGGGTGACAGAGAGAGAGAGAGAAGGGGGTAACAGAGAGAGAGAGTGGGGAGGGTGAAAGAGAGAGTGGGGGGAGAGAGAGAGGGAGGCGACAAAGAGAGAGAGAGGGGGTATGACAGAGAGAGAGAGGGGGCGACAGAGAGAAAGAGAGAGGGGCAACAGAAAGAGAGAGAGGGGCGACAGAAAGAGAGAGGGGTGACAGAGAGAGAAAGAGGGGGTGAGAGAGGGGGAGAGAGAGAGAGAGAGGGGGGGGTGACAGAGAGAGAGAGGGTGACAGAGAGAGGGGGTGACAGAGAGAGAGAGAGGGGGTGATAGATGGAGAGAGAGAGGGGGTTACAGAGAGAAAGAGGGGGGTGACAGAGAGAGGAGGTGACAGAGAGAGAGAGAGGGGGGCTGGCAGAGAGAGAGAGAAGGGGGGTTGACACAGAGAGAGAAAGCAGGGGGTTGACACAGAGAGAGAGAGAGGGGGGTTTGACAGAGAGAGAGGGGGGTTTGACAGAGAGAGAAGGGGTTTGACAGAGAGAGAGAGAGAGAGAAGGGGTGACAGAGAGAGAGAAGGGGTGACACAGAGAGAGAGAAAGAGAGAAGGGGTGACAGAGAGAGAGGGGGTGACGGAGAGAGAGAGAGAGAGGGGGGCTGGCAGAGAGAGAGAAGGGGGCTGACAGAGAGAGAGAGGGAGGTGACAGAGAGAGAGAGAGGGGGTGACAGAGAGAGAGAGAGAGAGAGGGGGTGACAGAGAAAGAGAGGGGGGTGACAGAGAGAGAAAGGGGGCGAGAGAGAGAAAGGGGGCGACAGAGAGAGAGAGGGGGCGACAGAGAGAGAGAGAGGGGGGCGACAGAGAGCGAGAGGGGGGCGACAGAGAGAGGGGGTGACAGAGAGAGAGAGAGAGGGGTGACAGAGAGAAAGAGGGGAGTGACTGAGAGAGGGTGATAGAGAGTGGGGAGGGTGACAGAGAGAGAGAGGGGTGACAGAGAGAGAGAGGGGTGACAGAGAGAGAAGGGGGTGACAGAGAGAGAGAGGGGGTGACAGAGAGAGAGAGAGGGGGGCTGGCAGAGAGAGAGAAGGGGGCTGACAGAGAGAGAGAGGGAGGTGACAGAGAGAGAGAGGGGGGGTGACAGAGAGAGAGAGGGGGTGACAGAGAGAGAGAGAGAGGGGGGGGCGACAGAGAGAGGGGGGCGACAGAGAGAGAAAGGGGCGACAGAGAGAGAAAGGGGGTGACAGAGAGAGAGGGGGGGCGACAGAGAGAGAGAGAGAGGGGGTGACAAAGAGAGAGAGAGTGTGACAGAGAGAGAGAGAGAGAGGGTGACAGAGAGAGAGAGAGAAGGGGGTGACAGAGAGAGAGAGAGAGAGAGTGGGGAGGGTGAAAGAGAGAGTGGGGGGAGAGAGAGAGGGAGGCGACAAAGAGAGAGAGAGGGGTATGACAGAGAGAGAGAGGGGGCAACAGAGAGAAAGAGAGAGGGGCAACAGAAAGAGAGAGAGGGGCGACAGAAAGAGAGAGAGGGGTGAGTCAGAAAGAGAGGGGTGACAGAGAGAGAAAGAGGGGGTGAGAGAGGGGGTGACAGAGAGAGAGAGAGAGGGGGGGTGACAGAGAGAGAGAGAGAGAGAGAGAGAGAGAGGGGGGATGACAGAGAGAGAGAGAGGGGGTGATAGATGGAGAGAGAGAGGGGGTTACAGAGAGAAAGAGGGGGGTGACAGAGAGAGGAGGTGACAGAGAGAGAGAGAGAGGGGGGCTGGCAGAGAGAGAGAGAGAGGGGGGGTTGACACAGAGAGAGAAAGCAGGGGGTTGACACAGAGAGAGAGGGGGGGTTTGACAGAGAGAGAGGGGGGTTTGACAGAGAGAGAAGGGGTTTGACAGAGAGAGAGAGAGAGAGAGAGAGAGAGAGAAGGGGTGACAGAGAGAGAGAAGGGGTGACACAGAGAGAGAGAAAGAGAGAAGGGGTGACAGAGAGAGAGGGGGTGACGGAGAGAGAGAGAGAGAGAGGGGGGCTGGCAGAGAGAGAGAAGGGGGCTGACAGAAAAAGAGAGGGAGGTGACAGAGAGAGAGAGAGAGGGGGTGACAAAGAGAGAGAGAGAGAGAGAGAGGGGGGGTGACAGAGAAAGAGAGGGGGGCGACAGAGAGAGAAAGGGGGCGAGAGAGAGAATGGGGGCGACAGAGAGAGAGAGGAGGCGACAGAGAGAGAGAGGGGGTGACAGAGAGCGAGAGGGGGGCGACAGAGAGAGGGGGTGACAGAGAGAGAGAGGGGGTGACAGAGAGAAAGAGGGGAGTGACTGAGAGAGGGTGACAGAGAGTGGGGAGGGTGACAGAGAGAGAGAGGGGTGACAGAGAGAGAGAGGGGTGACAGAGAGAGAAGGGGGTGACAGAAAGAGAGAGGGGGTGACAGAGAGAGAGAGTGGGGAGAGTGACAGAGAGAGAGGGAGAAGGGAAGACAGAGAGAGAGAGAGAGAGAGAGAAGGGAAGACAGAGAGAGAGAGAGAGAGAGGGGGGCGACAGAGAGAGAGAGCGAGAGGGGGTGACAGAGAGGGAGAGAGAGAGGGGGGTGACAGAGAGAGGGGGTGACAGAGAGAGAGAGAGGGGGTGACAGAGAGAGAGGGGGTGACAGAGTAGGAGGGGGGCTGACAGAGAGAGAGGGAGTGACAGAGAGAGAGAGAGGGGGGGGACAGAGAGAGAGAGAGAGGGGGGTGACAGAGAGAGAGAGAGGGGGGGGTGACAGAGAGAGAGAGAGGGGGTGACAGAGAGAGAGAGAGGGTGACAGAGAGAGAGGAGTGCAAAGGAAAGAGAGAGGAGTAAAAGAGAAAGAGGGGGTGACAGAGAGAGAGAGAGAGGGGGGGTGACAGAGAGAGAGGTGACAGAGAGAGAGAGAGAGAGAGAGGGGGGCTGGCAGAGAGAGAGAGAGAAGAGGGCTGACAGAGAGAGAGAGAGAGAGGGAGGTGACAGAGAGAGAAAGGGGCGACAGAGAGAGAAAGGGGGCGACAGAGAGAGAAAGGGGGCGACAGAGAGAGAGGGGTGACAGAGAGAGAAAGAGGGGGTGACAGAGAGAGAGAGAGGGGGTGACAGAGAGAGAAAGGGGGTGACAGAGAGAGAGAGAGGGCGGTGACAGAGAGAGAAAGAGAGGGCGGTGACAGAGAGAGAAAGAGAGGGCGGTGACAGAGAGAGAAAGAGAGGGCAGTGACAGAGAGAGAAAGAGAGGGCAGTGACAGAGAGAGAGGGCGGAGAAAGAGAGAGAAAGATAGGGCAGTGACAGAGAGAGAAAGAGAGGGCAGAGACAAAGAGAGGGCTTGACAGAGAGAGAGGGTGTGACAGAGAGAGAGAGAGGGGGGTGACAGAGAGAGAGAGGGTATGACAGAGAGAGAGAGGGGGCTGACAGAGAGAGAGGGTGACAGAGAGATAGAGTTACAGAGAGAGGGGGGTGACAAAGAGAGAGAGGGGGAGGGTGACAGGGAAAGAGAGTGGGGAGGGTGACAGAGAGAGAGAGTAGGAAGAGAGAGAGAGGGAGGAGTTACAGAGAGAGGGGGGGGTGACAAAGAGAGAGAGAGGGGAGGGTGACAGAGAGAGTGGGGAGGGTGACAGTGAGAGAGAGTGGGAAGAGAGAGTGGGAGGGTGACAGAGAGAGAGAGAGAGAGTGGGAAGAGAGAGAGAGGGGGGGTGACAGAGAGGGGTTGACAGAGAGAGAGAGAGAAAGGAGGTGACAGAGAGAGAGGGGGGTGACAGAGAGAGAGGGGTGACAGAGAGAAAGAGAGAGAGGGTGACCGAGAGAGAGAGGGGGGTGACAGAGATTGAGAGAGGGGGGTGACAGAGAGAGAGAGGGGGCAGTGACAGAGAGAGAGAGAGGGCAGTGACAGAGACAGAGAGAGGGCAGTGACAGAGAGAGAGGGCGGTGACAGAGAGAGAGGGCGGTGAAAGAGAGGGCAGTGACAGAGAGAGAAAGAGAGGGCAGAGACAGAGAGAGGGCTTGACAGAGGGAGAGGGTGTGAAAGAGAGAGAGAGAGAGGGGGTGACAGAGAGAGAGAGGGTATGACAGAGAGAGCGAGGGGGTGACAGAGAGAGAGAGAGAAGGTGACAGAGAGATAGAGTTACAGAGAGAGAGGGGGTTGACAAAGAGAGAGAGGGGAGAGTGACAGAGAGAGAGAGTGGGGAGGGTGATAGAGAGAGAGAGAGAGTGGGGAGGGTGACAGAGAGAGAGGGGTTGACAGAGAGTGAGAAAGGAGGTGACAGAGAGAGAGAGGGGGCAGTGACAGAGAGAGAGAGGGGGAAGTGACAGAGAGAGAGGGGGGCAGTGACAGAGAGAGAGGGCGCTGACAGAGAGAGAGGGCACTGACAGAGAGAGAGGGCACTGACAGAGAGAGAGAGGGCGCTGACAGAGAGATGGGGGGGTGACAGAGAGAGAGTGGGAAAGGTCACAGAGAGAGAGTGGGGAGAGAGAGAGAGAGGGGTGACAGAGAGAGGGGGTAAACAGAGAGAGGGGGGGTGACAGAGAGAGAGGGTGACAGAGAGTGGGGAGGGTGACAGAGAGAGAGAGGGGTGACAGAGAGAGGGGGTGACCGAGAGAGAAGAGGGTTGACAGAGAGAGAGAGGGGGTGACAGAGAGAGAAGGGGGTGACAGAGAGATAGGGGGTGACAGAGAGAGAGGGGGGTGACAGAGAGAGAGTGGGAAAGGTCACAGAGAGAGAGAGAGAGTGGGGGGAGAGAGAGAGGGGTGACAGAGAGAGGGGGTGAACAGAGAGAGGGGGTGACAGAGAGAGAGAGGGGTGACAGAGAGAGAGAGAGAGAGAGAGAGAGGGGGGACAGAGAGAGAAAGGGGTGACAGAGAGAGAGAGGGGTGACAGAGAAAGAGAGAGAGTGGGGAGGGTGACAGAAAGAGAAAGGGGGCGACAGAGAGAGATAGAGAGAGGGGGGCGACAGAGAGAAAGAGGGGGGCGACAGAGAGAGAGAGGGGGCGAGAGAGAGAGGGGGTGCAACAGAAAGAGAGGGGTGACAGAGAGAGAAAGAGGGGGTGACAGAGAGAGAGAGAGGGGTGACAGAGAGAGAGAGAGTGAGAGGGGGGTGACAGAGAGAGAGGGTGACAGAGAGGGGGGGTGACAGAGAGGGGGGTTACAGAGAGAGGAGGTGACAGAGAGAGAGAAAGGGGGTGACAGAGAGAGAGGGGCTGACAGAGAGAGAGGGAGTGACCGAGAGAGAGGGAGTGACAGAGAGAGAGGGGGTGACAGAGAGAGGGGGGTGACAGAGAGAGAGAGAGAGAGGGGGGGTGACAGAGAGAGAGAGGGGGGGTGACAGAGAGAGAGGAGTGCAAAGGAAAGAGAGAGGAGTAAAAGAGAAAGAGGGGGTGACAGAGAGAGAGAGAGAGGTGACAGAGAGAGAGGTGACAGAGAGAGAGAGAGAGAGAGAGAGAGAGGGGGGCTGGCAGAGAGAGAGAGAAGGGGGCTGACAGAGAGAGAGAGAGGGAGGTGACAGAGAGAGAAAGGGGGCAACAGAAAGAGAAAGGGGGCGACAGAGAGAGAGAGGGGGTGACAGAGAGAGAGAGAGGGGGTGACAGAGAGAGAGAGAGGGGGTGACAGAGAGAGGGTGACAGAGAGTGGGGAGGGTGAGAGAGAGAGAGAGAGAGAGAGAGGGGTGACAGAGAGAGAAGGGGGTGACAGAGAGAGAGAGGGGGCGAGAAAGAGAGAGGGGGTGCGACAGAAAGAGAGAGGGGTGACAGAGAGAGAGGGGGTGACAGAGAGAGAGAGAGGGGGGTGACAGGGAGAGAGGGGGCAACAGAGAGAGAGAGAGGGGTGACAGAGAGAGAGAGAGGGGGGTGACAGAGAGAGAGAGGGGTGCAAAGGAAAGAGAGAGGAGTAAAAGAGAGAAAGAGGGGGTGACAGAGAGAGAGAGGGGGGGGTGACAGAGAGAGGGTGACAGAGAGAGAGAGAGGGGGTGACAGAGAGAGAGAGAGGGGGTGACAGAGAGAGAGGGGGGTGACAGAGAGAGAGGGGGGTGACAGAGAGAGAGGGGGTGACAGAGAGAGAGAGAGAGAGAGAGGGGGTGACAGAGAGAGGAGATGACAGAGAGAGGGGGGTGACAGAGAGAGAGAGGGGGTGACAGAGAGAGAGGGGAGGATGACAGAGAGAGGAAGATGACAGAGAGAGAGATGGGGGGGTGACAGAGAGAGGGGGGGTGACAGAGAGAGGGGGGTGACAAAGAGAGAGGAGCGGTGACAGAGAGAAAGAGAGAGAGGGAGTGACCGAGAGAGAGGGGGTGACAGAGAGAGAGAGGGGGGGTGACAGAGAGAGAGAGAGAGAGGGGGTGAAAGAGAAAGAGCGGGGCTGACAGGGAGAGAGATAGAGAGATGGAGGGGCAACAGAGAGAGAGAGAGGGGGTGACAGAGAGAGAGGGGGGGTGACAGAGAGAGAGAGGGGTGACAGAGAGAGGAGGTGACAGAGAGAGAGAAAGGGGGTGACAGAAAGAGAGAGGGGGGTGACAGAAAGAGAGAGGGGGTGACAGAAAGAGAGAGAGAGAGGGGGCTGGCAGAGAGAGAGAAGGGGGCTGACAGAGAGAGAGAGAGGGAGGTGACAGAGAGAGAGAGAGGGGGGGTGACAGAGAGAGAGAGGGGGGGTGACAGAGAGAGAGAGGGGGGTGACAGAGAGAGAGAGAGGGGGGATAACAGAGAGAAAGAGAGAGAGGGAGTGCCAGAGAGAGAGGGGGTGACAGAGAGAGAGAGAGGGGGTGACAGAGAGAGAGAGAGGGTGAAAGAGAAAGAGAGGGGGTGACAGGGAGAGAGAGAGGGGGCGACAGAGAGAGAGAGGGGTGCAAAGGAAAGAGAGAGGAGTAAAAGAGAGAAAGAGGGGGTGACAGAGAGAGAGAGGGGGGTGACAGAGAGAGGGTGACAGAGAGAGAGAGAGGGAGTGACAGAGAGAGAGAGAGGGAGTGACAGAGAGAGAGGGGGTGACAGAGAGAGAGAGGGGGTGACAGAGAGAGAGAGGGGGTGACAGAGAGAGAGGGGGTGACAGAGAAAGAGAGAGAGAGAGAGGGGGTGACAGAGAGAGGAGATGACAGAGAGAGAGAGGGAGTGACAGAGAGAGAGAGAGGGGGTGACAGAGAGAGGGTGACAGAGAGAGAGAGAGGGAGATGGCGACCAGTCGCACAGTGGGTAAAACCAAACTTCCCCCTCCGCCATCTCTGCCTACTCCTCCTGATGGTGCCACGGGAAGCGCGGATCGGCCTCCTTCTCCAGCAGCACCCTCTTCCTCACCTCCCCTGCCCAGCTCTTCTTCAATGAATGGGGGCCCTGACTCCCGGGATTGCGGGGGAACCCTCAGGTCGGAGGCGGCCTCCCTTCTCTCGGCCTTCTGGTCGGACTTCGAATCCTGGGCCTCTAAAATGGAACTCTCCCTGCTCGCT
The DNA here is from genome assembly GCF_965119305.1 of Pelophylax lessonae. Taxonomy (NCBI): domain Eukaryota; kingdom Metazoa; phylum Chordata; class Amphibia; order Anura; family Ranidae; genus Pelophylax; species Pelophylax lessonae. The sequence goes on from NC_138774.1 coordinate 202,850,570, forward strand.
GACTTGAATGCGATCCGCCAGCAGGTTTCCGCTACGGACTCCACTGTTGCCGCCGTCACCGCTACTCAGGAAGCCCATGAGTCCCGCATTACGGCTTTGGAGACTGCTTCTCGGGACCACCTCCACCGCCAGCAACAACTCCGCATAGATGATGGCGAAAACAGGAGTCGTAGGAACAACATAAGGATTCAGGGCCTCCCTGAGGCCACCTCTGGTACGGATCTTAAACCCACTGTGACTGCCATTCTCAATCAGGTTCTCGGTAGAGCTCCGACCACGGCCATCGAACTGGACAGGGTTCACAGAGTGGGGGGTCCGGGAGGTGGGGGAGACGGCCGTCCCCGTGATGTGTTATGTGTTATGTTCACTACTATACCCTAAAGGAAGAAATTATGAGGAAGGCTTGGCAACTGGGACCTCTTGACTTCGATGGCTCCTCCATTCACCTCTACCCCGACCTATCCCGCAATACACTACATATGCGGAGAGTGGTCCGTCCCTTACTGGACTTGTTACATCAAATTGGGGCCACTTACACATGGGGGCACCCCTTCAGCATCAAAGTGACTTTCAACTCCCGGAAGTTCGTGCTAGCGGATCCTGATCAACTACCCGACTTCTTCTCCTTTCTGGGTCATGCCCCGATGGACATTCCGAATTGGCTGGATCCTCCAGTTGAATGGACACGACCACAGGCATCTGGTCCCCTTCCTCAGAGAAGTCGTCGCTCCCACTCATGATCTGCCTTACCCAGGCACAGGCCTAGCCGCCCTCAGTCTCCGGAAGCTTGATGACTGCATATACCGCATTCCACGCTGACTGTGCTGGTGTGACCGGACCCTATTTGTTGACCCCCTGCTTACCCTCTCCTGCTCTAACATGCTTCTCTCCACAGATACCGGCCTCATCCGTCTTGGTCTGACCTTGCTTCTGCCCTTTGCTATTGCTATGATTGGCTGGGGTTTGAGGGGGTCGATAAGTGACCGTTACCGCCACAGATTTCGGGTCCACCAGCTCTTGAGTTGTCTCTTATGTTTCATGTTGTTGGTATTGTTATGCAATGTTGATGCTTCTTCTAATTAGTGACAATTTTTTCTTTTTCTCTGTTTAATGCTCGCTGCCCCACGGCTTCATGTACTTACTGGCTCAGTGTGACCTTACCCCTGCCCCTTGCTGTTGTCCAGTCCGGCCGGGGTTTGGGGGGGGGTCGCCTGACGCTACATGATTCTGATAGATCCTGGCCCACCGCTTAATGTTTCAATTGCTCTTATATTGTTGTTCTAACATGTTTTATGATATTATTGCTTTCTCCCCTGACGGTCGCAATTTTGCGTCCTTACCATTATCCCTGTATTGAGCTCTAATGCTGTTCTTCTTTGGTGTACTCATAATTGATTTTTCGTTTAGATCTGCTGGGTTGCCGGACCCGCTCATGTGTTTCTATCTCCCTCTTCACACTTCCACCCCCCATAGGTTGAGCACGGTTCTGTGCTCGTATCGTGTGTTACGCGCAGTGTCCTGAATAGTTTCCTTGGCTCCCCTCCTGGAGTCCCCCCTGACTACTACTCAGTTTACCACTTAGTCTTCCACCTCCCCCCCTCCCTTTTTTTTTTTCTTTCCTCTCCCACTCCTTTTCTATATTCTCTGTTCCTGTGTCTTATCCTCCCTCCTTTTCTTTTTTTCTACTGTCCTTCCTTTCTGATCGCGGCTTCCATCCCCCTGGGGGCCTACTCTCCTCTGCCTACCCGCCCCCGTCCTACTATGGCCCACACAGTAAGTGTGTACTCGCCCCCGATTGATCCTAGGCTCCTATAATGTACAGGGCCTCAATGTTGCTTCTAAGAGGGGTCAAATCCTATACCATATGCATAAGCGCCATGTCAATATCTTGCTACTCCAAGAGACGCATTTCTGCTCCGATTCTGTCCCTGCTTGTTCCAACAGGTACTACAACTGATGGATACACAGTTCTAACCCGCTTCAGAAGTCCAAAGGGGTGTCTGTGGCTTTTCATAAATTCCTGCCTGTCATCATGATTGACCATGTTGCAGACCCACAGGGAAGGTACGTGCTGGTTAAGTTTACTCTCTGGGGGACAACATACACGGTTGCCAACTTCTACTTACCTAACGCTAATCAGGTTGCCTGGGCCTTCCGGTACCTTGAGCTACTCGCAGGGTTTGCGGAGGGGAGGATCCTCCTAGGTGGCGACTTCACCCTTCCATTAGACCCCACACTTGATACCTCTTCCTCTCGTTCAGCTCTTTCCTATACGAAGTTGCATGCCCTGAAGCGTGTCCTTCATGACTTGCACATCGTTGATGTATGGCGAATCCTCCGCCCGACCTCTAGGACATACACTCACTTTTTGTCTGCCCATCAGTCGTACAGCCGGATAAACTATTTCTTCGTGGACCATGCCTGTCTTGACTGGTCCCTCGAGGTAGACATTGGGACATTGGTCTGGTCCGACCACTCCCCGATTTTCCTCACGCTTTCCCCCCCGGATACTCCGATGAGAGAATGGACCTGGAGGCTTAATGACTCTATACTGGCGACTGCGGGCTGCGTGGACGCGATTTCCACTGTCATTAACAATTTCTATTTAGACCACACTGAGAACCCTACTTCCCTCCCCCTGCAATGGGAAGCGCTCAAAGCAGTGCTGCGGGGTTCCTTTATTCAGATAGGTTCCCGTCTTAAAAAGGAAAGGTCGGCCTCTATTACGGCCGCGACTCTAAAGCTACGCGATCTAGAAACAAAGCATAGCCGGACCCCCTTTGCTGCCACTCTGGCAGACCTCTCTACGGCTCAGTCCCAACTTAGAGACCTATATGTGGCCTCCGCCCGCACGTACGACCAGAAGTTGGCTCTACACAGATACAAGTCTCAAGACAAATGTGGTCGACCATTAGCTGGCGCACTCCACCCACGCGCTGTCTCTACATTTATTGACCGGATTCGTGATCCAACAGGGTCCCTGGTGATGACCCCGAAGCTAATTGGTCAATCCTTTGCGACTTACTATCAGTCGCTTTACCATTTGTCTGCGTCCCTGCCCCAGGAGCCTCCCTCGCTGACAAAGCTGCGTATGTGTCGGCGACTGCCCTCCCATGCCTGCCTGATGAGACCACCTCGGACCTGGAAGCGCCGATCTCAGTGGACGAGGTTGTGGCAGCTATTACAATTATCCCTTCCGGTAAAAGTCCTGGCCCGACAGCTTTACTGCCAAATTTTATAAGGTGTTCGGCACTCTGCTGGCCCCTTTTCTGGCTCGGGTCTTTAACTCGATTCCTGACGGCTTGGATTTTCCTCCTCAGACGTTAGAGGCCCACATATCTCTAATTCCAAAGCCAGGGAAAGACCCCGCATCATGTGCCAATTACAGGCCTATCTCTTTGATTAGAATCGACTTTAAACTTTATGCTAAGATCCTAGCGACCCGATTGAAACCGTTATTGCCGGACCTTATTCATATGGACCAGGTGGGCTTTGTCCAAGGCCGAGAAGCTAGGGACAATACCTTGAAAACCCTCCTGCTTACTGATTATGCCCGCTCCCACGATATACCTTTGTGCCTGCTGACGGTGGACGCGGTGAAGGCCTTTGACCGTGTTGACTGGCATTTTCTGCGTCTTACCCTGGAACAAATCGGTCTCGGCCCGCTGATGCTGGCTAGAATTATGGCCCTCTACAAGTCACCTTCCGCTAGGCTCCGGATTAACGGCTCCTTGTCTCCTACCTTCAGCATCCACAACGGTACGCGCCAGGGTTGCCCCCTGTCTCCGCTCCTCTATGTCCTAGTAATTGAACATCTGGCCGTTGCTCTTCGTAACAACCCCAATGTTTGCGGACTGACCGTTGGCCCCATACATTCTAAACTAGCACTATTCGCAGATGATTTACTGCTCTACATCACTTCTCCTCAAAAGTCCCTCCCTGTGATCTTGGCCGAGTTCCGCGACTTTGGCCTTATGAGCAACTTTAAAGTTAATCATTCTAAATCGGAGATATTAAATATCTCCCTGCCTAAATCGACTCTTAAGCGTATCTCGGACACATATCCCTTTAAGACGGGATCCTCCTCCGTTCACTACTTGGGCGTCAATCTGCCTTCTGACCCAACGCGCCTCTTCACTGACAATTTTGTTCCACTCTTCACAAAAACCATATCTGACCTGTCTACCTACTCCATGAAAACGCTCGTCTTGGTTTGGGAGGATCAATGTTCTGAAGATGGACGTTCTACCTCGCTTTCTATACCTCTTCCAAGCGCTTCCTGTTCACATACCTGCCTCCTTCTTTGACAAGCTGCGTAGAGCGCTTTCGAGATTTGTATGGCTTCATAGCTGACCCCGCCTAAAGTATGCGACTCTCACCCTTCCGAAGTCTAGAGGGGGCACCGGTATCCCGGACTTCGCTCTCTACCACCGCGCAGCGACCCTGACGCGCTTGGTGGATTGGTTTTACAATGCCCCCACTAAACTGTGGGTGCAACTTGAATGTCTTCTTGCCCCCTTTGATCTCAGGGCACTTCCCTGGACTCCGGTGCATCTTCATGGTCACGTTTCCTCTTCCAACACTTTAAAGGGCCAGACCCTGCGGATTTGGGATTGCCTGAATAAATCGGGCCGTCTCTCAGGTCCTCAGGGCCCCATGACGCCCTTCTTTGGCACCCCGGCGTTCCCCCCGGCAGCCTCGTGTTCTAGATTTGGACCCTGGACTGCGACAGGTCAGCGACGCATTTCCCAAATTCTCCGAACTGACTCGTCCTTGTTGACAACTCCTACTTCCACCACATCCAACGGTGCTCTTGTGAGCTGGTTGCAGCGCGGCCAGGCTCTCTCCTATATACGCACCTTGCCCTCACTGACTGATGTTAGGGGAGACCCTTCGGAGTTTGACTCTATCCTACTCCAGGATGTTCCCCCCACGCACACGGTATCTCTCTTATATTCCTTACTCCTACGTGCCCTTCGCCCTGACCTGCCGACCTATACTGCTGCCTGGGACAGGGACCTGGGGCGAGCCCTTTCATCTACCGACTGGTACAAATGCTTCGCGCTGACTCACTCGCTGTCTCCTGCTACACAAGTTCAGGAGAAGGGGTTCAAACTCTTGAGCAGATGGTACAGATGCCCTTCCTTGATTAACTATATTGATCCACTTCAGTCCGACCAATCCTGGCGATGCCCGTCATCTAGCGGGACGCTACTTCATATTTGGTGGCAATGTCCGCAGAACCATGAATTGTGGATTGGAATTATTGCTCTTTACTGCAGGCTCCAGGCAACTACAGTCTCCGCGACACCGCAATTGGCCTTGTTGTCCTTGTTGCCCGGCTCCTTCCGGTCGATCAAGAGAGACGTTCTGCGTTTTTTCTTGGCAGGTGTTCGAACGGTAATACCCAGACACTGGAGAACCCAGCACGTGCCTTCTAAACTTGAGTGGGCTTTGGAACTAGACAGGCTTAGGGACATGGAAAACCTGCTGGCACGAGAAGGGGGCAAAGAGGAACGGTTCTCTGCTGCATGGATGTCTTGGGACATGTTTCGGTGTTCGGATGCCTTTCAGTCCTGGATCGAATAGCCTGTAATGCTGGGTGATGGGGAACAGTAGTGGGACGTGGGCGGTCCCTCTTGATCTTCTCTGTCTTCCTCACCCGCTTGGCTTCTCGCTGTTTTCGCTCTCCTGCTTTACCCCACCTCCCTTCTCTCTATCTCTATGACTATACCACTGGCACCATACGGCTATCCTTTTTGCGCTCCCTTGTTGTTTTTGGGTGCTTCTCAGCGTAAAACCTGAGTATTTACTAGTGCCTTCCACACTTTACACCATTTTCTGATGCGACACCAGATGTGGTGGTGTCTCTACCAGTGTTATCCTTTATTTGTCCTCTCTCTTGTTTATGTTGGCCCATGTTACACCAAGCTGCTGTTTGTTAAGTTGCGATACAATTGTACTCCAATGGACTTGGTAGTTTCTGTTGCGTTCCAACACTAATTAACATTGTTTGTAATAGGCACTTACTTGAAATTCAAATGTGACATGGCTGTGCATTTTTTCTGTTTGCTCCTTAGCTTTCACCCATATTCTGTAAAACTCCTTTTTCTCAATAAAATCAGATTGAACTAAACAGATAGGACCATCATGGTGCAGTATTATAGACTTTTATTAGTGCAAAATAAAGTAGCAAACTTACAGTTATGATTCTTGTATCCAGCATCTAAACAGTATACAAAACGCTATGGGGAATCTGTCCCGTCTGACACGTCACTTCTGGGTTCCGGGTACCTCTTACGCGTTGCATCACGAGATCACGTGACTTCCTCAGGGAGTGCCCATAATGGGATGTGACGTGTTTAATATACCGGGCGAAGCCAGAAATGTGCTGGCCACCATTTTGAAAGATCTATGTGCGTGTATCACGGCGGAAGTATTCACTCCGCCATTTTGCAAAATTCAATGCCCGATTTGTTAAGCTTATTGCGGATCTGTATGTTTTCAATTATTTATTTTGTATACACCGGAAGTGAGGTTGATGTTACTATATTCCTAACATCTAACAATGTATCTCTATTATTAATATAATTATTAAGATAATAGAGATACATTGTTAGATGTTAGGAATATAGTAACATCAACCTCACTTCCGGTGTATACAAAATAAATAATTGCTGAAAACATACAGATCCGCAATAAGCTTAACAAATCGGGCATTGGATTTTGCAAAATGGCGTGAAGAGTGAATACTTCCACCGTGATACTCGCACATAGATCTTTCAAAATGGCAGCCAGCACATTTCCGGCTTCCATTGGAGGAATCTCACTAACCAGGTTCCTTAAATGTGGGGATGGTGATACGCAGGTTCTGGAGTAGGAATTTCTTCCCTGTTGTCTGGTATTTGCTCACACAACTAATCTTGGCAAGGGTATGCCCATGAAACTATCGGTACTTCTGTCGGAAGTCTCGACATGTCCAGGACATGTATTGAGAGTATATGGTGTTGCATGTCCCTTTATGCCAAAGATCTCAAAGAATTTAGAATTAACCAGGGATCTGTTGCTCTGCTCATCTATAATGGCATACATCCTGGTAGCTTTCTTTGGTTGATCTTTTGGATATATTTTGACTAGACATACTGTACCTTGGCACAGCATTTGTGTCTTAATCCTTTTCCACAGACTTCATTACATAAAGAAGAAACAGTTGTTGTGGCTGGAGCATGGCCTTGTTGCTCCCCACCATAATTTGAAGCAGGGCCTGATGTAGATAATTGCTAATGTGTCACTACTGCAGTCTGTGCACTTGTTGATAACTTTACAATTTTTAGCAAAACGGTCATAGAACGCACAGCACCTATAGCATATTCCACGTTTATGAAGAACCTCCATGCGCTCTTAGACAGTCTTTGCCCTAAGCCCACATAAAGCGGTGAGCTTTTTTGTGAATAGGGCACTGATAAGGATCTTTATCTCTATCACCCAAATCACTCTGGTGAGCAGGAAAGGATATAGGAGGTGAGATGTGTGTCTTTTTAGCAGATACTTCTCTCGTTAAGTCTGTATGTTTAAATATGTTTAGGCACTTTGTTATCATACCTTGATGATGATGATGAAATAGGCAAGCTAGATTCACTGAAACTTGGATCATTTCTCGTCCAGGTTTGTTAACTGATGAACCTTCCAACATATGAGAATGGAGGAAAAAATATCATAGAATCTCTTTATCTTGAGCCTGTTGTGTCCATTTCTCTTGCAGGTTGTTTGGCAGTTTAGACACCACTGGATTCATGCCATGAGCAGTGTCCAGATAGCTCAGCCCAGGTAGACGAGGGTCTGGCTTTGTCAACTCTAGCTCCATGAGGAGATCACTAAGTTCTTGAAGCTTGCGATGATCTTTGCTACCTATTTTTGGAATGTTTTGCAGTGTCTTGAATAGAGCGCTTTCCATGGTTTCAGAACTACCATAGGTTTGCTCAAGTCTTGCCCATGCATCTTGACCTGCATCTGGGAAGTCAATATGTACTGCTCTCAGTCTTTTAACGCAATCTATAGTTCTCTGGACAGTTGGCTAATGTTAGTGAGCTGGCGGAAAATCATATATCTGGCAAAGTCTGACAAGTTTGGTCTCTTACTCTTTGGTGTCAAAATAACTTGTGCGACCTCTGCTTGTCACTGGGAGTCCCTTTGTCGTTAGCAGGAGGTGATGTGGTTTGCTGTGTAGATGCACTTGCGTTGGTGGACTTGAAGAGGCTCAGGCCTTTGCAGGTTGGAGGTCTCTGTGTTGAGAATCCTAATAGTATTGTTAGTAAGAGGTACAGTCAATGATTCTGTATCATTGCAAATACTATGCCTTAGCACATATTCACTGGTGCATTCAAATGAATATTCCATTTCTGCTGAAATTTAACAGTACAAATTAGTACCCATTGCTTGTTCAAGGACCTTCAGCCTTGTTAGGGTGGCTGCTTCCTCACTCTAAATTTGCATAATCTTTATTTGTGTAGCCCTGCTCCCAGGGGAGTGGCTTAATGCAGGTGTATCCTCTTCACTTCTTTCACCCTGAGCCTGCTCCGCCCCAACTGACACTATTTGTTCTGTCATGTTAAATGATTAAGACCACAAGTATTGCAGTGAAAGAACACATTTACTGCTTTTAGATTTGAAATAAAACAAAAGTATACAAACAGAATCAGAGATAATGCAAAGGTTGTCAATGAGGTAGATCCTGAGTTCCCAACCAAGGATTTAAATAGAGTTCAGCACTCAGGATCTGGAACACAGGCCACACATATATATGTAAATGAGTACATATATATGCTAGAGGACTGCGTTCAGCAACAATAATAACACACTGAATATTTTAGTTTATATAGAGAGTGACCGCAAATTAAGATTGACTACACTTAGTGAATATCATAGAATAAACAGTATAACAATACTAGCACAGTTATCAGAGTGCACTCTCTGTACTAACGGCGGCCCCCTTTATATTATATTGCAAGAGTCTCCTGGAGAGTGAGGCCTCATTAGTCTTCACTGACAAGGAATCCCCAATCAATCCAGGGAAAGTAATTGTAATCCAAATAAAGGTGATGATGAACTGTGATCCCCAAAGTAGTCAATAATTGTTATCCACAGAGATTCATGTAAAACAGATCTGGATGCTTCTTAACAGGCTAACAGCCTAGGACTGGACAGAGGGCTTAAGGCCTAATTCACCCACCTCGCACTATATGTAACTGCAGTGTCCAGTGGTATTTCTATAGCTCAGTATGGCCTTCTTTTTCAAACAGTTTGGCAGTCCTGCCCTGACTCAGTCTAGGTCTGTGATTGATGTAGATGTAGCTACTGGATATCTCTCACCCAAACCGGGAACTCCGCTCTTCACTGCAACCAGGCCCCACTCTGCTCAGCGACTCCCTCGGCCTGTCAAACGACCTTCCGCTCAGTCACACTACCTAGTCTCCTCCGCGCACACACACACCTGCCTCAGCTCCAGTGTCTGCCACTAGGCCTCCGGCCTGCTTCTCTGCGAACCACAGCAGCTCTTCCCCTTCTTTACAGCGCACTGTTCTCGAGGCAAGAGAGCGAAATTGAATCCCGCCTCCTTTATAAAGACACTCCCAGCAGGCTCCATGAGTCACATTGCTCCCTGGGAGAAGAGTCTCCTTACATAGCAGTCTATGGTCCTGGCTCCTCCCGGAACTACATCTCCCATAATTCAAAGTCACTGTCTTTGCAGAACTTTACTAACAAACAACAGTTTGAACAACACCAGCCGTGCGACCAGGCTACATTTGCGATTCTGCTTTTGCTTGGCAAGCTTTGCTCTGAGCTTCTATTTCTGCTTGAAGAGTTTTGTGTTGAGCTTCCTTTCCGGCATAAGAGCTTTACACTTTATTTTCTTCCAGACTTGCAGGGGCCTTTATTAGCTTGTCACTTCATTTTGAGCTTGTGGAGCGAGAGGATCTAGAACAGGGGTGCCCAACCGATAGCCCGTGAGCCAAATGTGGCCCGCGGAGCTCTCTGATGTGGCCTGCAACCTCCTGCTTTGAGATGGCGAGTTAGTAAGCCCAGATCCCAGGTTGCCGACCCATAATCCCAGAGCATCAGCGTTGTGATTTGAGCAGGCTGTAGAGGAAGCAAGTGACTTTGGAGCAGAGCCGCATAAGCGAATGCTTATGATGCTTCCTGTATAGTGCTGGCTCCTGTCACAGGTGGAGTGATACCAATCACACTCTGCCTGGGATAGCAACAGCTGGTGATACCTGAATATATATTCTGCAGTGGTTTCTGGGCTAGCTCGGTGCTAGTTACCTGCACCAAGCCATAGGCTTCGGTTTTTACCTGTGGGTTTGGTGCGATTTCTGAAAGGGCACCAAAACTATTGAGTGGAGGAGTTTTGGTGTGCTTTCAGAAAGTGCATTACACCTGGAGGATATAATAAACATCTAGGCAAAGTGCAGCTAACCCGCAGAAAAGCCACAGGTCCCTTAGCAGCCTTAGGCCCCTTTCACATGATCTGTGTTGTTCAGGCAGACCCAATCATACCCTCCATTCAGCTCTATGTAACAGCAGATGTAAATGGACTTGTGTCCTCCAATCTCCAATCTGATTTACTACAAAAAAACAAAACAAAAAGGGATCCGCCCCCCTTCCATCTGGACCGATCGGATTGAAGGGCCCATAGAGTAGAGCAGGCTGTGTCCGTGTCTGCTCTGCATATGCAAAGTGGCCCATGACCAGTTACCAAGTCCCTTAAGAGACCCTCACTCTTCAAAAGGTTGGGCACCCCTGATGTAGAAGAACATGCTGTGAGCTTAGTAAATGTAGACTTATGAGATCTGGTCTCCTGCAGTTAAGTAATGCAGGGTTCTGCCTTATCCTTAGCATCTTGCACAAAGAGATCCCTTTGTTGGTTTAGTTAATCTGTCTTAGTTCTGCTAAAGAGCTTTCTATATCAGAGTCCATTAGGAAAGCTGTGTATTTTTCAGACAGCCCTTGTTTATTAATTCAGCCAGTTGATCATTAAAGAGCAGCAAAACTGATGTGCAGTATATAGTTCTGCCCCATATCTCTGACAAATTGCTGGAGAACTTATCTCTAGTGGTTTCATGGTTTTCTCTAAGTTTCTGTGTTGGTATTATTGTGTTTGGGTCTTACCCTTTGCTCTGCGATATATGTAAGATTCTGCTCACCTGTACATCTGTGTGGTCAGAGGCATGATGTATCTGTGTCGATTCAGCGATAAAAGAGTGCTCAGAGCCTTGTCTAGACATTTTTTTGCAAAAAATAGTTACTGTCTCTTTTAAAAGATGAACAGCAGCTAGACAGGTGAGATAACAGAGTCAAATGCAGAGAAAGAGTTTTTCGACATTCAGGCCTCATGCACACTTGACGTTATCAAAACACCAGTAGAAAGCTGTAGCTGTAGGAGGAGTTTTTCAGCTTTTTTTGCTGTAGCGTTTTTTATCTTTTTTCAGCTGTAGTGTTTTTTAGGGTTTTTTTCAGCAAAACAATTCTCCCACAAAAGCTTATGGCTCAAAAACATTGATAAATGCCAAATAGCTGCGTTTTTCAGCGTTGTTTGGCGTTTTTCAGCTTTTATCAGCTGAAAAACCCCTCTAAAGACCCACTAGCTCTGTTTTTTTTTCCAGCCAGAAAACGTCTCTGCTAAAAATGTGGGTGTGTGCGTGGACACATAGGATAACATGCTGGGGAGATTACTGGCTGCAGAAAAAAAACATCTGACGCCTAAAACAGCAGCTATAAAAATTGTCGTGTGCATGAGGCCTCACAGGTAAATTACAGTAAGGTTGTGCAACACTAGTGACTGCTCTCTGTTCTGAGTGAACCCCATTAACAACCACACCCTGCTATTTATCCTTTAGCCAACTGCATATCCACTGAACCACCCAAGGGTTAAGTTCTAGCTTGTACAACTTTTTTCATGAAATCATTATGTGGAACTGTATCAAATGCCTTACTGAAATCAAAATATGCTATGTCAAGCAAATTATGTGTTTTAGGTGATCAATGATCCTTCTTTTTTTTTTTTAAGTGGTTTCATTAACTTGACTACAGCAGATGTTAAGCCCACTGGTCTATAATTGCCAGCTTCTACCTTGCTACCCTTCTTGTGGATAGGTACAATATTAGCTGTCCTCCAGTAACGGGGAACTTCTCTTGTTAGAAGAGATGGATTAAAAATATCAGGTAATGGTCCAACAACTATACCTTGATGACATGTTAGAACGACATGTTAGAACTCTGGGATGAAAACCATCAGGACCCATTGCTTTATTAAGCTTTAGGTCTGTATACTACACCAATTTTAGGGGAAGATCCTTCTCTGGTTGGAAGACACGCCCAGAGGGTTTCAAATATTTAATTTTACCCCCTTAAAGACCAGGCCATTTTTTGCGATTAGGCACTGCGTTACTTTAACGAAAAATTGCGCAGTCGGGCGACGCTGTACTTAAATACAATTGATGTTCTTCTTTTCCCACAGATAGAGCTTTCTTTTGGTGGTATTTGATCACCTCTGTGTCTAAATAATTAAAAAAAAATAATAATAACATTTTTTACTTTCTGCTATAAAACATTCCCAATAAAAAAATGTAAAAAATCTAATTTTTTTATCAGTTTAGGCCAATTTGTATTCTGCTACATATTTTTGGTAAATAAAATCTCAAAAAAGCGTTTTTTATTTGGTTTGCGCAAAAGTTATCGCGTTTACAAACTACGGGATCGAATTTTGAACTTTTTATGAATTTTTTTTGTTTTTATTAGTAATAGCGGCGATCAGCAATTTTTAGCGGGACTGCGACATTGCGACGGACAGATCGGACCCCTAACTGACATTTTTTCCACTTTTTTGGGGACCAGTGACATTAATACAGCAATCAGTGCTAAATAATATGCACTGTTATGAATGACACTGGCAGGGAAGGGGTTAACACTGGGGGGTGATCAAAGGGGTCAATGTATGCCTGTTGGTGCTTACTCACTGTGGGGGGGGTTCTGTGACAGGCACAGAGAGATCGGGGTTTCAGCTTAGCTGAAACTCCTGATCTCTCCCTGCCTGTGTGACAGAAGACTCGCCTGCTTTGTTTACATAAGCAGGCAGGTCTTCTGTCAGTTTCTCTGACGATCACGGGAGGCCGGGGGCAATCACTCCTCCTGCGCCCCGCTGTGTCTAAACACAGTTGGAGCGCAGCTTTGGGGGTGCGTGTGTGCTGCCGAGACCGCATGCACAAAATCACGTAGATCTACATGATCCTGCGCAGCTGAGCCGCCCTGCCAGAGTATATTTGCAAGCAGTCTTTTGCTATTTTTTTTACATATACAGTACGGCAACTCCATCTCCTCTCGTTTCTACTCTATCTTTCCTGTATAGTGTGTACCCTAGTATAGTTATTTCTCTTCTTCAATAGTCATTTGAATCCTTCAACTATGTCTCTGTAATTGCAACAAAATCCAAATTGTCCCTAGACATGAGAACTATCAACTCACAAAGCTTGTTTCCTAAACGATGAGCATTAGTGTACATGATGTGACAAACCCATCTATCTACTGCTGTATTTTTTGCATCAGAAACTTTAACTAAATAAACTACTCCGTCAGCCAAGTCCTTAGCCACATAAAACCTTCACATTTGTCTGCTCCTCTTTCTAAGTTTAAATGCATGTTCAAAAAAAACTCCCCGAATTCCATACTAAGAAGCTCAGTGCCTTTGTGAGAGGGATGCAGATCTCTTTTGTACAGCTCAATTTCAGACCACCTGCTAGCTTCATGACTAACATAATCAAAACCTTCAACTTTGTGCAGATCCTTTAACCAAACATTAAACTCTGCTATACAAGGGACTTTACCTTGTTGTGCAATATGGACAGTGCAATATGGACAGGTACAACCTCTGAAAATATAAAATTACACCCTAAATGTTGAAGATCCTGGCCAAAATTCTGAAAATCTTTCTGAACAGAGCACACATCATTCTGGGACAATACATTGGTGCCTTTTGCTATGCATTTTTTTTATAAATAAAAACATGCATTAAAACAAATGTAATAGGAAGTACTGTATAAGTTTGATAAGTCAAAAAAAATAACTCTTTGATTTTGCTAGAAATGTAATGTAGTGCTGATTATTATAAGTTGCATTGTTCTCAGCTATCTCTGTTAAAGCGGAGTTCCGGCCTCAAAAATGACTTTGGGCCATCCGCTTGCTGACATTCACCTGAAAAAGAAATGGATAGTCCCAATTTTTTTTTCTTTACTTACCTTGTTATTGAAGAAAATATACTTACCTTTCTTCCACTTCCTCCCTCTGCGGCCGCGGCCCGCTCCCAGGAGTCAATGCGCCTGCACAGGCCCCGTTCGTCAGTTCCGGGGCAGGCACGTCATTCCCTGCTAAACAGCTTCTGGGCATGCCCAGAAGCTGTGCAGGCATGACGGGCCTGCACCGGAAGTGATGAGCGGAGAAGGTGCAGGGCATTCTGGGACCGAAGAGGACACGAAGAGGACACCCTGGCTTCAGCTGCCCACACCTGAGATGGCAGCGCTGGAGAAGAAATTTTCAAGGTAAGTATTTCTTCCAAAAGGTAAGTGCAACCTGGGACAGTTCAGAGGCTATCCATTATGAAATGTACTAGCCCTGACTGTCCCGGGGGTATTTTTATTGAAAAAAGTTTCCGAGGCCGGAACTCCGCTTTAACTACAGAACCAAACCCCTCTACGTTATGGAGATTAGAAGAGGGGTGGAGTTTCATAACTGCTCTCACACCTGTTTACTCCTTATGGACCAGAGCAATTTTCAAACTTCTGCTATGAGCCAGTTTATTCGGCGATAATTTTGTCATTACTTAAGATAATAATGTAATACATATATTATTTTTTAAGGACAAACAAGGCTTTCTTTTTGTGAATAGTGTCCTGCTACAATTATTTTTTTCACAACCTTCAGACAATTAACTGTAATAAAACTAAACAAAAGGCACTTTTTCTTTTTGTGAGCGGTGTTAGTTTAAAAATAAATACTGTTACTGCTCATAAATGTTATTCTGTATTTTGTTATGTTTAAAATAACACTAAAATTATGATTTTGGTACAAAGCATTGCAATGTTATATACAAATGAAGTAAAGTAGTTTTTTTTCAATTTTGCCCTTTTTTCAGTGTGATACGTGTTAATATATGTAAAACATGTAAAAATATTATTGAACAAAGAAAACAAGAACAGAAAAAAATTAAATATTAGTTAAAGTGGTTGTTAACCCACACTGCTAAATTTATATAATCCTCTTCTTTTCCTATTGCTAGATGTTTTTTTTACTGAGTTTTAAAAAAAAAAAAAAAATGCTGGCATTACCTGATTTCAGAGCGCCGATCGGCTGTCACGTGACCTGCTGCCTCTCTCCTTTCCCTGCCTGACAGCTGCAGCGGGCGGGGCCGTGATTCCCCCTCTGACGTCATTCAGGAGGGGAGGGGGAGAGGAAGAGAGAGCCGGTCGGTCATGTGACGGACAAGCGGCGCTCTGAAATTGGGTAAAGCCAGCATTTTTTTTTTTATAAAATACAGTGACAGAAACACCTAGCATTAGGAAAAAAAGAGGATTATATAGGATATTAAAAGGTTTTTCAGCAGCAGGAGGGGAGGGGGCGGGCACCTGACACAGAAAGCAGGGAGGGGAGGAGGACAGAGGAAGACAGAGGAGGACAGGAGAGCTGCAGATGATGGAGGCACGTACACTAACCACATTGTTAGGGCTCAGCAGCCATGATATACCGTGGTCAGTTTACAGAAGGGAGGGTAAAAACTGTCAGTATCAGCCAGGTATTTCAGGTGATACGGGGTGCCAAATTACACAGCACAAGCACTGTGCTGTATAACATGCTTTAAAGGAACAGGATTTTTATTTTTATTTTTTTGGGGGTAACAAACGCTTTAATAAAATAGAAAAAAAAAATCACCTGGAAAATTATAATTGAATGGAGAAGGAGAATAAGAAATTAATTAGGGTTGATTAGAGTAAACTAAGGGGTTAATAAGGGGTTATACAGAGTAACATTTAATAAAAAAAAAAAAAAAACGTGTTAGGTTGCTTTACTGACTTCATCTGCAGCTCGAAGTTCATCCCTTTGATCTGTATATGAATAAACAGAAAGTTACAAAATGAAACAATGTTTCATTGTAGCTTTTTGTATTCGCGGCTGAGCAACGTGTATGATAAACATTGCCAGACTGCTTTTTTTTTCAACAGCTCCTGCTGCCAACCTTCTTTGTGTACTCCTCAAAGCAACTCAGAGCTGAATTGCCGTGTACTGTAATAGGGGGAACTGGGCAGCAAGGCAGAAGGACTGGATGTACTAGTAGGGTTGCAGCCTTTTCATCAAGCCAAACACTTTAGCGGCATGCAGATTTTTTTCTTGTAGTATACAGAGCAAATTACAAAATTTAATACAAATAAATATAAAACCTTTAAACCTTTTTTAAAAATTGTGCTGCATCAAATTGCTTGTTTTTTTGTTACCATACCTTTTTCTGCAGGTGAATGTGCGAAAAAGCAAGGGGTGTGGTAGTGCCATTAAGATTTAACCACTTGCCGACTGCTCACAGTAATATTACTGCGGCAGTGCGGCTCCCCTGGGTCCAGCGACGTCCGTCCGTCGCAATGTCGCAGTCCCGCAAAAAAGCGCAGATCGCCGCTATTACTAGTAAAAAAAAACAATAAAAATTACATAAATCTTTTCCCGTAGTTTGTAAACGTTTGTAAACGCTATAACTTTTGCGCAAACCAATCAAAATATGCTTATTGCAATTTTTTTTTACCAAAAATATGTAGCAGAAAACAAATTGGCCTAAAATGTAAATAAATTTAGATTTTTTCAATTTTCTTTTTTGGGAATGTCATAGCAGAATGTGAAAAATATATTTTTTTTCTAAATTGTCGCTATTTTTTTTGTTTATAGCGCAAAAATTAAAAACTGCACAGGTGATCAAATACCACCAAAAGAAAGCTATATTTTTGGGAAAAAAAGCACATTAATTTTATTTGGGTGCAGCGTCGCACGACCGTGCAATTGTTAGTTAAAGTAATGCAGTGCCGAATTGCAAAATAGGGCCTGGTCAGAAAGGGGGCAAATCCTTCCGGGGCTGAAGTGGTTAAAGGCACCACTGCACAACTGCAAAAGGGCTTTGTGTGTTTTTGTGCATTGCAAGAACGCACACAATTTTGTGCACTTTCCTGCAACACAAAAATGTCCACCTAGAACAGGGGTAATAAACTGAAATTCAAGGAGGTCCAATTGCTCAAATTTTCTTCCAGCTGAGGTCCGAATTGCTCTCTAATATAACGTAAAAGTCAGTTAATTACAACGATATTTCAAGTAAAAGAAAATAGAACCAGGTTACATCAGGTTATATCAGAGTCCTCCTTAGAACTGGTGTCCCCATCAGAGTGCCCCCTTAGATCTGGTTTCCTCATCAGTGTGCCCCCTTACATCTGGTGTCCCCATTAGAGTGCCAAAGCAGCAGAGCTCAGCAGGTCATGTGGCTGATTGAAGCAGAGTTCTTGATTGAAGTACAGCTGTCAGGCTTCAGGCTGGGACATAAGCTGGGATGTGGCTACATCCTTCCACTTCCTGTCATCACCCAGGCGAGAGAGGTGCTTTTTGGAGCCACAGCCATCTTGTCTTTTCTGGAAACTGCTGATGCTTATGTCCCAGCCTGAAGCCTGACAGCTGCACTTCCATCAAGAACTCTGCTTCAATCAGCCACATGCCTGCTGAGCTCTGCTGCCTCACGGTGATCCAATGGAGGTCCATATGGGTCTATGAAAAGCCTTGATATACTTTTACCTTCTTGAAAAAGGAGCGTGCGCTGTTTTTTTACCACATGTGCATGCTCCGAAATGCATCACGAGCACGCTGGTGACTTCCAGATGGCAGACGCTGCAGCTCACCTTTCGGGCCAGCCCTTGGACTCATCCCCCCATTACATCATAATTTCCTGCTGGACAGGGCCACGAGACGAGCAGCATCTTTCTGGCCCAAGAGGTGGTCCCATACAGACCCCGGACACCGGATAACCCATGTACCTGCACCTACTTACTTCAATGTAAATTTTTTTTGTATCCTGCAACATTAAACCTTTACAGTCTTACTCAGAGTCGCCTGTGCTCTCTGTTTTTATTACATGTTTGGAGATCGCTTCCGCTCCCCTCCAGGTTGGCCCTGAACCCAGAGACTGTACCCTATCTTTCACATTGACAACAAGGGTAGTCTTTAAGACTGCCCTATGGACATTTATCAGTTTCCATATGCCCTTTGCTTGGGCCACAATGTATATTTTAATCCTTACAACAGGTATGGCCCCAGAGCTCCCCCTTACATCAGATGTGCCCACCAGAGCTCCCCCTTACATTAGATGTGCACACCAGAGCCACCCTTACATCTGGTGTGCCCACCAAAGCCACCCCTACATCAGATGTGCCCACCAGAGCCACCCCTACATCAGATGTGCCCATCAGAGCCACCCCTACATCAGATGTGCCCATCAGAGCCACCCTTACATCAGGTGTGCCCACCAAAGCCACCCTTACATCAGATGTGCCCACCAGAGCTACCCTTACATTAGATGTGCACACCAGAGCCACCCTTACATCAGGTGTGCCCACCAAAGCCACCCCTACATCAGATGTGCCCACCAGAGCCACCCCTACATCAGATGTGCCCACCAGAGCCACCCCTACATCAGATGTGCCAATCAGAGCCACCCTTACATCAGGTGTGCTCACCAGAGCCACCCTTACATCAGATGTGCTCACCAGAGCCACCCTTACATCAGGTATTCCCACTAGAGCCACCCTTACATCAGATGTGCCCATCAGAGATACCCTTACATCAGATGTGCCCACCAGAGACACCCTTACATCAGATGTGCTTACCAGAGATCCCCTTTTCCCCTGTACTCACTCATCACTAACTGCAAAGAACTTCCTTGTTTCTCTTTCCAGTCTTCATACACTCTGTCTCATTCCTCAACAGTGCTGCTAAGACTTTTCAGTCTGTGCCGGCTCTCTATTGCCCCCTGCAAGCTGGAGCGAGGAGAACGCCTAATCCTCTCTCCAGCTATGAACCACGATCTGGTCTGAATAATGTGTCCAGTTTTCAGGCGGGCTGAAAACCGAGCACATGATTCAAAACCTGGACTGTTTGGGCGAGTCCTGTACAGGTGGTAACCCTACGTACTAGATACGTCCTGTGTACATTGTACAATGATGACATTTTTTTTGGGCGTGTCTAGTATGCCCAGAGTCTGCAACTGGTTAATCTTCTCTTGTTCCTGTTACGATGACACAGAAGGGCGAGTAAATATTTTCATCATAGGAAGGAAAGTGTGTTACTAGCATTTTGAATTGCACTGTAACGCAGAAAGGAACAGTTGTGGCTTGTCCTGCATTGTACATAGAGATGTCAGTGGGAGGGGAGCTGATCCGACCGGAGAGGAGAAGCTGCTGTCAACATCAGGACCAGTGTGAAGGAACCCTGTTGGACCACAGGGTAAAGTAAATAATATGCTTTATATCCACCTTAGATTAACCACTTCTGGACCGTAAGGATTTGCCCCCTTAATGACCAGGCCATGTTTTGTGATTCAGCACTCTGTTATTTTATTGGACAATTGCGCGGTCTTGCAATGTTGTACCTAAATAAAATTGATGTCCTTTTTTTTCCACAAATGAAGCTTTCTTTTGGTGGTATTTGATTGCATGTGTGATTTTTATTTTTAGCGCTAAAAACAAAAAAAGAACGACAATTCTTGTCTTTTCACTTTCTGCTATATAACATTCCCAAAAAAAAAAAAATTTAAAAATCAAACTTTTTCATCCTTTTAGGCCAATTTTTTTTCTGCTACATATTTTTGGTAAAAAAAAATTCTAATATGTGTATTTTGATTGGTTTGCACTAAATTTATCGCGTCTACATACTAGGGGAAAGATTTATGTAATTTTTATTTATTTATTTATTTTTACTAGTAATGGCGGTGATCTGCGATTTTTAGCGGGACTGTGACATTGCAGCAGACAGATTTGACCCCTAACTGACCTTTTTGACACTTTTGGGAGGACCAGTGACATTACTACAGTAATCAGTGCTAAAAATATGCACAGTTACTGTAATAATGACATTGGCAGGGAAGGGGTTAACCTAGTGGGTGATCAAGGGGTTAAATGTAAGCCTAGGGAAGTGTTTACTAACTGTGGGGGGTTGGGCTTTTGAAATGACTATAGAGACCTGTGATCCTATATAGAAGGATCACAGGTGCTCTGTGATCATTTCAGAGAAAAGAACAGTCAGCCTCGTTTACAACAGCTTCCCGTCCTTCTCTCTCAGCGGGGATCGATCGCGGGTGGCCGGTGGCAATCGCAGCCGCTGGCCCCGTGCATCAGCATCCCCGCCCCTAGTGGGGGCGAGAGCACCTTTGGCTCTACTTGTCCTGTGGATCACAGGTGTGCATTCGTTCTGCACTCCTGTGACCAATTTTCAGCAGACAGCGGGCTGAAGTCTGCTGTCAACTGATGTTACAGAGGCTTGAGCAAGGCTCGGGCAAGATTGCCACAATGGAGTTGGGATCCACCCACAAGTCTGGACCGGCACCCATCTCAGCCTCTCAGCGTGCCGCTGAGAGCCTGAGCCGGCCGCTCCCTCCCCCTCCACAGCCCAGCACTCCAGTGAGAGCCAGGGGGCAGAGCAGAGAGCTGTGAGGACAGAGCGATCAGCAGTGTTAGATAACTCAGTTCTTAGTCTTAGAGGTGCCGGGGGGGAGCTAGGTAAGTATGATTCTGGAAAAAAAAAGTTAACCCCATACTTCTGTTTTAAGGGTCGAGACATTTCGATATTTTTATGCAAGTGTAACTATGCTATGTATATGTACAATGCGCGACCTCATTACTTTGCACCTCTCCCGAAAATTTTAGTTGCCAAGCTTCCTAGTGGCGCTTTGGGTTGGACACTTTGGGATTGATTTACTAAAACCTGAGAGTACAAAATCTGGTGCAGCTGTACATGGTAGCCAATCAGCTTCTAACTTCAATTTGTTCAATGAAAGTGGTGTTCCAGCTGTGAAAAAAAAATATCTACGTCAGCAGCTACAAATACTGTAGCTGCTGACTTTTAATATATAGACACTTACCTGTCCAGAGAGCCCGCAATGTCAGCACCCCAGCTGATTTTTGGATCTGCTGCCGGTTGCTGCCGCTGCCATTCACTCTATGGGAAACCGGCAATGAAGCCTTTCGGCTTCACAGCTGGTCCCCTACCTTGCTACGCATTCTCATTGGCTCGGTGGTGGGAAAAGGAGATAGGGGACGGTGCTGTCAAAAACAGGTATCCGTTCCCCTGAAAGGTGCCAAATGTGCCACCAGAGGTGGGGGGGGGGGGAGCAGATGAGGGGAAGTTCCACTTTTGGGTGGAACTCTGCTTTGACAAAAATAAAAAACTGGAAGCTGATTGGTTTATATGCAGAACAGCACCAGATTTATCACTCTTCAGTTTTAGTAAATCCACCCTATTGAGTCATTGACCTGGAACACGTACAGATAAGGGGATTTCAAACTTTTGTCTGATTCCTAAAAACTGAATGTTTATAGTTCCACAGAAGTCAGCCATTCAACTAGCGCTTCCAGAAGAATTTAGCTTGCATAATGTTCTAGTGTTTGTCAAACACTTCCCTGTGTTGCTTCATTGCAAAAATACTTTTTTTTTCTCCAGAGGGAGGGTCTGCAGGGGATAAGAGAGTAGAGCTGTGCGGGGGATGACAAAGTATTTAAACTGGTGCTGGTGACAGAGAGGAGTCCTGTAAACACATAGGAGGGTCATCCTACCAAATTCTGTGCCCTCTTATTATAGGGTGCTTAAAGAAAAAAAATCACACTCAATGGCACCAAAGTCACTGTTTCTACTGCTCACAGCCTGTATACTGGCCATTCTTCATGCTTTTACAGGTAAGTCATTTTGCATTTTATCTCTGAAAGAGAATTTAAAGCGTTGTTGAGAAAAAACATTCCCCTTTGGGTGTTCAATGTACATTGCAAGGATTTTAACAAACTTTGTTGCAGATTCCTACCTTTTGTTATTCTGAAGAAATCCCTGTTTGTTCCTCTGGGCCCCTGAGTGAGTCTAATGGGAGTGGTTTCATAATTGTCAACCAGCTGCTGCAGAATCAGGGCTCTAGTTGCAGGGTCTGCATCCCTTTAGATGTTATTTTCCTATTGGGAGTATCTTACCAAAAGATTACATTTTTGTTGCAGGGGATGCGTAACATCTTCTTTCACATTATACAAAAATATTAGGCTAACTTTAGCGTTTTTTTTTGTTTTTTTAATTCATGAAACTGCTTTTTTTCCAAAACAAACGCATTCGAAAAATTCCTGCGCAAATACTGTGTGTCATAAAACGTTGCAATGACTGCCATTTTATTCAATAGGGTCTCTGCTAAAAAAAAAAAACATATACAATGTTTTGGGGTTCTGAGTAATTTTCCAGCAAAAACATGATGGTTTTTACATGTAGTGCCAGAATTGGCCCAGTATGGAAGTGATTAAGTAGGGCTGATACACTATTTCTAGAAAGCATTAGCACGTGCATTTTTTTCCTGTGCAATCCATTGGACTGCTCTGCAACTTAGCTTTCCTTGCAATATTTGCTTACCTATATTTGCTTACCTATTACAGGCATACAAATAGCAATTTTGGCTGGGTTGTAGGTGCATTCTGGTTGCTTTAAAGCTGCACTAAATTACAAAAAATGTATATTGAAGTGAACCTGCACTTTACAAAAAACAAAAAAAAAAAAAAAGGATGGCGGTTTTACTACCCCTTTAACGTGCAAAACTCCACAATTCCAAAAAGATGTCTAAAGCCCCGTACACACGTACCGATCGTCGTCATACAAACGTTCGTCTTTTCTCCCCGGGATGTCGGTGTCTGTTGAAAAGTGCAAAGACAGCACAAGAATTTTGTCCGCAGACTTCAGCTGACTGCAGAAGTGATGTCATGTAATGGTTAACTTTCCCTGTGTTTTTTATTTTCTGAGCATGCCCAGTCTTGCAAATCTGCGGTCTGTCGGCTGATTTCTGTACTGACTGGCGAACAAGTCCAGTCCGTTCTGGTGTCCGCATACAAAAATTTTCATGTTTGCAAGAAAGACTCTTGTCCGCAGAATGTGCGCAGACAGCTGTCGGAGGCACCATACTAACACGCGTACAATCGGCAGATCTTTCGTCCGCCGACGTTTGTATGACGACGATCGGTACGTGTGTACGGGGCTTAACTGTCTTTAGAGTCATTACTGAAATCATAAATTATGGCTGTATGAATTAGCATATAATAAATAAGTGTATTAGAGAGAAGCAAACATGCCAGAAAGTTTTTAGATGCTTTTGCGCCCAAAAAAAAAAATTTTTTTGATGCGACCTACAGCCAACTACAATTTCTAAACATGGTGAGATAATAAGGATAATATAAGGGTAATACACTTTATTGTCATTGTATACATACAACAAAATTGATCAGGATACTCTACAACAGCAGCAATAAAGCATTTCTCAACCAGGGACGACGTGCAGTCAGAGGAGGCAGGGGAGGCAGAACCTCACCTGTCATTAACATTAAAAAAAAAAATCGAGCTTTGAGGGTCATAGCTCGGCAACCTAGGGTCACCGAGACCTGTACCCGAAATCCTACCCCACCACTGGTCAAAATTTGGGGCTCCAACTTCTATGGTTCCAGAGATACTGGGTTTCTTGCGTAACCTGTCAGAAACTGTTTGCAGCAGTCTGAGAGGATGAGCTCACAGTGACTCTGATTTCTTGTCAGAGGCACTGAGCTCAATGGACAGCTTGGAGCCCTGGACCAATGGTAAGGCACCATTGGTCCAAGCTGTCCAATAAAAATGCTGCAGTGGAGGCTCTCCTCTCACTGCACTGTCATAGAAGGAGGCATGTGTCTAAAAGACAAATGCTCCCTTCCAGCCCCAGCCCTCTTAACTATAAGGAAAAAACATGGGTTTATGGGTATAAGGTTTACCCATAATTCTAGGTTTTTCTCACACAGTTAAGAGGGAGAATCTGCTGCTGCTGAAAAGGTACTTTTTTAATCAAGCAAAATAATATATTATTATGCTATATGTTATAACATACTAATTTATTATTTAACTATTTACTGTGAAATTACTTGTTTGAAGTTAATCCTGGCACAGTTCCCTTTCCTCAGGCTCTGAGAGGCGCTTGCAGCCGCGCTGGGGAAGATGGATGGAGGAGGTGGGGGGAGCCAAAATTCACTAGGCATGGAGGAGGAAGAAGTTAAATCCTACTCCACTCTGAATACTGGGTCCTCGGCCTCAGCCTCGCTCTCCTCCTCGTGACGTCACTGGTTGCTAGACGCCAGGTGGCAGGTGATTCTAGCAACCAGTGCGGACAGTAGAGACCAGCAGTGCAACAAGAGGGTCTCGGCTGGCTGAACAAATTCTGAAGTACTGTGCGAGTAAACCCGAGCCACTGCTGCTGAATGTAAGTTAGTGCCCCAAAACTGTAGCTAAAGGGTGCTCTGAAGGCCGAAAGCTGCTTGAAGCTTGGTTAGTTCTTCTACATTTTTGTAAATGATTTCTGTGCACATTGTTCGTTCACAAATTTAAGTCAATGTAAATAAGGCCAGAGACGCATTACAAACATTTATCTACTGCAAAAGGGCCCATTCCAGGTCAAATTCTCATTTAGGCACATCAATCCACTCATCATTAATTTGGAGATTGCAGCTAAGGGACCTGTGAACACATGGGACAACCTTACTTTATGAAAACATTAGAATGGGGCATTTGATTGTCCCCTCGTGTACAATTCCCAGCATTCAGCCCTAATTGATTGCGTTATCATTTCATTATTAGAAATTTTGACAAGTCAGGATAAAGGAAAAGTATTGGTGAAAAAATGGTTTAATCAATTATTTTTTGTATAATATTTCTTTAAGTCATGAAGAGTGTTGCAAGGGTGTGTTTTTGTCTAAAAGCTTTTTCCTGAAAGGCGTCTTTCTTGCCCATCTCAGGAAGTTGGGAGTAATGTCCTACTGAAACTAGATCATAACAGGGTTACATAGGATAACTTTCAACTCCTGCTGCGTAATTAATTTTACTCCTTGGCCTTGGCCAGTAGCTCCTGCCCCCTCCACTGCCCAGTGCTTCAGTGAGTGCAGGGGGCAGAACAGATAGCCAGTGACTGACACTGTAGCCAGCTCTCTGCTTACGGAATGTTTACATTCCTTGTAATAGAAATAAAAATGATCAATTTTTTTTTAAACGGTGTAAAAATAATAAATAAAATAAATAGTAAAAAAAAAATTTAAGCGCCCTGTCCCCGTGAGCTTGCGCGTAGAAGCGAACGCATACGGAAACCCCATCCACATATGTAAACGGTGTTCAAACCACACATGTGAGGTATCGCCGCGATCGTTAGAGCAAGAGGAATAATTTGAGCCCTAGACCTCCTCTGTAACTCTAAGATGGCAACCTGTAGAAATTTTTAAATTGTCGCCTATGGGGATTTTTAAGTACCAAAGTTTGTCGCCATTCCGTGAGCGTGCGCAATTTTGAAGCATGACATGTTGGGTATCTATTTACTCGGCGTAACATTATCGTTCACATTATGGAAAAAAATTGGGCTAACTTTACTGGTTTCTTATTTTTTCATTAAAAAAAGTGATTTTTTTTTCCTAAAAAAAATGCGTTTGGAAGACCGCTGCGCAAATACGGTGTGATAAAAAATATTGCAATATTCTCCATTTTATTCTCTAGGGTCTCTGCTAAAAAAATATATAATGTTTGGGGGTTCTAAGTAGTTTTCTAGCAAAAACAACTGATTTTAGCTTGTAAACACCAAATGTCAAAAATAGGCCTAGGCAAGTGGCTAGGATGCATGATGGTGCTCCTTGGATGTTGGACCCCTCTATATGGCTCTATATGAAAAAGTCTCACACATGTGGTATTGCTATACTCAGGAGGAGTGGCAGAATGTATTTTGGGGTGTCATTTTTGCTGTGTACATGCTATGTGTTAGGAATATCCTATAAATTGACAACTTTGTGTAAAAAAAAAAAAAAATGTTTTCATTTTTTTCCCACATTTTCCAAAAACTTGTGCAAAAAAATGACATGTTCAAACGACCCATAATGCCTTTATAGAATATATGTTGGAGTGTTTGCTTTCCAAAATGGGGTCATTTTGTGGACTTTTTCATTGTATTGGTGCTCTAGGGCCTTCAAAATTGTGATAGGTAGTAAGAAAGTTTTATGTTTATTTATGCTCCTAGAATGCCTGAAGGTGCTACTTGAATGTGGAGTCTCTTTTTGTGGCCAGGTAAAAGTCTCACACATGTGGTATCACCATACTCAGAAGGAGTAGCAGAATGTATTTTGGGGTGTCATTTTTGCTGTGTACATGCTATGTTTTAGAAATGGCTTATAAATTGACAACTTTATGGGAAA
Organism: Pelophylax lessonae; assembly: GCF_965119305.1. Classification (NCBI taxonomy): domain Eukaryota; kingdom Metazoa; phylum Chordata; class Amphibia; order Anura; family Ranidae; genus Pelophylax; species Pelophylax lessonae. The sequence goes on from NC_138774.1 coordinate 202,877,113, forward strand.
AAAAGGAAAAAAAATGTTTTTCTTAATTTTCCCAAGAATTGTGGGAAAAAATTATAACTTCAAAAAACTTACCATGCCTCTTACTAAATACCTTGGACTGTCTACTTTACAAAAAAGGGTCATTTGGGGGGTATTTGTACTGTCCTTACATTTCAGGGCCTCAAGAAATGAGATAGGCCATCAGTACATCTGGTGTGATCAATTTTCAGCAATTGGTACCATAGCTTCTAGACTAAATAACTTTCACACAGACTAAATAATATACACTAATTTGGGTTAATTTTACCAGAGATATGTAGTATTATAAATTTTGGCCCAAATGTATGAAGAAAAATTATTTTTTTGCAAAATGTTATAATAGAAACTAAAAAAAAGTGTTTTTTTTTTTCAAAATTTTTGCTCTTTTTTTGCTTATATCACGAAAAAAAAAACCCCAGTTGTGAGAAAATACCACCAAAAGAAAGCTCTATTTGTGTGAAAAAAATGATAAAAATTTTGTTTGGTTACAGTGTAGCATGACTGAGCAATTGTCATTCAAAGTGTGAGAGTGCTGAAAGCTGAAAATTGGTCTGGGCAGGAAGAGGGTCTAACTGCTCTGTATGGAAGTGGTTAAACACTAGGCAGAAGAATTGGATTGCCTATAGCTAAGAGGGAAATTTATCCCAGCGGGGACTACCCATAGGCAGTGCTATGTTCTTTCCTGCCCAGTGTCCTACTTCTGTAGGTAGCACTATATAACCCTACCAGTGGCATAGCATGGGTTGTCAGCGTCCTGGGCAGGGCAAGTAGTTTGCGCCCCCTAACTTGTGGACTTTTAGCACTCCCTGAGTCCCTTCCTCTAAATCAGTATTAAACACCTTACCCCCCTAAGCCAGTGATGGCGAACCTTGGCACCCCAGATGTTTTGGAACTATATTTCCCATGATGATCATGTACTCTGCAGTGTAGTTGAGTATCATGGAAAATGTAGTTCCAAAGCATCTGGGGTGCCAAGGTTCGCCATCACTGCCCTAAGCACATGTATTCTATTTTAAGAAAATACTGCTGTATTTAACCACTTGCCTACAAGACACCTTCACTGACCAGGCCAATTTTCAGCTTTCAGCACATGTTACACTTTGAATGACAATTTCGCTGGTCAAGAAACACTGTACCCAAAATTTGGTGGTATTTAATCACTGCTGGGTTTTTTATTTTTTGATAAAAAAAAATTAATAAAAACCGAAAATAAAAATAAAAGAAAACTTTTTCATAGTTTAAAGGAGAAAAGGAAGGGAGGGGGCCAAGGGGACTTTTATAGGGATACTGTCATCAAGACCAATAGCAAATATCAGACATATATAAAATCTTGAACAAACTTTATTAGAGCAAAAAATTAGGCATTAAAAAATTATTATCGTGTTAGCAAACACAGATAATAATGCAAGACAGAAAACAATTGACAATATATCATACAGTAGCATGCAACAAAGGCTCAAATGAGCATAATATCCACGAAGGGGTGGTGTAGATCACACTGTCCAATACAGACCTATGCCAGAGGTGGTATAGCTGGTAGGTAATACGTGTATTGGACATGGGTGCCTATACATGAGCCCAGCCCGACATGTTTCGTGGGTAACCGCTTCCTCAGGGGCAAACAACGTGGGTATAGGTATCAACAATTGCTACTACAAGTAATGAGAAAAAAACTAAATCAATACACATCTATATGGCAGGTTTAACAAGATACATCTCATTGAGCAATATATATAGGTCAAAAAGAGGTGAGCGCCAGAATTCATATAACCCACCTGTATAGGGCCAACTCTAAAAGCAGGTAGACACAAAGGGGATCGCAACTAGGGTGGATACCCCCACGGCGGACATGGGAGCAGTCCAGTCCAAACAGGAGTCCAAATCAAGATGATGAATATAATGTATTCTGGGTAGTAAAAGAGATATATGTAGTATAGATTTGGTAATATAATTGAGTATTGGTATAGACCAACTCCACAAAGAGGAGGACTTACCAAAATGTCAATATGCTTGTGTATGTCCCCTGTAGTGTCTAATGACACGGCTAGGGGGTGGCTGCTGGAATAGCCGGAACTGGTGAGTGAGGAAAATGGATCAATATTAGGTCCAAGGACCCTGTGTCCATGAAAGAAAAACACAGTGTTTAGAATATTAAAGAAAGGGTAGTGTATAAGGAGAAATAAATCCACCAAGTTGATCAAAATGTGATGGAAAACAACCATGCTGCAAACAACCCAGCACCAAAAAACAAGACCAAAGGAAAGGATCGTCACCGGTAAGTTAATGTGAAGGAAGTGAGGACGTGCAGGATGTGAAGGCAAGATGAAGATATGAAGTGGCTAGAGTGACAAGGGAAGGTATTGAGGGAGAATAGTGTTGAAAGTGTCAGAAGCCAAAACAGTGAGTGCCTTAACATACCAGGGGATAAGGGTGATCGAGCTTGTAATAGAAATAGGCGAAGTGGGTATAGAGGAATCTCGGTATAATCGAGCACAGAGTATAATTACCTGACACTCCAAACAGTCCGGTGACCCGTAGCCGTGTGAATGTCCATGTAGGAATGGCGCCTATAAGGAGGACCGCTCCACCCCAAACACAGCTGGGTCGGTAATCAGCCGGCCACGTCATAGCCGTGCTCGGGGCAGACGCACCGAATGCGCATGTGCACGTTCGGCACATCGGGATGCGCCGGAAGTGACGTTCTGCGCATAGCAGGGGGGTGTGCCCGAGTGCCGACGAGAGGCAAATCACCGGAGGAGCAGTGACTGTCAGCAACATCGGGACGAGGACACAACACCCCCGCTCAGGGACACATATTGAATGTATACCCAGACGGGCGTCACATGCCCGCCAGTGGGGAACACCCAATACGATCCTCCCACCCGAGGGTGGGGATGGAAACAGTCAAGACTGCTCGTTAGGGGATAACAAGGGGTAGTAATGAAATGGCGCTACACCTCTATAACCACAAATATACAGTATATAAATAACAAAGAGTTATACAAACATTAACATACATAGTAGTACATTTGACATGTGTAAGTATAAACCATAAAGAAGAAATAATGTTGTTATCATGTGGAAGACAGAGCAACATAATTGAACATGATCAATATATTAACATAAAAAGGAAAAAATGATCATTACATTCTGGGAGAGAGATGCTCCCAAATAAAGAACTTGATGCCTCCCGCAATCGGGATCAAATTCTTATGTATCGTAGTTAATGGATCAATTGTAAAGACAGGGTAGGACAGGAAGGGGTAGAAGGGAAAAAGGAAAAAAGGGGGGTTAGGAGGCGGAAGGGGAGGAGAGAGGGAAGGAGTGGGGGCGGGAAGGGGGGGGGGAACAAAGGGAATAGAATATGGGGGGAGGGAAAGGGAAAGAAATTCAAGCTATCAAACATAGATCTATAGGAATGATTTGTAGGAGTGTGCCTCATTCAAACCTGGATATGAGAGGGCATTAAGCCTCTCAATCCAAATTGTTTCTCGTTGAAGGATACGTCGATCCCAATTACCCCCTCTGGGGTCTGGGGGAATTATTTCCAAAACTCTAAAAGATACACATGTGTTATTATATCTGTGTCGTAGGCCTATATGGCGTGTAACAGGGGTTAATATCTTGCCCCCTTCTGAATAGTAAATATGGTCCCCTATTCTATGACCTAGTTCACGGATGGTTTTACCTATATAAAAAGCAGAGCACTGACACTGCATGAGGTAGACTTCTCCACGTGTGGAGCAGTTAGCATGTCCATTGAGTCTGTGTGATTGACCATTGGGTAGGGAGGTGACAGTACCTTCCCTAATCCAAGGGCATCTAGAACAATGTCCACAGGCATATGTTCCCATTGGGTTTTTTACATCAGTAGTATGTTTCCCATAGTGGCTGGTGATCAAACGATCACGTATAGATGTGGCTCTTCGGAACACCAGTTCCGGAGAGTTTTTGACGTACTTGGAGAGGTCGGGATGCTCATATTTTTCATAGTTTGTTATAAAATGTTGCAAACAGGTAATTTCTCTCCTTCACTGATGTGCACTGATGAGGCTGTACTGATGGACACTGATAGGCGACACTGCTGGACATTGATGGTCACTGATAGGCTGCACTGACAGCCCTTAATGCGGTGGCCCTTATGGGCATTGCTGGACATTGATGGGCACTGATAGACTGCACTGACAGCCATTGATGAGGCGGCACTGGTGAGCACTGATGAAGAGGCACTGATGAGGCTGCACCGATAGGCAACACTAATGGGCACTGATAGGTGGCACTGATATGTGGTACTGATGGGCACTGATGGGCGCTGGTAGGCGACACCTAAAGGCACTGATAGGCGGCATTGATAGGTGACATTGATGAGGAGGCACTGCTGGGCACTGATTGGCAGCAGTGGTGGGCACTAATTGTCAGCAGTGGTGGACACAGATTGGCAGCAGTGGTGGACACAGATTGGCAGCACTTTTGCAGAAGACGTTTATTGGCTCTTTTCTCCTCTCCTCCACACGCTGACAGCATGAGAAGGAGCGTTGAAGAGAGCCATTAACCGGCTTCTGCTGACATTGGGATCAGCTGTGATTGGACACAGCTTATCACATGGTAAAGAGCCACTGATTGAAGACACTAGCAAACACAGAGTGCTCATGCCCACAGCATGCCCCCTTCAATGCAGAGCGCCCACAGCGTGCCCCCTTCAATGCAGAGCACCCACAGCGTGCCCCCTTCAATGCAGAGCGCCCACAGCGTGTCCCCTTCAATGCAGAGCGTCCACAGCGTGTCACCTTCAATGCAGAGCACCCACAGCGTGCCCCCTTCAATGCAGAGCACCCACATCATGCCCCCTTCAATGCAGAGCGCCCACAGCATGCCCCCTTTCAATGCAGAGCGCCCACAGCGTGCCCCCTTCAATGAAGAGTGCCCACAGCATGCCCCCTTCAATGCAGAGCGCCCACAGCGTGCCCCCTTCAATGCAGAGCGCCCACAGCATGCCCCCTTCAATGCAGAGTTAGCACAGCGTGCAGAGAGACCAGCATGCACTTACCTGATGCAGCGGCGGCTTCTCCTCAGTTCTCCGCGTCTCCCGAGTCCTCCTCCTTGGCCAATGGGAAATTTTGCCTTTCGGCCAATCAGGAAATGGGTCTCGGACCCGCTTTCTGATTGGCCAGGAGGAGGATCCGTGTGACAATCGAGAATATATGAGAAAGACTTCTGAAGGTGAGGTGGTGGACTTTTTCTGTGTGAAAAGAAAAACAAATAGACTATTGTTTTTTCTGCTGTAGGACCAGCAGTGTCTGCCCAGCAGTAGGTTGTGACAGACTCCATAGGTAGGTTCCTGTGTTGTGAAGGTAGACGCCCCAAGTGGCCAGGGTTTATTTTATGTTTTGTTTGATTTATGCTGTTTGGATGCTTGCACTTGTTTCCAGCAAATTGGAAGAATAAACCATAGACCCTTGTTTTCAACCACTCCTCGGCTGTCTCTCTGTGTAACAAACCCACACAGGGGGTCACCCACACCCGCTACCAAGCAAACCCCTTACACATGGTGGAGTGCCGCGGGCAGTTAAAGTAAACCCAAAATGGAGGAGATACTGAGACAACTGGCTATAGCAAATGCAAATCAACAGCAGACAAATGCGGGTTTTCAGCGGAGCCTTGCAGCTCAACAACAGGCTCACCAAGAGAGCATTGAAGGCTTGGAACAGAGACACCAGCAGCAAATGGAGGCCATCGTGAAACAGCTTCAGAGACAGCAGACCGAGGCTGGGAGTCAGGCCAGTAACATACCGACTTTTCGGGTAAGCCACTTTATTGCCAAAGATGACTGCAGATGATGACCCTGAGATGTTTCTGACCACGTTTGAAAGAACAGCGGAGAAAGAGAGTTGGCCTAAAGAACAGTGGGCTAGACTAGTGGCCCCCCTATTATCTGGAGAAGCCCAAAAGGCATATTTTGATTTGTAGCTTGCAGATGCAAAAAAATAAACTATGATCGATTAAAAAGGGAAATATTGGCACGTTTTGGGGTAACCTTGGATGTCCGTGCTCAGCGGGTCCACAATTGGAGTTATCAGCTGAGGAAACCACCTCGGTCGCAGATGAATGACCTCATCCATTTGGCTAGGAAATGGCTGCAGCCAGAAATTCTGTCCAGACCAAAAATTTTGGAGCGAGTAGTCATGGACAAATTTCTTAGGTCTCTTCCTAACACCCTGCAGAAATGGGTGAGCCATGGTGGTCCGGAAACCGCAGACAAACTAGTAGACCTGGTTGAAAGGTACCTAACAACAGAGAATTTGGCCTCTTTCCCCAGAGACGCACAGACTTTTCACCCCAAGACCAGACCCTCCCCACCTATAGGAAAGACTGCATCAAGGGATGGGGGTGGAGAGAGGGACCAACTAGATGTATTATCGGGACTACTGCTAATGTTTGGCGAGAGCGGCCTGGAAGACCCATCCCACAGGAGAGGACCAGAAGGTTGATTTGTTACCGTTGCTGGGAAGAGGGACATGTAGCAGCAGTTTGCTCAGTGGGTGATGAACCCATGCAGTGTGACTTTCTGACAGAGAGACGACAGTCCCTTTTTGCAACCACATGCACTGCAGTAAAGGGGAATGAGAAACCTTTATATAGAATGTGTTTAGATGGTAAAGATGTTGTGGTATTGTTGGATTCAGGTGGCCTGGTCACCTTAGTGAAAAGTGATTTAGTGGTGGGAAAAACTTACATCCTAGGAAAATGGCTGTAGTTTGTGTACATGGGGACACTCGAGAATATCCGGTGACTACGGTTTCCCTTTGAAACCTCCTTCGGTAACTTGTGTCACCAAGTGGGTTTAGTTCCCAAACTGCCACATGACGCCATTATGGGAAGGGATTTCCCAAAGTTCTGGGAACTCTGGGATTGCCCAGATTCCCCAGTAGGTGGTTCTTCTGAGCCTGAAACATCTACTCCAGAATCCTCTAACTGTGAGGATTCTCCTGAGTTTCCATTCTCAGTCTTAGCAGGGAAAACACCAGTACCTAGGGAGGAGCCTGCTACCTCAGAAGAGGAACAGCGGCCGATAGGGTTTGATGACCTCGAGGTGCACCGAGAAAATTTTATCACTGAGCAATTGAGGGACCCCACATTGCTAAGAGCCCGGGAGAATGTAGTGAAGATAGATGGGGAGTTAGTTAACCCTGACGAGAGGATTGACCTCCCTTACTTCATTATTGAAAGGGATCTGTTATATCGAGTGTCAAAGAGGATAGAGGACACCCTTGAGCAACTGGTAGTGCCTAAACCGTACCGCAAGATGGTTTTGGAACTGGCCCATGGGCACATTCTTGGGGGACATTTGGGAGCAGAAAAAACCCGGGAGAGAATCACCCAGAGGTTTTATTGGCCTGGGATCACTGAGGAAGTGGAATTGTACTGCTCTTCCTATCCAGTGTGTCAGATTACTGCACCCACGCCACATTTCCGCAGTCCGTTGGTACCCCTGCCCATTGTCGAGGTCCCTTTTGAGAGGATCGCCATGGACTTGGTTGGCCCCTTACTGAAGTCCACTAGAGGGCACCAGCACATCTTGGTAATAATGGACTATGCCACCCGTTACCCAGAAGCAATTCCTCTCCGAAATACCTCTGCTAAAACCATTGCCAAGGAGTTATTTAAGGTTTTCAGCCGTGTGGGTCTTCCTAAGGAAGTCCTAACTGACCAGGGCACCCCGTTTATGTCTAGGGTGACCAGAGAACTTTTTAAACTCCTGAAAGTGACCCAATTCCATACATCAGTATATCACCCTCAAACAGACGGGTTAGTGGAGAGGTTTAATAAAACTTTAAAACAAATGTTGAGGAAGGTGGTGGATAAAGACGGAAATAATTGGGATTATCTGCTCCCTTATCTGATGTTTGCCATAAGAGAGGTTCCCCAATCATCCACAGGGTTCTCTCCGTTTGAGCTACTGTATGGGAGGCACCCCCGGGGCCTACTGGACATTGCCAGGGAAACACGGGAGAGTTCGCCTCATCGAAGTGTGATTGAACATGTGGCACAAATGCAAGATAGAATTGCCCAAGTGATGCCGATTGTGAAGGTGCATTTAGCCCAAGCCCAGTTGGCTCAACAAAGGATTTACAATCGTGGGGCCCAGGTCCGTTCTTTTGCACCTGGTGATAGGGTGTTGGTGCTGGTCCCCACGGTCGAAAGTAAATTCCTAGCCAAATGGCAGGGTCCCTATGAAGTGTTGGAGAGAATGGGGGCGGGGAATTATAAAATTAGCCAACCGGGAAGACGAAAACCTGAGCAGCTCTATCACGTGAACTTGTTGAAACCATGGAAGGATAGAGAGTCCTTGGTCGCTAAGACTACCCGATTTTCTGCTCCATTTAACCTGGCGGTCCCTGAAGTTGGGATAGCGGAGACTCTGTCCAAAACTCAGCAACAGGAGGTTAAAGAATTTGTGCTCCGTAATAGGCAGTGGCGGCCCGTGCATAGGGGGCGCCAGGGCACCGCCCCCCCTGAAAAAAAAAAAAAAACAATAAAGTTCGGGAAAAAAAATCGGTTCGCCGGCCAATGTGGTGGCTAAAGGGGGGGTGGGGTTTACGACCCAGAAGAGGAGCCGATTGGCTGCCTTCTGGAGGGGGGGGTAACCTGGGCGCAGGAAAGAGCACTTGGCCACCCCCACCTTCGTGATATCCTGGCTGTGATTGGTCCAGTCTTCAGCCTGGACCAATCATCATCCAGGATATCACTGACGTCGCAATGGGGGCGGTGCCGGTGCGTGCGTCAGTCACTCACCGTCACCGCCGCTCAGAGAAGAGGAGAGGCCGCCCACCGGTTCCCGCCGCCGAGACGAGGGAGAAGGACCCGCCGCAGAAGAGGAGGAAGAAGCTGAGCCGCGCCGCCGCCAGGTAAGTTTGAAGGGAGCACGCACGCTGGTCTCTGCATTGATTGGGGTACAATGCTGTGGGCACTCTGCAATCATTGGGGTACAATGCTGGCACTCTGCAATCATTGGGGTACAATGCTGGCACTCTGCAATCATTGGGGGACAATGCTGTGGCGCTCTGCAATCATTGGGGGACAATGCTGGCACTCTGCAATCATTGGGGGACAATGCTGGCGCTCTGCAATCATTGGGGGACAATGCTGGCACTCTGCAATCATTGGGGGACAATGCTGGCGCTCTGCAATCATTGGGGGACAATGCTGGCACTCTGCAATAATTGGGGGAAAAATCTGTGGCGCTCTGCAATCATTGGGGTACAATGCTGGCACTCTGCAATCATTGGGGACAATGCTGGCACTCTGCAATCATTGGGGGACAATGCTGGCACTCTGCAATCATTGGGGGACAATGCTGGCGCTCTGCAATCATTGGGGGACAATGCTGGCACTCTGCAATCATTGGGGGACAAATCTGTGGCGCTCTGCAATCATTGGGGGACAATGCTGGCACTCTGCAATAATTGGGGTACAATGCTGTGGCGCTCTGCAGTCATTGGGGGACAATGCTGTGGGCACTCTGCAATCATTGGGGGACAATGCTGTGGCGCTCTGCAATCATTGGGGGACAATGCTGTGGCACTCTGCAATCATTGGGGGACAATGCTGTGGCGCTCTGCAATAATTGGGGGACAATGCTGTGGCACTCTGCAATAATTGGGGGACAATGCTGGCACTCTGCAATAATTGGGGTACAATGCTGGCACTCTGCAATAATTGGGGTACAATGCTGTGGCGCTCTGCAATCATTGGGGGACAATGCTGGCACTCTGCAATCATTGGGGTACAATGCTGGCACTCTGCAATAATTGGGGGACAATGCTGTGGCGCTCTGAAATCATTGGGGGACAATGCTGAGGCGCTCTGCAATCATTGGGGGACAATGCTGTGGCGCTCTGCAACCATTGGGGTACAATGCTGTGGGCACTCTGCAATCATTGGGGGACAATGCTGTGGCGCTCTGCAATCATTGGGGGACAATGCTGTGGCACTCTGCAATAATTGGGGGACAATGCTGGCACTCTGCAATAATTGGGGTACAATGCTGGCACTCTGCAATAATTGGGGTACAATGCTGTGGCGCTCTGCAATCATTGGGGTACAATGCTGGCACTCTGCAATAATTGGGGGACAATGCTGTGGCGCTCTGCAGTCATTGGGGGACAATGCTGTGGGCACTCTGCAATCATTGGGGGACAATGCTGTGGCGCTCTGCAATCATTGGGGGACAATGCTGTGGCACTCTGCAATCATTGGGGGACAATGCTGTGGCGCTCTGCAATAATTGGGGGACAATGCTGTGGCACTCTGCAATAATTGGGGGACAATGCTGTGGCACTCTGCAATAATTGGGGGACAATGCTGGCACTCTGCAATAATTGGGGTACAATGCTGGCACTCTGCAATAATTGGGGTACAATGCTGTGGCGCTCTGCAATCATTGGGGGACAATGCTGGCACTCTGCAATCATTGGGGTACAATGCTGGCACTCTGCAATAATTGGGGGACAATGCTGTGGCGCTCTGAAATCATTGGGGGACAATGCTGAGGCGCTCTGCAATCATTGGGGGACAATGCTGTGGCGCTCTGCAACCATTGGGGTACAATGCTGTGGGCACTCTGCAATCATTGGGGGACAATGCTGTGGCGCTCTGCAATCATTGGGGGACAATGCTGTGGCACTCTGCAATAATTGGGGGACAATGCTTGCACTCTGCAATAATTGGGGTACAATGCTGGCACTCTGCAATAATTGGGGTACAATGCTGTGGCGCTCTGCAATCATTGGGGTACAATGCTGGCACTCTGCAATAATTGGGGGACAATGCTGTGGCGCTCTGAAATCATTGGGGGACAATGCTGAGGCGCTCTGCAATCATTGGGGGACAATGCTGTGGCGCTCTGCAACCATTGGGGTACAATGCTGTGGGCACTCTGCAATCATTGGGGGACAATGCTGTGGCGCTCTGCAATCATTGGGGGACAATGCTGTGGCACTCTGCAATCATTGGGGTACAATGCTGTGGCGCTCTGCAATCATTGGGGGACAATGCTGTGGCGCCCTGCAATCATTGGGGGACAATGCTGTGGCGCTCTGCAATCATTGGGGGACAATGCTGTGGCGCTCTGCAGTGATTGGGGTACAATGCTGTGGCGCTCTGCAATCATTGGGGTACAATGCTGTGGCGCACTCTGCAATCATTGGGGACAATGCTGTGGCGCTCTGCAGTGATTGGGGACAATGTTGTGGCGCTCTGCAGTGATTGGGGACAATGCTGTGGCGCTCTGCATTGAAAGGGGCTCGCACGCTGAACTCTGCATTGTGGGGGCACAGAACAGTGTTTATTGCATTGAAGGGGGCACAGCACAGTGTTTATTGCATTGAAGGGGGCACAGCACAGTTGCATTGAAGGGGGCATGCACGCTGAACTCTGCATTGTGGGGGCACAGAACAGTGTTTATTGCATTGAAGGGGGCACAGCACAGTGTTTATTGCATTGAAGGGGGCACAGCACAGTTGCATTGAAGGGGGCATGCACGCTGAACTCTGCATTGTGGGGGCACAGCACAGTGTTCATTGCATTGAAGGGGGCACAGCACATTGTTTATTGCATTGAAGGGGGCACAGCACAGTGTTTATTGCATTGAAGGGGGCACAGCACAGTGTTTATTGCATTGAAGGGGGCATAGCACAGTGTTAATTGCATTGTGGGGGCACAGCACAGTGTTCATTGCATTGAAGGGGGCACAGCACAGTGTTTATTGCATTGAAGGGGCACAGCACAGTGTTTATTGCATTGAAGGGGGCATAGCACAGTGTTCATTGCATTGAAGGGGGCACAGCACAGTGTTTATTGCATTGAAGGGGGCACAGCACAGTGTTTATTGCATTGAAGGGGGCACAGCACAGTGTTAATTGCATTGAAGGGGGCATAGCACAGTGTTCATTACATTGAAGGGGGCACAGAACAGTGTTTATTGCATTGAAGGGGGCACAGCACAGTGTTCATTGCATTGAAGGGGGCACAGCACAGTGTTTATTGCATTGAAGGGGGCACAGCACAGTGTTAATTGCATTGAAGGGGGCACAGCACAGTGTTTATTGCATTGAAGGGGGCATAGCACAGTGTTCATTGCATTGAAGGGGGCACAGCACAGTGTTTATTGCATTGAAGGGGACACAGCACAGTGTTTATTGGATTGAAGGGGGCATAGCACAGTGTTCATTGCATTGAAGGGGGCACAGAACAGTGTTTATTGCATTGAAGGGGGCACAGCACAGTGTTCATTGCATTGAAGGGGGCACAGAACAGTGTTTATTGCATTGAAGGGGGCACAGCACAGTGTTCATTGCATTGAAGGGGGCACAGCAGAGTGTTTATTGCATTGAAGGGGGCACAGCACAGTGTTTATTGCATTGAAGGGGGCACAGCACAGTTGCATTGAAGGGGGCACGCACGCTGAACTCTGCATTGTGGGGGCACAGCACAGTGTTCATTGCATTGAAGGGGGCACAGCACAGTGTTTATTGCATTGAAGGGGGCACAGAACAGTGTTTATTGCATTGAAGGGGGCACAGCACAGTGTTCATTGCATTGAAGGGGGCACAGCACAGTGTTTATTGCATTGAAGGGGGCACAGCACAGTTGCATTGAAGGGGGCATGCACGCTAACTCTGCATTGTGGGGGCACAGCACAGTGTTCATTGCATTGAAGGGGGCACAGCACAGTTGCATTGAAGGGGGCATGCACGCTAACTCTGCATTGTGGGGGAACAGCACATTGTTCATTGCATTGAAGGGGGCACAGCACAGTTGCATTGAAGGGGGCATGCACGCTAACTCTGCATTGTGGGGGAACAGCACATTGTTCATTGCATTGAAGGGGGCACAGCACAGTGTTTATTGCATTGAAGGGGGCACAGCACAGTGTTTATTGCATTGAAGGGCGCACAGCACATTGTTCATTGCATTGAAGGGGGCACAGCACAGTTGCATTGAAGGGGGCATGCACGCTGAACTCTGCATTGTGGGGGCACAGCACAGTGTTTATTGCATTGAAGGGGGCATAGCACAGTGTTCATTGCATTGAACGGGGCACGCACGCTGAACCCTGCATTGAAGGGGGCACAGCACAGTGTTCATTGCATTGAAGGGGGCACAGCACAATGTTCATTGCATTGAAGGGGGCACGCACGCTGAACTCTGCATTGAAGGGGGCACGCACGCTGGTCTCTGCATTGAAAGGGGGCATGTACACTGGTCTCTGCATTGAAAGGGGGCATGTACACTGGTCTCTGCATTGAAAGGGGGCATATACCATCTCCTGTACCATACCTGTGACATGCCTATACCATATCTGTGCCATGCCTATACCATCTCCTGTACCATCACCTGTGCCACGCCTGTACCATCACCTATGCCATGCCTATACCATCACCTGTGCCATGCCTGTACCATGACTT